>NC_050089.1:6574056-6880940 GCF_009764565.3 Dermochelys coriacea
CAATAGGTTTGAGAACCCTTCCCCTCCACTGAATAGTTTTCAATGGTCACAGAATCTTATCCTCCAAGAGGGTCACCCAGCCCTAATTAGAAAAGGACACACATGAGACAGGCAGAGAGAGACACAGACAGACAGACAAATGGAGACCTTTTTAGCTCTCTGTGGTTTGTTTCCAACAATTAAATGGAAGCTGTACACACGCGAGACAGAGTGAGAGCATCAAAAGAGAGAAAGATGCTCAAGAGGCCCCAGGGTAAGGGCATAAGAAAAGGGAACTTCTGGGTAATATGAGGATCCCCTATAGAGAAACTTTGATGAAAAGTAAATTTGCACATTTTCTCTAAAGCCAGAGGCTGCTAACAGGTCTGATCAGTCTCACTGGATGCGTAGCACAGGGCGCTTGCTTTGAAAGGTTAAAGTTCAGAGACTGGCCAGATGTCTGCACTGGGGACAGACAACATCTGTGTCAGAGAGAGAAGAGCTGGCTGCGTTACTTAGCTCTGGCAGCAATTCCTGCTGGGGGGAAAAAAAAATACTCCAGCCTTGGGAGAAGCTGTTTTAGATGTTCTAGTCAGGACTGGTCAGATGGAGAACAACACTAGGGCAAAGTAGTGGGAGAACTGACTGTAAACCAGGGAGGGTTTCTATGCGCAAGGAAACACTAGCTCGCACCCTCCTGGTCAGGAGACAGGGCATAGTTGAGATGCAGCATCTAGCTTACATCATGCAATAAATATTTCACTCTTCAAAGCACTGTACAAACATCAGCTAATCCTCATGACATCCTGTGAATCAGGGTAGTGCCAATAGCCCCATTTTACAGCCGAGGAAATTGAAGTTAAGTGACTCATCTAAGGCTGCATAAAGGAATTAGTGTCCTTTAGACTCAGGAGGAGCTGGAGCTTGGTCCCCTGCTCACAATGCTCTGCGTCCTGTGACAGTTCATTGGTTATCTGTGCAGGCTAACTGAGAGAGACAAGTTGGAAAGATTCAGATGGGCATGTGCAATGCTGGATTTGACTTTGCAGGTTGACTTTTCACAGGGCTTCCACTGCATTTGTGCACCACTGATGGACCGACTTTGTCCCCTCTCCTTTCATCTGTCCAGATGGTGGACAGCCATATATAACTATCTAAGAATAGAGATGGACCTGAACAAGCCCCCTGGATCCAAACACTCCCAAACGTTGGGATAAAGGGACCGAAATCGGAGCCACCATCCACAACAGAAGTTTTGCAAAGGGGTCCAGCTTCAAATGGGCTGAACCAAAGCCCTGGGTCCGAACACCACTACTAGAATTTACCAAATTAGTATAAGGTCATATTTAAGGCTTCTGCTCCCACAGTCTTTACTGAAGAACATGGGAATTGTACCTAAGTAATGGTGGCAGGATCAGGCCCTTTGTCCCACACAGGTTGTTGTTTTTTTTTTTTTTTTTTTTAAAAAACCTTTGTTAAACTCGGGGGTGCTGGAACAATTTGTATAGTGGGGGCGCCGAGAGCCATTGAACCAAATTGTGAACCCTGAATGTAATGGAAACCCCTTCAAGCCAAGTGGTGCAGCTATCCTACCCCTCAGCCTCCCTGCAGGTGAGTGTCTCAGGCCACATATGGTAAATAATGAAGGAGAGTGGGTGGGCATGGCTGAAACTCAGGTTGTTCTTTTGGGAAATAGCCTACAGTATGACAGCTCTCTCCTTAAATTAAAATTCATCTGCCATTGACCAGTAAAAATAAATCACATGACTCCTCCCTTCCTCCGGGCTATTTCCTTCCCCCCCACCCCCTTGAGGTAGATGTCTATTGGTGGGGGATGAAACCAGAAAAGAGTCTTCCAAGCAGGTCTGCCCCCCCGGAGGCCTGCTCAGATCAATTAGTGCACGTTCACGTTTAAACCTATGTCCCTGCTTGACTTGCCAAGCCAGGTCTGGTCTGGTCAATAGTTGGCTACGTTATGCGTCTCCAAGGCACTAGGCCTGCCCGGGCTCAGCCTTCTTGCAGTACACGGGCAGCAGCCACTGCCTGGGGCGGGGGCGAGCTGCATTTCTCAGGGGCTACAATCTTTCCTTCGTAGTCAATGCAGGCGGCGCTCCGTGTCCGCACTCCCTCGCCGCAAGTTCGGGAGCACGGCGACCAGGGGCCGACGCGCCAAATGGGGCACGGGAGGTCGCCACAGGGCTTGATGTCCTCAGGCTTCAGAGCCTTGTCGCAGGTGGCAGAGGCCTGGCCCTCCACATCCCGGCATTCCACCGTTCGCCTCTGCCAGCCAGAGCCGCAGGTTTTGGAGCACTCGGACCAGTCTCCCATAACCCACTGCGAGGTCAGCATAGGCTGGATGATGTTGGCGGATTTCTTCTCCTTGACCTTCTGCTTGCTAAAGGGGACATCCTTGGGGATGAAGAAAGTGTACTTCACCTTGGGCGGGAAGACCTCACTGGAGACGGTCAGCAGTTGGACGGTGAGAGATTCCGGAAGCTGCTGGAAGCTCTGGAGCCGCTCCAAGGTCGTCAGAGAGCCGCTGTACTTCAGGATTGTCCCCTTCACCAGGAGGTCTTGCTCCATGGCTGAAATGGCAAAGTCTCCATTCAGGAGGTACTTGCCATCCAGGGTTCTCAAAGCCAGGTAGTTTCCATCGTGTCGGACCCCTCGGTGGCTGCGTTGTTTGATGTCAATGTTGGTAGCTCCAGCAGGGATCGTGACGATGTCATTATATCCATACCTGCGTGAATCAAAAGGAGATGGTTGTCGTCCTGAACTTACAAACAAATTAGTACAGGGACGGGATAGCATATTGCCTGTGACAAACTTGACCTAATCAGCACTCCAGTGCTGTGGACGGGAAATTCTGCGACAGCCTCCGATAAATGTTAAACAGGAGGGTTTTTCTGAACAAAATGGGAAAATGGGCAGTGCAATCAGTTATTTATTTTGATATAAATTCCCTTTATTGGACACTGCCCCTAAATTTTTACATTGCAATGGGGCTACAGAGTTTTGTACTGAAAGTTCAGATCTGTATTGGGATCTCATCACGGACACAGAGGAGAGTTTTAACAGCTGGGTATGAGGGTTTTGATACCTGGGGAGGGATCAGTGACAGTTTGGAGCTGGAGGATAAGAACACTGGCTGGATGTTTCTGCTAAAACAATCAGCAGTTAAGCAGTTACTGATATTGATGTTTATATTGTCCTCTTTAGGTTTCAGAGTTAACATCTCCTGTGAGACAAGTAGGGCAGTTCACACCTGTCTGAGCTATTTTTCCAGGCCGTCTGCAGATTCAGGCAGGTATCTCTGCATTGGTTGCACTTGGTTCACGTTTGGAAGGTTTTCTTTGCAACCATCAGAGATAGCAACTGAATTTTAAAAAAAAGGAAATCAGATTCTGGAGTGCAGGTTTGCTGCTGGGCTGGATTCCAGGGCAAATTGTGTTGCTGTAGAATCCTGGAGTACGCAGGGGCCTAGGGACTGCAGTGTGAGCACTGAGTCATGGCTATGGACTAAAAGGCCTTTAAGTCAGGGACAGTCTGTCATTGTGCCTTGTACATTGTCTGTGCTCAGCAAACAATAATGATCATTTGTGACAGGTATGAGGCAACACACTAGAATCCAGCACCTGGCACAAGCCAGCACCTATAACTGACAGGAATATTCACACACAGCATTTCAAGGGCTTGTGTTGTGGCTGGCAATTATGCCTAGAGTATTTTGGAACAAAGCCTTAGGGTCGAATTCTGCTTTCGGTCACGCTGGCATCCTTAACCCTGATCTTAATAGGATCTCTTGTAGATTAAATCCCTTTGGCTGTCATTACCATGTTAATCTCTCTTTAGTCAACTACAAACAATTCATTGGCAAATGGAAATTCCATTCATTGTGTTCCCTGGAAGGAAACCATTTAGGAAATCTAATTTGACCCTGGGAGTAATCTCAGACCTTTGTTACTCTCTTTCCAAGAAGTCTTTTATACTGGACTCTGATGGCTAGCATTATTCTGCTTGAAGTTTAACCGTTAAACACACAGGACCAGCTCTTCAGATGGTGTCAGTTGCCACAGTTCTATTGATGTTAGTGGCACTACACTGATTTATACCATCTTTAAGCTCTGGCCCAGACAACAAAACTCACCAATGTGTCAGGCCAGCATAAGATCATTGAGCCATTTAAGCATTGCACAGGTCTTGTGCTGGCTCACTGCACACAGGTGAAATTCAACCTCTCAGCTCAGGGGAGGGACTGACTTTTTTTTTGTGCTTGGTAGAGCACCAAGCCCATGGCAGTGGCACCAGATAATGTTTAAAGCAACAGGCACTGTTTGGGTTACATAAGGAATAAACTTTGCAGAAGTTTCATGGAGATTGAGGCAGAGATAACGAACATTACAGGGTCACTTGGCTGGATTCTGAGCTCATTTCCAGATTAATATTATGGAAACCAACAGAGTTATGCCCGATTTATACTGGTGCAAAGTAGATTAGAAACTGCCTGACTGACAGGTAGTTTAGATTCTAAACGTACGTACATACGTACGTACGTACGTGTGTGTGTGTGTGAGAGAGAGAGAATTGTTTTTGCAGCCTTAATAATATCATGATACCTTTAAAAGTTAATGTTAACAGGTATTTTTAAAAAAATATATTTAAAGTTTTTCCTGCAGTTTTGGCATCCACAACATTGCAGCACTTAGATAGCACATGAGAATCAGAAAGTGTAATGGACAAGAGACAAAATGTGAGCCTGACCAGGACTGGGTTCACTATCCAAGCTGTTTCAAGAAAAAATTAAAACAAATGGGGAAGAGTAACCTAGATGATTAAATCTGAAATAATTGTCAACATCTGACATGCTGCTGGTTATCTGTGTAAGGAGATACGCTTTTAGTAATGTGTGGGTGTATTCTTTGCTCAGCTATATTCTGTTTGAATGTATTAATGTCAGTGAGGTTGCAGAGGTGTAACTGAATGAAGAATCGGTTCAGAGGCTGGATCCTGAGCTACTGTAGATCTGTGGAGCTCCACTGAAGTCTAGTGTTTGGCCCCCTGGGAAAGAGCCTTGGAAACAGTGACTATGTTTTATGATTAAACCCCTTTTCTCATTGGGCTTGATCCTGAAAAGCTTCCATTAGCTGGAACGATGGAAAATCAGGACCTCTGAGAGCATCTGTCCAGAGTTTGCAGGTTGTTTGGGGGTTTGATCCTGCCAGGGGCTGAGTGAACATCAGGACCATTATGAGGTGAAAGCCGCTGCTCCAAAAACATCCCCAGGAGAGACAACCCTCTCTCACTTGGTGCCACCTTTATGCTACGATCATCTCCTTCCGACACCCCCTGGAATACCAGGCTTCAACCTTCCCAGGACTTACTTGGATCTGTTGAGGGAGCCAGATATTTTCCTGCATGTTGACCCATTGCCACCGCACACCCCACACTTGTCGAGCTTCTTGGAGGAGCCAACCACGTGGTCACAGCCAGCCTTGATGCACTGCCCATGGACGCAGATGGAGAGGGTCTCTGGCCCACACAATGTCCCATCGATCACCTGGGCCATAAGAAGCAGACAATAATGAGACAGTTCCATGACCCCAGCTGGGGCTTTCATCCAGTTATATTCCAGGCAAAGACAATAATAATTAAAGGCAAGTGTCTTACTTTGGCCTCAAATACTTTGAATTCGCTCCTCCCTCTGGCTCGGCAAAAGAGCTTGCAACGGTCCCGGGGGGACACCCCTGAATACTTGGGGAGCCACTCCAGCAGATTCCCATCCAGATCTGTGAAGTTGTAGCTGTTGTACTTTTCGCACTGCTGCTCTCTAAAGCTCTTCCCTGAAAGGAAGGGGAAATGTGACCCGACAGCAACCTAAGGGCAATGAATCACTTGCCTGAAGTCTTACAAATGGCATCCATCCGGTCAGTGAGCTATGCTTGCTGCTTATCTGTGCATACACACTGCAAGTCTCACCACTGTAAGACCCTGTGGTAGCTGGGTGGATACCCCTATCAGAAGACTGTGGCCAGTTAACCTGCCAATGGCTCTTGGGGAAGTGGTGACTGGGGAAGGGCTGGTTTTGATGAATAAACCTGATGGTAAGTTTGGGATGGGAGGCCGTGTGCTGCTTCCAGAAGCGGGTGATTGTCTCAGTGGCAGACAGAGCCCTCCCTGTCTCCCTAACATTACGCCATGTAGTGCCTGGCAGTCAGATCTCAGCAGACAGGCTGCTGCCATCCATAATGCCTCGTAAATTATATTGATAGCTGTACAATGGCTCCTTTCACTCCCGCACTGGGAAACCCGGCCGTTCTCTCTGGAGTGTCTGCAGATGAAGCCAGGGATATTGTGCGGAGAGTAGTGTGACTTGCAAACAGCGGATTACCATCCAGCGGGCATTCCTCTGTGCGGCACGACTGATATTTGGCTCTTTGACCCTCGCAGTATTTTCCACCGTTCTGAGGCGCAGGGTCGTTGCAGTCCCGGTACGAGAAGTGCACTCCTCCTCCGCACGTCCTGGAACAGGCTCCCCACGGGCTCCAGGGGCCCCAGTTCCCATCCACCACGGGCTGCAAGACATTGCAAAGGATTCCGTTCCAGAAGGCCCTTGTTACGGCAATGAAATAAATCAGTAATAACCTTTAGCTCTTATCTAGCGCTTTTCAGCAGTAGATCTCAAAGTGCTTTACAAAGCAGATCAGTATCATCTCCATTATACACATGGGGAAACCAAGGCACGGGGAGGGAAGTGACTTGCCCAAGCATTAGGCCAGTGGCCAAGCCAGGAATAGAAGCCAGGTCTCCCGAGTCCCAGGCCAATGCACTACTCACTAGAGAGGCCATTTGTGGGACGTTCAAAAGGGTTCTGGGTGCCAAAGATGGACAATCTCTGCCGAAACAGGCAAGCCTAAGTGCTTAAGGGACGTGGCTGCTTATGGTGGCAGGCTGTTAATGAGCCTAGAGGTTATGTTACAGTGTGTTTGTCTGTCAGTCGGTTTGTTGCTGCAGCCCGGGGTCGGTGGCAGTATTCATTTCTAAATAGATAAATATGACAAAAAAGGTGTTTTACAAAACCCGATGGAGGTAGAAATATTTAAAAAAAAAAAAAAAAAGGCAGCCAAGCCACATGCTCTGGTTGAGGTTTAAACATCCCCTGTGGCATTTGCAACCCAAACCTTGCAGCATCACGGGAGAACCAGACAGGGAACAAGCCTGTGGTGCCCAAGCGAAACTGAGCAGTCCACGTCCCTCATGCCAGCTGAGTTAAGTGCAGAAAGCAAACAGCGAGCAGCGAGGGGAGTGGCGGTGGGAAGGGTAACACAAATATGATTGTTCGCACATTAAAAGATGATTATGATTGCAGCAGGAGCCCACAAAGGACAGGAAACTCACTGTTAAAGGAATAAAGAGCCGATACTTTGGCACAACAGGAGAGGTGTTCTCTCCTCAGTTCTTAGCCTCTGTGCTCAGTAGCAAGGTCATGAAGACCAGAGGAATCACACCAGAGGAAAGCGGTTGTGAATTACGACTCAGGCTTGTGATTTTTATCCTGACATTGATTCTGTCATGTAAATATGGAGGACAAATAAAGGACTAAAGCACCAGTAAAATGACTCTATATGTTGCTTCCTAACAGTGCTGACTGGGGCCCTGATCTATCAAAGCACTTATGCACCTGCTCATCTTTAAGCGTCATCAACTTTAATGAACCTATTCAAGTGCTTATAGTTAAGCACGTGTTTAAATACTTTGCTGCACTGGGGCCTGATTCAGACGTAGTTGATCTCCGTGTACGTTCCCAGCCGGGAAAGAAAATGACTCAATGGCACAAGGACAATCTGCTCAGTCTAGTTCAGACCAGTGCAAACCATAATAAAATTCAGTGCAGAGTTAATCTATGAACTGGCCTTACCCAGCACAGGCTGAAATAAAAAATATCTCAGTTTAACATGCTATCAAAGGAGATATTCACAAGAAAACCAGGTAAATCAAAAGATATGGGCCCTTTCTGGATACAGGTTAGGATGGACTAGGATAAGGGAACCATCCCGCCTCCATCCCCCACCAATTTTGTAACATGAGGTGCTTCATTTATAAATTGCCAGACGTCTAGGAGCCCAATTCTAATTGGCATAAACCTGATCCACAGGGATCCACATTAGCAGACCGGATTACAGGATCAGGGCCATTGACACTATCAGCAGTTAACACTCACACCCAGAATATTTGCTCATCTTGTCTCTTCCTTGAGAGCTGGGTAGAAATTGTTTTGTGTTTGAGTTCACCCTCCTTGGATGTAGGCAATGAGGAAGTAGGGTCTAGCAGTCTGAGCACAAGGCTGGGAGTCAGGACTTCAAGGTTTTAATCCCATCTCTGCTAATGACTTGCCGTGTGGCCTTGGGCAAGTCACATCGGCTCATTGCCTGAGGTTCCCCACCTGAGGTTAACGAGACTTCCCTGGCTCTTGGGAGGAATCATGTATGCAAGTGCTAAGTATTAACTCTACTTAGATAGCAAACTGTTTGTGGCAGATGCTCTCTTTTTGTTCTGTGTTTGTACAGCACCTAGCGCAGTGGGCTCATGGGCCATGACTTGGGCTCCTAGTGCTACCACAATACACATAATAATGATAATACGGCCTTCAAGGCTGGGCAACGCCTAAAGCTCAACTGCTTTTTAATGATGATGGTGGAGAGGAAGATCATGGGCAGATACCAGAGGGCCCGGCTCTTCAGCCTCATTCTTGGTGAATAGTTCTTTTACCCAGGTAGAGACAGATCATCTCTTTCCCATCAGCCATTCTGTTACCTGGGGCTTCCTCGCATCTTGTGCCACGCAGCTGCCATCCCAGCACAGCCTGCCCACTCCACAGGGCGTACCGTCTGCCCACGGCAAGCTGCCATTTTTGGTGTGACATAGGGGCTCCCTGGTGTCCATTCTACACCACAGCTGTGCACAGATGTCCTCGTCCGTGGTGTTTGGGCAGTGCCGGAACTCCTTGCCAAAGATCTGCTGGCACTGGCGGTCCAGGTCGTACATGGCGAGCTGGCCTGGAAGGTCTGTGGGGAGGACGATGGGTTCGGCTGGAGCATCAAGCAGACAGTCACCTGGTCAGCAAACAGGGCAAAGCAGAGTGAGGCTGGAAATGAAGGAGTTTACCATTCAGCTAAGGCATAGCCCTGGGCTGCTAGGGGCCAGCTCCATTCTCTCTTGCTGTCCAGCAGGGATGACTTTATTATCTCTATGGTGTCCCTGATCAGTGGGCGTCACATCTAAGCTGGCAGTATCCCCCAGGGAAGCAATTCCTCAGCTGCCATTGGCTGCATGAAGTTGCCCCAACACCACTGCTTCCCTAGCATAACTGGGACGCCCCATGCATGGCATCTGTCACGGAGAGTTTATAGGCCAAGCAGGTGGGTAAAAGACTGATATGGGACCTTGGGGGCCTCTGACCTATTCAGGCTTTGCCTGGCCAAGATGTCAGCCAGGGCCCACTGCTTCCCTTTCACAGCTTGTGTGTTCAACCTGCGTGGTGCCTAGGAGCCATTAGAGATGAAGTCTGTGCACCTAGACCAACAGGAGCCAGGGATATCAATAGGGCCATATTGTCAATGGCATATAGGCACCAAAGGATGCAGGTGGGCTAGAATGGGATTTTCAAAAGTGCCACAGCAGCTTAGGGGCCTAAATACGTTTGAAAATCTGGCCCTGGAGGACCTGTGCTGGCCTGGGTCCCCGTGGTCTGGAACAACTCCAGCCATCCAGTGGTACTGAATTGATTCCTACCATGTCCCCCGTCAAGAAACTCTGTGAGGTACATGGCGCTGCAGGGGGACCAGGGCAGGGTCTTGTTCAAGTAGACAAAGAGAGGCGCCATCATGTGGTGTTTTCCCAGAGGCCCAAAGAGCCTCTCACAGGTCTTGGAGTCGTCATGGGGCATGCTGAGCACGTGTCCTGGAAGAGGAGAGCACCTGAATGTTAGCAAGCCATCTTCCTCCCTCCTCCCATCCTACATCCTCTCTTAGTACACCCCGACTGGCCTCTGACACTTTCCGCCCTTCTCAGGCGGACAGCCTTGTCATGGGTTTGAACGGGGAATCCCCATCTGCTTCTAGGAGAGTCCCAAACAGAGTGGGCCCAAGGGGAGCACCTCTCCTAGGACAGGCGTAAGCCAGGTGCAGGCAAAAGCCGGTGTCACCATAAAAAGGAAATGTTCAATACAATGCTTGCTAGCGAGGTGGAGATTCCACTACCCGTAACTCCGTCCATTAACTTAGAGGTGCCCCTGTATTTTTTGGGCCTGCTCCTGCAGGAACAATCGATCCAAACATCGTATCCCAAGTGGCAAAATGTGACCAACCAGGCTCAGTAACAAAGCTCAACAATATCTTTTCCCCCCACTGTGTATGAATTACACAGAGGGAGCTGATCTCATGTGTTGGACACAGACTAGTATGAGTAGGAGCAAAGGACCACAGTGAATAAAAAGAAAAAAGGGTTTGGAGTGCTTGAGCCAGATCCTCAGCTAGGGTAATGTGGCATAGCTTGACTGCAGGGGGAAAAAAAAAAAAAAAAGACGTTTGGTGCCATCATCTTGTTCGCTCTGTTTGGGTGTATTACCTCTGACCTCACCCTGAGTCTGCCTGGTTTATTGAGCTGATAAACTCTTTGGGACAGGGACTGTGTACACTCTGAGCAGTACCTGTCACAGTTGGGCCCTGATCTTGATTGGCCCTTAGACACTAATATAATACACATCATTTATAATAATAGTAATAATAACAAATAATAATAATAATTATTGAAGTCAATGGAGCTACGCCAGTTTACAATGGTGCTGTGCCAGTGTACACCAGTTGAGGATCCAGCACTCCAGTTTAAACCGCCCCCTCCCAGCCCCCCTGGCTTGAAAGAGGCTTCAGAGCCGAGAAGCTGGAGCTATAAAGACCCTGCCATGGATTCTGCTGCAGTGGCCCAGCTGGCTGTTCCTTGGGTGCATGCTATACACAAGGAGTTACCTAGTTCATGAGCCAGGGTGTAGGCAGCCTGGAGACCCTCATCTTCAATCACAGAACAGCTTTTGTTCGGGTCACACATGGTGCCAATGTCTGCCACTCCCAGGGTGTCGCAGCTCTGGTGCCCACAGAAGTCCTGTGTTTGAAAACGGAACCAGGAGAAATATAGTTAGAGAAAGCATGGGTCCCCATCTGATTCTACGGACTCATGGCCTGTATAGATTTGTAGGAATATGGCTAACCAGGGATCTATCGATTGTTCTGTTAGCATGCCACGCCCTGGGACTGCAGGAGCCCTGGGGTCTATTCCCACTTCTAGCTTTTCCTTGTATGTTAACCTGTGTCTTGCTACATAGATTGCTGAAAGAACTGTCTACGTCTGTATGTTTGTGCCAGGAGATGGTACTGCACGTTAGACTCAAATCTACCAAGCTCTCTCCTGCTTGAGGCATAGACAAAATGAACTCCTAGATTGCAGCTGTCTATAAATCCCATGGTTCTGTGATATGAAAATAAGTAAGACAAGATGTGGCCTATTAACTGACTACTAAGTGAGGTTCCTCGAGCAGCTGGTTTTCTAAAATTCACTGTTATGGGATGTGTAGGTCAGTGAGTTTCCAAGAAGTTTTCATCTCTTCCTTTCCTCTAAAGTTCTGATGCCTTTGCTGGGCACCTGATGATGGACCAGAAAGAAAATATTTCATGGAGAGGAAGGACGGCTTTATGGGTAAGCACTGGAGTGGGAATCAGGAGATCTACCTTAAACCCCCGGCTCTGCCTCAGGGTCCCTGTGTTACCTTGGACAAAGTCATGTCATCTCCCCGGGTCTCAGTTCCCCACCACGGACATGGGAATAACAGTCTACACTCTAAATAGAATGTAAGAGCCTTGGAGAAGGGACCATCTCTTAGTAGGTGTATGTTCAGCGCCTAGCACTGTTAGAATATTGGACTGTAGGGGTATAATTCTGCCCCCTCCTCATCTCCCTCTATGCTCCAGGCCATGCCCAAGGTAAATCCCGTATGGACTCTGGTCTCTCAGCGGCTGAGACTACAGACCTGTCTAGTCAGCAGGACTGCAGTGTCGTAGTGCTCTGGGTGACGGTCACTCGAGGGGTTGAAGCTCTGTTGCCAGTTGCAAAAGTTGCGCAGCGTGAGCCCTCCATTATCGGATACTTCCGGCCCGGCCTTCTCATCCTCCACAACCAGCACCTTCACCACCACCAAGCTGACGGAGTTCTTCAGGCTAGGGTGCTGGTAGATCCGAGCAGCCACGGACATCAGGGTCAGAATGTGGTTCTGAAAGGAGAAAGGCAGGGAGGAACAAGAGCGTTAAACCCTTGTGGAGGGGAAAACGCCTGCGTCCAAAGTATACAGCATGAAGTCTGCCACTTTCTGTTCCTTCGCAGGGGCCGCTATTAGTTAGGGTACTATTAAATCCTGGGCACTAGGGACGAAGCAATACAACCTTCCTGATGACTTCTACAGCATCTAAAGTGGGCACCTAACAAACATCCTCAATATGATCCATGGGCCACATTTTCAATTGCCCTGCGCCTTGGGCAGTCATTTACACCAGCCCAGAGGGGGCATAAAATTCTTACACCTGTTCTGTACTGGTTTAAATTACAACCCAAGTTGCAAAACCAGGGAAAATCAGATCCCCTAGATCAGGGGTGGCCAACCTGAGCCTGAGGAGGAGCCAGAATTTACGAATGTACATTGCCAAAGAGCCACAGTAATACATCAGCAGCCCCCCCATTAGCTCCCCTCCGCCCCCAGTCCCAGTGCCTCCTGCCCATTGGCAGTCCCGCCACTCCCCCTCCCTCTCCACACCTCCTTATCAGTTGTTTCTTGGCATGCAGAAGGTTCTTGGGGGGAGGATCGAGGACATGGCAGGCTCATGGGAGGGGGTGGGAAGGGGTGGAGTGGGGGCAGGACCTGTGGCAGAGCCGGGGTTGAGCTGTGAGCACCCCCCGGCACATTGGAAAGTTGGCACCTGTAGCTCCAGCCCCGGAGTCGGTGCCTATACAAGGACCCACATATTAACTTCTGAAGAGCCACGTGTGGCTCTGGAGCCACAGGTTGGCCACCCCGGCGTATCTAGGTGTATCTCAGTCTATGTTGGTATTGCCTTTTGTCATTGCTTGGAGCACTGCCGACCCTCTGTACTGCAAATAACGTACTGCCATCTGCAGCTGCTCAGGAGAAGGATGTCAATGATCTGAGGGATGTGTTTGTGTATCCTATATCCTTGTGTATCCAATAGTAGCATAAACCGTGCCCTCATTTTCCAACCCCAGTCCTCTAAAGCCAGGAACCAATAAGAATGTAACCACTTTAACTTTACATTTTCCATCTCAGTGATGTGTATATAACACCACATATCCATGTGGTCAGCAGAGTTTGACCCCAGGGCCTTCAGCTCCAAACTGCAGGCCTCTGCTAGCTGAGGTATAGCAAAAACTCTCTTAGCTAGCAACAGTAGCAAGTTGTTAACTTCTATGTGGACCAGCTTCTAGAGGGGGCATGACACATGCTTTATAAGCATTTTAAAGATACAAAATCTACATTATTGGATGTATGATTGCAGTACAAACATGGGGGAGGGGAGAGCAGAGGTAAAAATCAATGTAATTCTGTTGACTTTAATGTAGCGACACTAATTTTGACTATCTGAGGATCTGGCCCCGAGTCTTCACTCTACGGTATGGTGGAGTATTCGCTGGCCTTTACGCTCAGCTTCAAATATGTGCTCTTTAAACACATTCTCCACTCCTGAAGAGTGGTCAGCGTTCCTGGCTCAGAGATTCCTAGGAGGTACGAGCATAGCAGGAAATAGCCGAGTTTGTTCCAGCAAGCACTGAGTGCTGCGGTACTTTAGTCCAAACCGTGTGTGGGCGTTAGATTCCGGTGTTATTATTTGTGAATGGGATTTGTTCCTATAGCACTTATGCAAGCTGCCAAGCATTCACTCAGGAGCTCCTTCGGCTTGGGCGAAACAGTGCTGAACCAGAGATTATTGAATACTAATCAAAGCCTCCCAGCAATGTTTAGGGTTGATGTAAACATCATATCGGTCAACAGTGAAATTTCTCTTCTGTTTGGCACCGTTTCATGGAAATCATATTCATGAGAACAAAAATGCAAATCCATTTTACAACAGCATGTGTACTGGGAAGAGAAAGCGCTTCCTCTCATCCCAGGCCAATAGTACACTTTGCGGTCTCAGTGACTTGACTCTAATCTAATTAATATTATGCTAGACAAAAGGACAGAATTCTGCCCTTTCCTTACATCTGTGCCATCCAGAGCCGCTCTGAAGTTAGCAGAGCTGCTACAGATTTACACCAGCAGCTGAGACCAGAATTTGGCCCTGTGAGTTTAACAATCTCAGCTCTAGCTGGAGTGAACAGTATCCTGTAGAATGGAACGCACCAAGTTCTTTGCCTCAGTGGGGAATAAACAGCTCGCAATGCTCACAGCCTTTCCTGGGCCAGTGATTTGCATGGGAGGAGCGGAAGCACCATTTGCTTAGAAAATTAGTAAGACTCACCGATGCACACATGTAAATCAGTGGCCATGATGGGAGTCTCGCTTGCATCCCAACATTCAGTGGATCGGAGGTCTTGTCACAACATGGAGCCTCTGATGTACTTGGCAACGTTCATATATAAATAATGTACAAAATGACTTTCATCCCCAAGGATCCCCAGGCACTTCACAGACTGTGTGTAGAGATCAGTCATTGCTGATAATGCAGCCACCTCTGGGGTGGAATGAGAGAGCTATTTAACAGCAACACTGCACAGTACCTAAGGGTACGAAGTGAAGAATACCACAATCAACTGAAACTGCAGGGAGAGGCAAGATTCAGGAGGTGCAATGTAATTAACTAAACGGAAGTGTGGCTGACACACTGCAGTCAGCGTATCCCTATTCTTATGAAAAGTGCCACTCCTAATTAGCAAAACGTGGTCAGAAGCTTGGATTTATGTCTCATCTGAAAGATTAATTGGTGCACTGGGGCCTCCTTGAACCAGTGCCATATAAGCAGGACATTCCTAGTTATCTTAAATCATTCTGCAACATTTTATCCTATCGCAGAATAGCCACGCGAACAGATGTCTAATTTTAGCAATATGCACGTTAGTCAAATTCAGTCCATTATGTTATAGCAGGCAGCAGAACGAGCGAGGGGCACACTCGCTAGACCTGTTTATTCAGACTGGCCAGAATTCCATTATGTGACATACAGCTGCAAAGCATAGAGCAGATGCAGCAAAGAATTCACTCTTGAGGCAAGAAACATACACAAGACCGTGCAATGCCCACTGTTATTGTTCCAGGGGAAAGGTGGGGAATTCTCTCTCTGCCTCAAGGGAAAGTCAAAATGGGCACCCTGATAAAAAGGCCACAAAGCTGTGGAATAATGCATCTGAAGAGGACTCCATATTTCACAAGACTGGGGTTGAAATTGGCCCAATAGCCTCTAATTTAAAGCAGAAGGCTCCCCGAAGCACTTGAACGCATATGCAAACCATCCAGGGGTTCGCATCACCCACCACTGAAATGCAGCTGTCTCTGGGGTGGAATATGGTCACTGCTTAATGGAATATAGCAATGCTTTGGGGGGGATGAGGTAACAAGGGAGACTGGAACCAGAATGAGAATTTTGAAGGGTCTGAAAATAATTACCTATATTGAAATGGCCCAGACACCTGGGTTTACAGCTCAGTTCTTGCAAAGAGTGCTATGAGATCTTTTCTGGTCCAAAGATGCAGGATACAGGAGGTTTCAGAGTAGCAGCCGTGTTAGTCTGTTAGTCTCTAAGGTGCCACAAGTACTCCTTTTCTTTTTGAGGATACAGGAGCACGCTGTGATGGGGTAAGCTGGTTTGGCACATGGCACAGAGGGGCTAGGGTTAAATTCTTATTTCCTGCCTGTATCTGCAAACATAGAAAAGAACTGGAAGGCAAAGACGGAAAGTGAACTGAACAAACAGCTATTTAGTGAAGATTAAAAGGTCAAATTCACTTGTTCCACCATCTGGTGTCTATTTATACCAGCGCTTGGCCTGGGCAGCGCATTCTGTTTCAGCATGCAAGCAAGGGGTTCAGCTGGCCTGTGATAGAACCTGGCTGCTCTTGGGAGAGAAGTAAGTCACCTGCAGAAAGTCCATTTGACCAGCAGAGCCAGTGCAGAAACACGTTGGAATCTGAGGGGTTCTGCAGAGGCCGATCACTGTGTTTTCTCAGCCGAAGACAACATTTAAAGTTGTTTGATCCTGCTTGTTCACCTTCCTTTCCATCACCCCTAACCCTAGGGGCCTCTGTATTAATGAAGAACATCCAGGGTGAGATTTAGCCTCTCTCTGTCGTTGGATCTCCATGGATTCCCCTTCGCGGTGTCCCTGCTGCTGAGGAAGCAGGGATAGGTTTAGGAAAAGGGTGGAATCAAGGCTGAGGAGATCAGATCTGATGAGGTTAAAAATCTTGAGAGCCAATTTTTGCCACCTTGAACAGAGTTGTGGGATCAGGAGCGTTCTTGTGAGATTTCTGCCATCTTGCTCAAAAAAACTGCTCTCGAGATTTCACTCACATCTTTAACTAAAGCGAGACAATTGGTCCTTTTCCAGTCCTGGATCTGACCGAGAATTAAAACGGGAGGGGCAGGTTCCAATCTGGGGAGACAAATCTGGATCACTATCAAATTCTCAGGGGAAAGGGAGAGGAATCCTTCCTTTTCACCCAGTGCATTGGCACAGCTGCCTGTGCAGATGCGGCAGGATTTGGCCCATACTGGAATAAAGTGGTAAGTTTACAGTTTAATGAAGCCCACGGTAACTTTCCACCTCCCTAGAAGTGGTTGTGGAGTTGTGATTCTCTGCTCACTGCTATTGCGAGAAAACCAAATTCCATCCAATTCCCCCAAAAGGAGAAACAGACGGGGGAATGCATCAGAAAATGCCACTCAGTGACCTTCAGTAGCAGACACACCAGACTTAGGAATTTAAGTGGTGCCTCAGTTTCCCTTTGGGAATGATGTTTCTTAATATCCCTAATGAGGCGCTTGAAGATCTATAGCTGACGTACTGTGGAAGCCTAGATATTAATTATTATTAGGTATTATGCTCAGGTAGTATTAACAGCTTCTGCTCAGCTGAGTTATGAAGCAAACAAACTGCCTTCCCAGTAAGGAACCCACGTGCCCCATCGGTCACGCCAGCAGCTCTGCAGCTGACCGACATGAAAAGCATGAACCATTACAGATCATGAGACTGCTACTAGTGTACAGCACAACCCAGGGCAAAGGAGATAAGATGAGAGATAAGAATGTAAGTGGTTATGTTTAATTTGATCACATCTAAGGATTTCATGTGACTAAAGAGTCTTGCGAAACACCTTTCTGAACACTTATTTATCTGAAGCTGCACTGTACTCTGAATATCGTCTGGGTGGGAAGGATAAAAAACTGAATAAAACTATACACACACATCTTCTGCTGTAGAGTTGTTTCAGTAGGACACGCATCCATTCAACCTGATTTTTTACTGTTGGGTTATTTTTGTAGGACCCCCCCAATTTGATGCGTTATTGTAGGGCCCGCACTGTGATTTGCTATTGGAGGGTTGCTTTTTAAGCCAAACATCCTAACTGGCAGTGATTTTTCTCCTTAGAAGACAGCATTTATTGGAGGGGAAATAAGTACAGGGCATTCTGTATGCAAACAGACCCCGGGAAGAAAACAGGTGGTCTTTTTTTAGGACTGATGATCTCAGAAAAGGACCTTTAAAAGCCACCCCCCCCCAGAAGTAAGCAATGATTTGATACTGTGCAGCCAGTTCCCCAAACATTTGTCCCTACTGCTGCAAAGCAAAACTCACTCCCTGCTGGGTTGTCAGTGCATTAATCGGTTGGTGCATGCAGCGTCGAGCCGGGGGACTGGAGTGGAGCTTCTCAGGAGATGGCTCAGCATCAGCTCCTGTTCCATAATGATAAGGGCTAGTGGGAACCAGGAGGACGTTCCAGCCCCAGCTGGAATCCCTGGCGGGTGGGGAGTGGGGCAGCTTCCTCAATGTTTACCAAAGTCGCTGGGAACTCTTGAGGCTCCTGCCAGGGCCTTGGCTCCTGCCTCTCACGCAACACCTCTTTCGGCAGTTTGATGGCCGAGCCAGGAATTTCCTAGCACAAAGCCAGGCTGCAGCCAAAGAAAGTTGTGGGCAGCACGGGGGCAGGAGGCAAAGTGAACCCTGGCCAGTCCTCCTGTTTGCTGCCCTGCTCATATTCCTCTCAGCCCTCTTTCTCTCCAGCTCCTCTCCTCCCTCTTTTCTTTGTTCCTTCACATGCTTGCCCCTTTCCCTTTCCTCCTCTCCCCCATCTCTGCCTTTCCTTCATCTCTTTCTAGTCCTTTCTTTCCCCCTCCTCCTCAGCTCTGTCTCTCCTCCCTCCTTTCCTACTCTCTCTCTCTTCCTCCCACTCTCCTTTCCTTCCCTCCTCGCTGAATGTTCCATGCTTAAGGAGTTGGGGATGCTCCGATGTTCTTATCCTCTGCTCAGAATGTGCTCTTCATACACCCCTCATCCGTAACCTGACCTAATGCCCTAGGGGAGGTGGCTCAGCGTCAGTACAGCTGGGCCTGGAATCCAACCTGCTTTCCTTCTCCTTTGAGATGACAGCATTTCAGTCACCACGGCCCTTTCCCCATCGCTGCGAGGTCAGAAAATATCATTATCCCCATTTTACAGGTGGGCAAACAGAGGTGCAGAAGGGTTAAAGTGACTTGGCCAAGGTGACACAGCTTGATAGCGACAGAGCTGGGAATAGAACCCAGGCGCACCGACTCCAAAGTTCCTTGCTCTCACTACAAGAACACACTCCATCCCAGAAGTAGAACTCAGGAATCCTGAAGCCTCGTCCCCTCCTCTAACCTGCTAGACACACCAGATTGGATAGATGAAGCAATGTCTGTTTTCTGACGGAGCTTTGGACAGGCACACAGTCACATTTGTTTAGCCTTTTGCCATCACTGTAATTATTCCAGGCTAGGTTGTTTTCTCAGTGTGTGGGAGTTACACACAGATCCTTAGGCATGAGACGGAGAGTAACAACAATGATCTCTTACACTGTGCCTTTCATACCAAAGTGCTTTATAATCAACAGTCACTTTGCCAGCAGCCACCTCTGGGGTCAGCTGTGGCAGCTGTTTAACATTATGCTGCAGTTCAGGAAAGGAAGTGGAGAAGATTCCCACATCCAGTGGACAGAAATTAAGGGGGGAGAATGTATTGGCCCCCTCTGGATTATGCCTCTTAAGCTCCTTGCTCAACCTTGTCCTGGACTTCTTGAACCCAGAGTTCAGGCTGCCAAAGTTATCCCACTTCCACGTGCAAGATAAACTCCAACCAGGAGCCCCGGCGTGGCGAGGCCAATGCATTGATGTGCTCAGCCACCCACTTCTCTTGCTCTTCGCCTTCCTCCAGGGCTGCAGTGAAAAGCAGCCGGAAACAGCCCATGTTAATTGAACCTTCAGAGATGACCCCCATGGATTGCAGAATGCCCCCTTTATCCAGAAATCAGATAAGGAGGGCTGGCTCCTTTTGTCAAGGGATAATTGAACTCTATTGTGCAAACTGTGAAAAATCCTGGCATAAGCCTGGGAGAGAGAGCCAGCACAAGGTGATCTTAGCTCCATCTCAATCTCATCTGGAGCCTTCTGCTGTCCTGGCCAGAGAGCACAGAGTGGCAGAAAGGCAGCAAAGCAAATATCAGTTTCCTCCTCGGAGAGCTGCGACTGTCCACCTGCACCAGATGGAAGCCCAGGGTGACCTTTTCAAAACCACCTAGGGGTTCAGACATCTAGTTCCCATTGGAATCAGCAGGAACTGTGTGTCTCATTCCCCTAGGAAACTTTGGGAATTTCACCCTGAGACTTTATGGGACACGGAAAATTCATCTGAGCTGGAATAGCCACTTGGTAGACGAGAACTGCTAGAAGCAACTCTACCAGCAAGATCTGGTTGGGTTTAGCTCACCTGCAAGGTCACTTTGAGGGACAATTTGCCCATGTAGGAGGCTGTGCCCTGCTTGTCTGCAATAGATGGGACGTTGACTGTAACCCGATGCAATACAGCCCTTGCTCCACAAACTCGGTCCAGCAGTTTAGCTACTGGCTGTTCTCAAAGGACCCAGATTGTAATAGACCAAACAGAGCTGGAGCGCAGACCCCAACTGTATGGAAGAAACACTATTGTCAACGGTAGATCTTATGACTTACTCAGAGCTGCTGATTTGATCACGAGTCTTATGATATTTGGTGCTTTTTCTTCAAGCCCCAGCTGCTGGAGTCAGGGGATACCCTGAGTGTCCCAGTTTTTAGCCCTTGTGTTTATAGAGAAAAGCTTGAAGACATGACCCCAGTGCACCCTGGAGGCTCAGAGACCAGATGGCAAAGAAAAAAGGACCCAACGTTTTTTATTGTTTGAAATTTCATGATTTTTAAGATCAAACTCATGATTGTGGAATGCTTGGGGTTGGCAACACTGTGCCCACAGCCAAAGCCCTTACTCCTACCAGGCTGGCTGAGGTCACTCTCAAGTGAACTGAGCACGCTGCTCAGGAGACTTGCATCTGAGCCCTGAGCCCTGTGCTGCCTTAAGCAAGCCAAAGAGACCACCATTTTCAAACACACCCATAGCTTTGGGTGCCTAACTCCACACCCCGTGGGCCTGATTTTCAGAGGCCCCATAGAAGTCAGCGGCAATTGTGGGTGCTTAGCATCTCTGAAATAATTAAGCCCGAGTCCTTTCCATGCCTCAGTTTCCTCAATTGTTAAAAATAAAAGCCCTATGGTGCTAATGATGTTCACCCAGCTTTGTAAAGTGCTGTAGGGTCTCTGGAGGAGATGTACAGAGCATTGTGTGCCTAGCATGGGTATTTGCTTTGTCACTGTAGAATCTAGGCACTGTTCATCACTAACACCCTCTTGCGAAAGTCTGAGCACTCCCAAGGCCTGCTGAGTGGAGAGTGCTCAGCACTGCTCAGGAGGTGCTCAGCACCTCTCAGGAACATGCCCATAGGTGCAACAACAAATGCCCACTGGAATAATCTGGTTCAGAGAAGTGATGAGAAACAGAAAGCCTTAGGGCCCGGTTCTGCTGTCACCTCCCCGACTGATGTCAACGCAGTTATTCCTGATTTACACCAGTGTGAAGAGGGAGAAGAATCAGACCCTTGCTGTCTGAGTTAGGCTAACAGCTGAGCTACCTGAGGAAGAATGGAGCAAATGGAATGGAATGAATAAAAACAAATCATTGATAGAACTTCCTTAATAGCAGAATAAAACTGATTATAACTTACACGGCTCTGACTCTCCCGTTTCCTTTTATGTATATCCCACGCCTGATCTGTTACAGCTTATGTAAGAAAATAGCTTCTTACTATAAACAATGCTTTTGACCTTTAATAAATATTTGGTCATTAAACTGTTGTTACGGGAAGAAAAATAACTATGTAAATATGGTCCCTTCTGTCTCAACAGTTTTGCTCCCTGTGCATCTTCCCGTCAGACGTGCTGCTCCCACGGATGAAACAAGTGTGCATTCCCACCAGCTCAGCAGGGCCAGTTCAGCTAAGGGAGTGTGAGCTGGATTCTGATCTGCCTCCTGGATTGCCAGCTGAGTTTCAGCTGCAGAACTCTTGTTGCTGATCACGCAAGAAGCTGAAATAGACCAGGTGAGTTGGGCCATTTTGAATAACCGCCCTGGCGTGTGTAAACTCAGCACTAGAACGGATTGGCATTGTTTTTTCAAATTTTTTTTTGTTTTAATCTTTTTTTTCAGCCAGGAAAAAAAAATTGACCTCTCTTCACCCTCCTCCCCAAAATAAACACCTTGACAATGATATTTCCCTCCCCTCCCCCTTTTGGGATTAAGCAGAGAAATCACTAGCAAGGGGAAGAGGGTGGAGCAGGATGGGGAACCGAATGAAGATTACTAGGATATGCTCTGCCGAAGATGCTCCTCTGAATTACACCTCTAAATCCTGAAGAACTCCCCTGAAATCAGTTCAATCTTACTTTTGTGAAAGATGATGAGCCAGAATCCAACCTCAATTGCAGAAAATGGAGTTACTCCATATTCCCCCTGAGAAGCCCTAAAGCTTATGCTTCCTTCCTTCTACACAGCTTGGTAACTTCCAACAGTTAATCGGGAGAGGGCCCCTCCACCCTTTTACACACTGTCCTGGGATCTCTTGGCTGATAAGCAGCCTGTTTACATGGCCCTCAGGTGGCATCATGTTCCTTTAAACCACAGTAACTGGCTTCTGGATTTGTCCCATAGCTACATCCTTGGCATGTCAGCATCCCATCAGTTCTAAGTGCAGCTCAGTGGCTGGGGTGCCTAGTGAGAGCTTGATCACATAAATCCAGCAAGATCAGTTATTCGGTCAGAGATCTGTTGATTTCATCAGTGTGTCCGTAGACAGCTATGAGCAGCTTCAATAACCAGCTGGGGACAAATCCTGAAAACCCTACCGCTGTTTTCAAGCTACTTGGTGCCCATTTGAAAGCACAAATAGGACATGGAAGATGCAAAACCTCATTATTACTACTATGGTCTGCACTGATGGCCCCTCTAAGGGCTGGGACCGGAAATACAATGGTGGGGTGACATTCTTATCCAAGGCCAAGTTTTTTGATATGGGCCCAAAATCTCAGGTTCTCGCATTCCGAACTCTCACTGACTTTGTCTGGTGAAGAACTGAGTAAACCAGTTAGGACCTTAGGATTTGGGTCACAATGTTGCATCTAATAGGACTTGATCTACTGCTATTTTGAGTGTAAGCACTTTGGGGCAGGGACTTCGTGTATCTCTACAGCACTAAGCACCCTCTGAGTATTATATAAACAACAAGAAACAAGGGCCAAAACCGGAGTGTTGCTGAGCCCCCTCAAATCCCATTGAAGTTAGTGGGCGTTGGAATGCTCAGCACGTCTCAGGATCAGGCCCACGCATGCTGGAACAATTTGTATAATGGGGGTGCTGAGAGCCATTGAACCAAACTGTAAACCCTGGATATGATGGAAAGCACTTCCAGCCAGGCAGTGCAGCAGCCCCCTTCAGCACCTGTGATCAAGTCTCAACTGAAGAGAGCAGGAATGAGAATATGCCCCACTGGGGAGAACATGAGGGGGAGCCTTTGGGAAAGGGTCAGACCCCACCTTAATCCTGCTGGCTGCTTGCTTATTTCAGGCAAAATGCAGCACATGGATGTCATCTGGTTAAAATTTACCCACCCCTGTATCCCACTGCTTCAATCTGAGCTCAGTACCTAGAACCACTGCAGAGTCAGGCCTTGTCTTGTCTTTTGCACATCCTCCACTTGCACATGCTCCCCAGTATGTATGTACACACACATACACACACAGAGGCTGGTTATGGATCATTCACCATCTAGTATCAACTGCTGCTATCCTACAGACTTTACTGTTTAAGACACTGGTGTCAGTCTCTTGCACCGTCTGTCACTTTAGTATCTAGAAGCACGAGTGGGTCACTCAAACCACACAATGACAAACCTAGAATCAGTCTGGCCTTCAGTGCCAGATCCACCCTCTGCTACAAAATACACGCCACCCAAACAATTGCAAATACCTGCACAAGCAGGTGGCAGGGTAATACACTGAGAGGTGTGGATTCCACTTGGTGCCAGTGATGGCTGGGGTATATTTGCCTTTGAGGCATGGTCTCCTTTCCCCCTACACTTGGGCAAGTCATGTCCCTCTGTGTGCCTCAGTTTCCCCATCTGTAAAAAAGGGGAGAATGATACTGACCTTCCTTGCAAAAAATCGTTGAGAGCTGCAGATAAAAAGCACTATAAGACCTAGGGACTGCTGTTATTATTACACTAATGGAAGTTATGCAGGGATTTCCTGGGGTAGATTGTGTTCTGCTGTCGAAATGTGCCGTATGCCTCCATACAAGAGCAGGTAGATTTCATGCTTACGCTTGTACGACTGCTTCTGGTGCATCTGATGGCTGGGAAGGTGGGTAGAAATTGGGTTTGGGCAGAGACTATAGACCAAGGGCTTTACAAATGACAGTGCTAGTGCCGGGGGCCCAGACTGACAGTCCTGGAGACAGACACTCTCTGTCCATAGAGCAGGCTTGGCAGGTATGCACCTTGCCAGAGAGCATCAGTCCTGAGCTGGAGGGTGAAAGAGGAGATCTCCTCCCCAGCCCACCCAGTCCTTTGCCTCTCCATTCAGACTGAAGACAGGGGACAACCGGTGCCATCGGTATCATGCTATGGACACATGAGACCTGGACTTGTACCGGGCCAAGGACACCTCTTTTACCATAGAAGAGAGAACGTTTCCCACGGCAGGAGCATGGGGAAGAGTCTGTTTGCCTTGTGGCATGAGTGTGTTCGTGTGCAGGGAGGGTCTGCGCTAACTGATAGCAGGTGGCTAACCCCAAGCAGGCTGGTGCATTGTTCAGCTGCGGCTTGCATTACTCCCTGGGTTAAAGCTCCAAGAGGGAATGCAGTTAATCCCCTTGCTTTGCAGCAGAGCGCCTTCCCGATATATCCAAGGGACAGAGATATTACCCACTTCTGCCCCTCTCCCCTCACCCTCCCCTCTAAACCCTGTCCTCAGAACCAGGTGAAAAAGTAGCACTTTCTCTTCGTGAGATGCAGGCCTAGACACGGATCACTCCATTGGCCAGAAACACTTCCTTCACCTCCTGCTACAACCACGTTTCCTACTTCCCCGGCTAGCTCTGTAGCAACATGAAAGGCACTAGCCATAGCTAGCAACAGTGCTGTTACAGTTAAGGCAGAGGGCAAATCCATCTACTCAGCTGCTCAGAACAATCTCCAGAGTTTTCCTTTCAGGCTGAAATGGCACCATTTGTCAGCTCAAGAGTGCAAGACACTTTCTGAAAGCTTCATCAAAACCCAGGCAGCTATCTTTGAATAAGTCCGATAGGGAAAATACTATTAGTCTCATTAAAACACCCCTAATCACCGTATGGTCATTTGTGTGTGTGTGAACGCATAAACACTGCTTAACAATAGCTGAGTTTTAAAATGAGTCACACTTGGGATGTAGCTGGACCTCAGTGAGGGATCACGTGATCATGCAAGTGATCACGCTCATGATGGGTTTGAAAGCCCACCTTACCGATGCTGTAGATGGGAATGGGTGACAGGGGATGGATCACTTGATGATTCCCTGGTCTGTTCATTCCCTCTGGGGCACCTGGCATTGGCCACTGTCAGTAGACAGGATACTGGGCTAGATGGACCTTTGGTCTGACCCAGTCTGGCGGTTCTTATGTTCACCTTCAAGAATCATCTCTTTCGTTTTATATCTATGTCATAAACTCACACTTCAGGGACACATAGGATCTGAAAGCACTTTGGGAACATTAGTTAACTAGCCTTATGTCAAAAGCACAGAGAATTTAATGGAAGACAATACACTTGTTTGGAGGGGGGAAGAGGGACCATGTTATAGTCTCTCATAAAAATATATCCCTGCTACAAAATTCAGCCAGGTGGGGCCAAGACCCTATAGAAAGGTGCTCGGGTTTTTAGACCGATTTCTTTAGCAGCCCATTACTTGTCTGATCATAGGATGTTTCCATACAGGTAAGCGTCACAACCCGCCCTGGGAGCCAGGGCACTGGCCATGTTTAGAAAAGCCTGCGGTCACCAGAGGGTGAATTCAGGTCTCTCCCTCCCCACCCATTCAGGGTACCCAGAGAGGGACAAGCCGCAGAGCCTTTGCAAAGCAAGCTCGTGGATAATCAATCACCAGCAGCTCCCAAACCGGAACCCCTCCGGCTCACCCCCGAGCGCAGGGTATTTCTTCTGGGTGGATTCAAGTGTGGAGACAGGACCGAGAAGCCTCTAGCCCGTGTGGGGAGCCGCCGGAGCGCAGCGCTAACACAGGGGCTTGGTTTCTGGGCTGAGGCAGCGGGTCTCCTGGAAGCTCCGCTCCCTCCAGGGGGAGACAATAGGTCGGGTTCCTGGGGAGGCAGCTCCTCGCCCTGAAGTCAGCGCGCCCCCTGAGCGTGGCTGCTCCCCAGGGGGGGGCTCAGCCCCGGATCTCTGATTGGGAAGGTCCCTCTCCCCCGGAACCGGAGATGCTCATCGCAAGGGGCTGGATCCTGCCCCCTCTCATTCCCACGGGTGTCAGGTCCCTCGGGCGCCCGGGCTGACCCAGCGGGTGTCCCACCGGCGCAGACACGCGTGGAGGGTGGAGAGGGACCTGCCAGGTGCTGGAGGGGGCCGCGGGGCGGGGGGGGGGGGAAGCATCGTCTTACCTTCAGCTCTTCCCCGTAGAACTGGACCATGGACGCGTCTGCCACCAGCAGCGTCTCCACGAAGCGGGCCGCGGACACGAAGCGCTTGGCGCGGCTGCGGGTCCCCACGGGCAGCGGGCTCCCGGGCGCCCGGCCCGCTCTCCTCTGGAGCCGGTGCGGCTGCAGCAGCGGCTCGGCGCCCCTGCGGCCCGCGGGCTGGACCAGGTACTCGTCCCCGTCCACCAGGAAGGAGCCGCGGAGGCCCCGACACAGGCTCACGGCCGCCAGCGAGCCGGGCTGCGAGTTGACGGTCCCGGAGTAGAAGCATTTCCGCAGCCCCGCCTCGTCGCCTTCTGCCCGCGGGCCGGGCGGGCCCCGCCGGCCCAGGCGCTGGATCTGCAGCCCGGGGGCGAGGAAGCGGGCATCGGGCGCCAGCTGCAGCACGAAGTCCCGGCTGAAGGCGGAGAGGCAGAAGGAGACCCGCTCTCCGCCCCGCGGGTCTGGGATCCTCACCGGCACCACCTCCTGGGAGTCCCCGGGCGGGCTGGGCAGCGCCCGGGCAGCCCCCAGAAGCAGCAGCAGGAGGGGGAAGGCAGGTGCCCGCCTGCCAGGCACGGGCGGCTCCCGACGGGAAAGGGGCATGGTGGGACCGGACAAGCGCGACGGCAAGTGCCGCCCCCGGCAGGGCAGGGCAGGGCAGGGCAGAAGCCGGCGTGGGACCGGCGCTGGGGCGTGAAGCCAGATGCCAGAGAAGAGGGAGAGATTAACGCCGGCTGGTTTAATTACCAGCAAGGGGAGAGCGGGAGAGATGGAGAAAACGCCGCTGCCCTCCAGAGCCCGGGCTGGGAGCGCCCTGCACCTTTGCAAGCCCAACACCCAGCAGCAGCAAGTCAGCTGGCTGCTTGGGCAAGGTGCTGAGGCGGAGGGGGCTCGGGGAAGGGGCTTCTCGCTCTCTCTAAGAGCTTGCTTCCCTCCTGTCTTCCCCAGGCGCTTCTGACCTGGAGCAGCCCCTCCAAAGCCTTTGCAGCCCCAAAGCGGGCTGCCGACTCCTCGGTATTTATACTTTCTTCCCCCTGCTTTGACATAAGAGGTTTATTTTTGATCTCGCACTATTCCGCTTCCCCCTCCCCTGGGACCCGGAGAAGCAGGAGGAGGAGAAGTGAAAAAGGGAAAGGAAAAAAAAAAAAGTTTTGGATGGGAGTGGAGGCCAATCAGGAGCCAGAAGGACCCGCCTCTCCTGTTTAAGTGTCAACTCCAGCATTCCCCCCGACCCGTTTACTCGCTCCGGATTAACTCCTTCAGCCCAGCCTCTGCCGAGATCAAAGAGCCCGCTCTCACAGCAAGAAGCCTCTGGATTTCAGGGGAGTTAGTCCTGATTTACACGGAGATCAGACGCAGACCCTCCTTCTCCCCAGTTTACACCAGTTTCAGCCCCACTGACTCCAGAGGAGTCGCTCCTGATTGCCATGGCAAAGTCAGACCTTTGGGGCCTGAATCGGCGCCCACCGATTCCAGAGAGACCCGCCGAGAGCAGTCAGCCCTTTACCTTGCAGACAGCATTGTTGTCAGGGCTGAAGGCAAACCTGCTGCATCAAGTTTTTCCTCTGTAGTGCACAATATCCCCCCCCCCCCCCATATTAGCCAGCGCCAATGCACCCTGTGGTCCAGAAGCAAATGCTGTCACACAGGGAGTGCGGTCTCTGAACAGAACATCACCCAAGCAGCTGGATGCTGAGGGTTTGAACGAAACTGTTTTCCTAGAGCCAAAATAAAGCACCAGGCTTTATGGAAGTAGCTGGTAAAGCAGATTTCTGGTGTGTGCCTATGAGAATAAAATGACCCAAACAACATTGGTCTTTCCCCATCTTTTTTTGGTGTGGTGTGTGCGCGGTGGTGGTGGGGGGGGGGGGTAGATATTCCTGAAACCATCTCATGATTTAGAGAAATAGAAACCACAGCTAGCTTGCTGCCTCAGTTTCTTTCCAGGGAGTGGGATTCCTAGATCTGGAAGCAGAGCCAGGTAAATCACCTGTTGGCAGGTGCTCAGCAAGGAGAATGGAGAACACAGCTCCAACAGAAAGCAGATGTTCTTGGCTGGGAAAGTTTTTAGAACCAGGGAGCAGCTGTTGTGAAGGGGAGAGGGAAATTGCCCCTTTGATAGATTGTTTCTTACCTCCTAAGTGCCCTTTCCTGCTTGTCCCAAGAGATACCAAAGCTTTGCATTTCTCTCCAGACCCCATTAAAAATCCTATGGAACATCATCACTGGTGCTCCTTCTGCAGCCAACTCTATTGACAATGGGCCTCACTTTGCAAAGCTCACCCTCAGTTCTCAGGAGCTGCAGTGGAGTTGCAGGTACTCAGGTTTGGGCCGAAACTTCCTTTCCCTTCCAGCGCATGAAACCCCGGAGATCAGCCAATCTAACCTGTGTTTTAAATCTTTTGAAAGATTCCTTAAAGAATCCTTAAAACATTTGAAAGGCTAATGCAGCATTTTGAAGCTCTAGATACCAGGAAATCAAGTTTATGTCCAAGACTTGGGGGGTGGGGACAGGATCATGGTTTACAGGCTATTTTCCCTGCACAAATGTCTTAGTAGGGGGAGTATTTACATCCGCCCCTCTCTCTGATGGTCTCTATTTAAAAACCACGTCTCTACCTATATAGTAAACACACAGCAGTGTCTCTAAATAGAGTGCTACCCGATGCCAAGTTTCTAATTACTGCTTGTCTTTTTAAAGGGAGCTGTAAAAACAACATGGTGGGGATCCGTCTGTGACCTCTCTTTCAGTGGCTCAGTATCAAACATGCTCAGTTTACAAATAATGGTTCTCCCCCCGCCACCCGCCAGCTCACTGTGGGATCTGAAAGTCAAGCTGGGGCCTCTCTCACCCACCCATCAGCATCTACAATAAGGAGGCTGCTGCTGGCTCTTAGCTGCTAATCCCGTTGCTTAGGACACATGAGCTAGAATGGATTCCTGCACACTCTCTCTGTGCTTCGTAGGGGACAGAGGACTAAGATGTATTCTATATTTATTTTGTAATTAAAGTTTGCAGCTATGACTCTGCTGCACATGGCTTGGTGGTGTTAGATGAGGCCATTTTTCCATAGTGATTTTTTGGAAGAATGTCACTTTCAGAATCACTTCACATTGCTATTTTTTGGGTTACTTTAAGAAAAGTTCACAATCGTGACATGGCCCTTCTGTAGTGTCTTTCATCCAAGAACCTCAGCACACTGATGACTAGAGCCTCACAATCCCCTGTTCTGTGAGGTTGATAGTATCATCCCCATTTAAAAGATGGGGAAACTGAGGCACGGATCGCTGACATCTGACAGGGTCACTCAGAGAGTCAATGAATAGAACCCAGGAATCCCGACTGACTCCTTTTCTTTAAGGATAGGCCATCCTTCTCATCAACTCTCACTGCCCTAGCATACATCCCTATAATGTGAGCAGAAACAAATTCGACTAGGGTTTGGTAAAAGGGAATCTGGAGATAACAGGATATAAATTCTGACCCCCAAAAGCTTGACTATGGCAGTAACATCTTCACAAGGCACAGGGGACACATCTTTCCAACTGGATACAGCTCATTTCTTATCCTCCCCTTCCACAGCCATGCCTTTGACCTATGAGGACACATTTATACCTTTGATTTTAGGCAGCCCTGGTTTTCATTAGTGGTTTTGTCTGCAAACAGTAGCTCGTAGTTTCTTGTAGCTGATACAAGTCTCTCAGGACTTGTTAAAATCAGTTTAAGGAGTGCTTTGGGATAACATAACCAAACCTGGTTTTCACCTCTGGCTTCAGGCACTGTCCTTTCACAGATCTGAGGAGCAGATGAAAAAAAAAACCCACTGACTTCTCTGGAGTATTTGTTTCTCTTTGTAACCCTTTCAGATCCACTTTACAAACCACCAACAGAGGACACGAATTTATGGTTCAATGCCAGTGACACTGAAGTCAGTGGCAAAGCTCTCTTTGATTTCAATGGGAGCAGGAATGGGACCTTAATTTCCATGGGAGGGGCTGAGCATATAAAAGCATCTGATTAATAATCAATGTGAGTTTAAAGCCCCTTTGATCAAATTGTCTGCAAACTCTTTCCCCTTCCCCTCTCCAAACACCTGACTCTATCACTGCACTGAGCCAGGAGACTAAGAAACAGAAACCTCAGGGAAGACACCAATCTTCAAAATGCAGAACCCAGTCCAAAGGTGCTGGCTCTTGTGCGAGTTTTGTTTCCAGGATTGGCCCATTGCACGTGCTCCCATGATTGTGTAGCAACGAAAAGCCTCTAGTATTACTGATCGCTTTCACCTGCCACCCATGATACATTGTCTTGGGTCACCTGCCTAATTTGGAGGTTTACTTCTTTTTTGCAGCACTGACTTATAGCAGAGTCTTTTTTCTGTGACTTCCCTGTTTAATTTACACTCAGTTCTCTGCCTTCCCTGTGCTGTCTAGTGACAACAGCTCTAAAGTACATACTGTCCTAGCACTTCAAAAACAGCCGCTAGATGTCAGCGCTGTTTTAGTCTCTCTTGCTAGTGTAAATAATGAACTCCCAGCAAGGGGAATAGTCAGTGTCTTAGAGTGTGTTCTCACCTCACACAGACAGTTATAAAAAGGGTTGGGGAATAGGGTTTAGTCAGCTGAATTCAGTATCTATCTATCCATTCATCCAGTGTTAGACAGATCAGCTGCTTGCAATCCAGGTTAAATTACCTTCATACAGTGAATATGAATATGAAGTCAGTGATTTGACTAATGCTTGGAAGTGTGTTCTCTACTGAATTCTCATCTGGCAGCTGTCTGAGCATGGCCCCCAATATTCCCCCTGTGTGACTGTGTCAGTTTCCATGAAAGAACTAGCAATGATCAGCCCCAGGAGACAACTTTTCCCATACAGGAGAACAATTTGATTAGGCCTTACACTGCAAATATTGGCTCAAGATGCAGTGAGGCATCCGGAGTCATAGGATGTTGAATCCGAGGTTTTCATTCAGGCCTGTAGCTGACAGTGAAGTGTGCAAATGAAGGAAAAAACCAGACAGTGAATTATTTGTGTACACAGGGCCTGACTCTGAGGTCACTTGCATAGTGTGAACCCAGAGTAACTCAACCAAAACTATCAGAGTAAATTCAGAGTAACTGAGAACAGCATTTGGCCCAGCCTATGTAAATACTGTATCTCCTGAGGTTGAAATAATATATTTGATTAGTTTTCCTTTAAAACAAAACCCAGTGGATAGGAACAAATCTCTTTAGGAAAAGATCCATGGACAGGATCTGTTTCTTGCCAGATTATTTTCTAGTGTGCTCGGTGAAAAACGTCTTGATCATAAAGATGTGAAACTACAATGCAGGCAAATGTTGATAGCTTAGCATTTTCTTTAGCTAACTTGTGAAAAAGAATCACGGCCCAGCTTAGCACCTGTACTGCTCAAGGTCAGGCCCTAATAAATGGGCAAGTGCATCCAACACCAATATATATCACTGTAGGATATCAATCTACAATAAAAGAAAAGGAGTACTTGTGGCACCTTAGAGACTAACAAATTTATTAGAGCATAAGCTTTCGTGAGCTACAGCTCACTTCATCGGATGCATTCGATGAAGTGAGCTGTAGCTCACGAAAGCTTATGCTCTAATAAATTTGTTAGTCTCTAAGGTGCCACAAGTACTCCTTTTCTTTTTGCGAATACAGACTAACACGGCTGCTACTCTGAAATCTACAATAAGTGTATTAAATACTCAATCGTGTAAATTTGGCCACCAGAGGTCACCCTTGATCTATAAGTGCTGTTATTTTAGACTTTAAACACATAAACCCCTGCAATATTATGCAAAGAATCATTCACATTTCTCCTCACGATAATGCTTTACTCCATTTATATATGTCCGTTTAGGGCCTTGACATTTTTGTTTCAGTTAGTTTTTAAAAATATATTTCTATTGAATTACACAACTAAGGAGAATATTATCTGCCTCCAGAGGGCAGTCTTGATTGACTGTGGTTTCAAATTATTTTCCACACTGACAGTCCAGTCAGTGGTACCCTTAGACACAGGTATATGAGTGTGCTTTAAGGAGAACAGGTTTAAAGCTTTCCAAAAATACGAACTAAACAATAGCCCCATCATTCCAACTCAATTAGTAACTTACAAGGAAACATGCTAAGAAAACGTTTGATGACAATCTTGCTGGCTGGCTGATGCCTCAGGAAACGTGGGTTTAAGTCCCACCTCTCCGACCTTTGGCAAATTAGTTTAATTGCTCTGTGCCTCAGTTTACCCTGGGGATAATGCTTCCTTTCTGCCTCTTGTTGTCTGGCTTGCCTATTTAAACATAATAAAATGAGGTTATTTGTATTATAGCAGTGCCAAAGGACCCCAGCTGAGATCAGGGCCCTCATTGTGCTCGGCTCTGTACAGAATAAGAGATAGAATGTAAACTCTTCAGGGAGGAACTATTATGTGTCTGGCACAATGAGACCCCACTCTTGGTGCTGTCTTAATGCCTATAAATGACAATGATACATTCCTACATTTCTGGACATAGGTAAGGTACGACCTACATTTACCCTCACAGCACTCCCGGAGTGAGGGACATGCTAAGACCCCCATTTTTCCAATGTGGAACTTGCTGAAAGCCTATGGCAGAGCTGGGACTTGAACCAGGTCTCCTATTTCCTGTGGCTAGGGTTCTAGCCAAGCACTTCCTTCCCAATACTTCTTAGCTCTTTTCATCTGTAGCGCTCCAAGTGATTACAAAGGAGGGCAGTATTATTAGCCCCATTTTACAGATGGGGAAACCGAGGCCCAGGGTGGTAAAGAAATTTGCCCAAGGTCACCCAGCAGGCCAGTGTCAGGCATAGATCGTAGATCTCCTGAGTACCATTCTAGAGCTCTATCCCCCAGTTGCACATACCTGTTTATTTCCATATTGCATTTCATACTTTTATTCCCCTTTTACACTACGATGGAGCTAAGTCACATCTCTTCCTTCCTTGTTTCACCCTTTCCCTTGCTCAATATTTCTTTCTTCAGAGAATTTAGCCCTAAAATGACACCAAACTCCTCTCTTCTACTTGGTAACAGGCCTGGAGATGGGTGAGAGAGGATTGCACTTTCCATTGGCTCGGTGGTGCTTTTGCTGTTTCTGTTGAGATGGATTAAACATGCTGGTGATTTTGGGGATGTACATTAGGCACCAGGCTGAGACTCAGCAACTCATTCCATACATGTCTTCACACACCCCTCACATGGCAGTGCCTTTTGGCCACTACTGAGCGGTGCTTGATTTGACTCGGTCCCTTAGTCATGACAGATTTCCTAGCCCGCTATCAGTCCCCCAGGCTACCCAATACCCCCTGGCTTATGTTTCCTATGGCTTCTGAGACACACCAGCTCTGCATTGTTTTATCCTCATCAGCAACACTGATGCTGCCAGGCAAGCAATGGACTGATGGGTTTGTGACTCCAACAAAGCATGTGACATGGAAGGGTGTGGCACATGGCATGAGTGGCTCCTGGCTGAACTATTTCATTGGTGGATCCATAGGCGGGGGGGGGGGGGAGAGGGCTAGCCCAAGCCAGGCTTTGCAGCCACAGGGCAAGTGGTCTGCCTCCCCCAGCAAGGTGGCACCTGCACTGTGAGGTTGCATTGCTGAGGTCTCCTCCCCTGGGCCCTGAGATCCCTTCCACCCATCTCAAAGCCACAGGCAGAAGGAGAAGGCCAGGTTGCAGGGCAGTAGCAGAACCCAAACTCCAGCATGAACTTCCCCAGCTGGGATAGATTCTTGTGTGGGGCTTTTGCCCAGCTGCTAGGGCAGGGTGGTGCTGTTCCCAGGCATGAAAGTTTTAAATGGTACAATAGGGGCATTACTGGGTGAAACCCTGCAGAACTGGATGAGGGAAGGGGAAGGGGGAAATCCTACTTGCTAGTGAAACCCAGGGGCTGATGTAACTCAGGGCACGAGAGGCTACATACCCCACAGCAGCAGCTAGACTGCAGCGGCAATGTCCCCTGTCCCCACTCTGCAGCTCCAAGGAGAGACAGAACAAATCTAAGGACACAGCCACAGAACATCCATCCACTAGTGGAAAGGGCAGGGGGCCCTCACATGCTTTCCTTCCCTCCCCACATCCCAACTTTCTCTTCCCCTCCCACATTCGCCTTTATTTTCTCTAATTTATTTCCCCTCTTTGTGGGGCAGGAACCCTCCTCCATTTGTTCCCATGGTGCAGATCCTCCCTACCCTGCCCCATTTCATCCCGAGCATCTTTCTCCCTGCCCCTTCTCTCGTCTCACTTGTGTCTCCACTGTTCTTCCCTTCACCTCCTGGCCTCTCTGCAGCAGTTCAAGTAGGTGCAAACAGGAGGGGGCGTTCTGCTTCTTTCCCTTCTGTGTGATCCTGCCCCACAGTCCCCTTCCTTGTGCTCTGGGAGCACAGCACACCTCCAGCCAGCTTCTTTGCCTCAGTCCCTCTGACCCATGCACACAGCTTGAACCGGGGGGCCAGGAGCAGAGAGGTGAACCCCAGCCAGATGAGATGGGGAGCCCCCCCAAAATGCATCACTCAGATAAGAGATCAATCAGGGAGCAGCTGCAATGAGACTCTGCCTTCAGTTTTAACATGGAGCTGGGCCCACTGATCTACCCATACCTGGGAATCCCACCTGTTGGCAAATACCCCACAGTACCCTACAGTCCTGGGTCAAACTCTTACAAGAGGGACAGTTTGGGATTGTGAGATACTCTCCCACCTACAGCCCCTTTTTAAGTCAAGCTCTGCTCCTGCCAGCACAGCTATGCTTGAGGGTTGTGCTTATTTCCTCGTCTGCGGGGCCAGACTAGGCCACGGCAGGTCTGAGAGCTCAGAGGATGCTGGAGGACTGCAGAGCGGAGGTTGTCATGGCGCAAGGCCTCCCCAGAGGGAAAGGTGTAGGGTTCCCCCGCATCCTGTTCCCCAGAAGCCCTGGATTTGGGTTTGGTTCTGAACCTTGGGCGGGGGGGGAGGCTGGAGAGCAAGATTCTGACTAGCAGCCTCCACCACAGGCCATGCCAGCCATATGCACACTATGGTGCAACATACTGGCTGGTGCCTGTAGGTTCCACTGCTCCCCGAGGGCTATTGGGGATAAAAATCAGGGCAGCTACCCCGACCGCTAAGCAATTGTGGGTTTATTTGCAATATCCTGTTTATTTGCAATATCCTGGGTTTATTTGCAATATCCTGTTTTTGATGCCACAGGTGCCCGGTTCAGTGGTCAATCCATCTGCACAGATCCATTACAGGGTGGCACCCAGCTGTGGGATCTACATTGTTTCAGGAAGAGCTTTCATAGAATCATAGAAGATTAGGGCTGGAAGAGATCTCAGGAGGTCATCTAGTCCAACCCCCGGCTCAAAGCAGGACCAACACTAACTAAACCATCCCAGCCAGGGCTTTGTCAAGCTGGGCCTTAAAAATCTCTAAGATGGAGATTCCACCACCTCCCTAGGTAACCCATTCCAGTGCTTCACCACCCTCCTAGCGAAATAGTGTTTCCTAATGTCCAACCTAAACCTCCCGCATGGCAACTTGAGACCATTGTTCCTTGTTCTGTCATCTGCCACCACTGAGAACAGCCGAGCTCCATCCTCTTTGGAACTCTCCTTCAAGTAGTTGAAGGCTACTATCAAATCCCCCCTCACTCTTCTCTTCTGCAGACTAAATAACCCCAGTTCCCTCAGCCTCTCCTCATAAATCATGTGCCTCAGCCCCCTGATCATTTTCGTTGCCCTCTGCTGGACTCTCTCCAATTTGTCCACATCCCTTTGCCTGGCTCGGAGCGCATGTGCACCGATGACTCCTGCTGCCGGCCCAGAGAAGGTACAAGTGCTGTGCCTGGCGGCAGATCTTACTCGGCCTCAGGTGTCAACAGCCTGCGGAGCCAAAAGGCTGATGCTCTGTTTCCTAGGCAGGATGTGAAGCAGGGAGCAGAAGAGTTGAAACATTATTTGCAGACTTTTCCCTCCACTCACTTGGCTGAAGTGTCAAATGTCTAGAACTGGAAAGAAAGTTTTGATGCAACAGATAACTCTGTACACAGGCAGCGAAGATCTGCACGGGGCAAATCTCTTTCAGGCCAGAGTCGATGGATTCTAGGACCTCTGTTTACAAAACCTTGCCAGGGGGCTGCAGAACACTGGCTGGTGGTGGATGGAGAGCTGGTTGGTCACCTGGTTTTGGCCCCTCTTTATTCCCAGCAGCTCGATCCCTGATGTAGTGGGAGGAAGCAGGTGGCCTAGTGGTTGGGAGCGTGAGGTTCAATTCTCAGCTTTCCTACAGTGAGGGAAGTCTGTCTATCTGTAAACTGAGGGTAAATAGCCTTGCCTTTCCTCACTGGGGTGTTGAGGATAAATTCATGAAAGATGTGGAGGTGCTCAACTATTGCACCGACAGCAGCCACATAAGGACCAGTCATAGATTAAAGTCAGCTACCAATATGTCCAATACTTCCCCAATGTGATTTTCCAAATAGGCAATTGCTGCAGGGGTCTTACGTGTTTATGGAGGGGAAAGAGGTGGCTGTGCAGAGCTAGATGGGAGAGGAGGAATCTCTGACATAATCATTTTACTGAGAGAGAAAGGGTGGTTGTATGGTTAAGGTGCTGGATTAAGTCTCATGAGCTCTGTGCTCACTCCTGGCTCTGCCACAGACTCTGTGTGACCTTGCGCAAGTCCCTTAAAGTCACAGTTGCTCAGTTCCCTTTGGCTAGGACAGGGAGCATATGCTGGTTAGCACACAATGGTAAAGCGTGAGAATCCGTGCTCTAACTATGCTGCGTTTATAGGCTGACAAGAAAACAAATGACCTATAGAACAGGTTGCTCAGTCCACACGTGTCTTTGGTATTTGGATTGTGAATCCCCATTACACCAGGTTTATTCCTGAAGTGTAAACTTCGGGCAACCTTTCAGGCTTCCCCAGCTCAGGAGCTTTGCAATTCTGTGAGCACAGTATTTTTGGTTTTGTTTTGAACCTGAGCTACGCTCCGCAACCATCTTTCCAGCTGGAGACATCCTGCAAGAGGCTTATTAATCTGGGATGAATCCTGTATAAACCAGGTGCATACAGTAGAATGGGGCTGTAAATCTCAGGGTTGCATATTAGGGCTCCAGTACCCTGTGGATGCATTTTACATTAAATACCTGCATGATGTTTCACTACTGCTGCCTCATTGGGAGGCATTTTACAGACAGGGAATTGAGGCACAGAGAGACTATGTGACTCAACTAAGGTCTCACAGGAAGCTTGTGGGTAGAACAGGGGTCTCTGGAGTCCCAGACTCGTGCACTAACCCCTGGGCAACCCTGCCTTTCATGCAAGTGTTTGGTCAGACGGGCCACTAGAGAAAAGCACCAATCTACAAAAAGCATCAGTTGATTTGGAAGGACAGTTCACTGACCAATTGCTCTTCCCAGGGCCAACAGAACTTGCTCGCTGGGCCTGAAGGAGGGTTGAACCTTTGAAAGGTTTGGGGTTACAGAAAAGATCGAGTAGATGCTTTGCTGAAGCTCAGTTGAACTACATGGAGCCCTCAGGCCTGCAAAGCTGGGCTGGAGGTGTGGTAAGAACGGACTTGCTTGTGATATTTAGGTATTTCCAGAATGAGCTCCAGCCAAGGCAGGAGTGACAGAAGAGTACCTCTATGCAGTGGAGCTGTGTCAGTCCCAGGATATTAGAGACAAGGTCGGGGAGGTAATAGCTTTTATTGGAGCAACTTCTGTTGGTGAGAGAGAGAGAGAGAGAGAGACAAGTCTTTGAGCTACACACAGGGCCATCCCTAGTGGGGTGCAGGGCTCGGGGTGGAAGTGACGAAGTCGTCACTTCCAGGACCAACCCATCACTTCCAAGACTGACCGCGGGGCCCAGAGCAGTCGCCCTCATTCACCGTACCCAAGGGACAGCTCTTCAGATCTGGGAAATGTACTCAGAGGGTCACAGCTCACTACAAGGTGGAGCAGATTGTTTAGCATCAGTAGGTAACACACGTTTAAGGGCCCATTCAAGGTGAAGTGGCCCATACCTGGACATTCTCAGAGCTCTGCAGAAATGAAACTTCTTGCTTGTCAGGAACTACAGCACGGAGGCAGGGAATGCCACTTGAAAAAATAAACTGGTTTACTCATCCCTAGCCTCCATATAGAGGGGACCCAGAAGGGCAGAGACCCATGGAGCAATAGAAGAAATTTCTATTTCTTCCTCAAAACAGTTGCTTAGCAAGGTAGCCCACTCGAGGGGAATTGGCTGTCTTAAGAGCTTTGGTACACCAGGGAATTCTGGCATTGCCATAGTTTCACTAGTGCAAACCCCTAATTGTAGATGTGCTGCACGCTGTAAAAAAGTGACTTGCATTAGTGAAGTTTACCCGACTTTTTATGCCAGCATGACGCATTCACACTAGGGGTTTGCACTAATGCAGCTACAAGCATGCAAAACACTCCAGCATAGACAGGTCACATACCATTTGCGGCCTAAGTTAAGTGACTCCTGTGTAAGAATTACTTTTTAACTAGGAATACAGTGATTTATGTAGGCTTGTCCTTTTGGGGGTGTTCAGTAGATTTTTCAGTAGAGGACAACAAGGCCCCATACAAATACACTCTACTCTGCTCCTAATCGGTTGGCATTGATTTGTTTAGACAAATATGTAACTCTCCCAGGCCAACCCTGTGTATATCTGCAGCTTTTGCATACATAAAATAGACAGATGGACATCAGTGTATTTATATGGCCCCCCGTCACTATAGTATCCGAGTGCCTTACAATTGTTAGTGCATTTAGACACCCACAAGAGCAGAGCAGTGCAATTACTGCCATTGCACAGAGAGACTAAGTGAGCAAGAATTGCTCCCAAGTTTCTCCATGTCCTCAGCTAGTCACCTAACCTCCATAGGAGTGTTATTTGGTGAATACCATGGGCCAAATAGATCCCTGCTGCAAATCCTCTGACGGCGTGGAATGACAGCAGGGATGGGTTCGGCCCTAGGTGTACAACAGCCTCCCAACGTTCAGATTGCCTCCATTTCTCCCCAACGATCCCATTAGGACCCAGCCAGATTTCATTCCTGTCAGCCTTCCCCAAAGAGCAGCCAAACAGCTTGGTTTGATCCATCCTCTCTCCCTGGAGACAGGATACTTCTTCCTGATCAGGTGGTCAGGACGGAGCTCCTGGCTTAGGCAGCGGGGGGCGCTCAGTATGTCCTATTGGGCTGCAGTCCAGTTTCTGACGCAGCCAACATGACAAGTGGGGTAATAAAGCCAGAATTTCCTCTGCTAGAATCTTTCCACTCTGTCTTTGGCTTCGAGTGCTCTACCAGGCTATTTTAAACTAGTGCTCTTTTTGAACTGCCGCATATGGGAGATCGTTGGGGTTTTCCACCCCTCCCCCCCTTCATTTGACTTTGCAAAGTGGCTTCAGAATGTAAAAAAATAAAAATAAAAATCTCTCTGCCTTTGGAAACACACCAATGGGAGCAGAGAGAGTTGGGAGAAGGGCTGAGGAGGAAGCATTTGGATCCACAGCAGATTTAAAATTCCACCATTAGGCTGGGATTTTGAATTTAAATCAAGGCAAGGGTTAATGTTTGGATCCAGTGCTGCCCAGATCTCACTAGCTAATCTTGGGAGAGTTTAGCATCATCTGAACCAGATCTGGAAAAACCAGCCCCTTCTGTGTCTGGATACTATCTATTTTAGATCGCACCACTCCCACTTACAACCTACAATTCAGGGCTGACTCCCATCACAAAGAATGGAATTATCAGAGTGTAAAGCAGCAAAATCCAGCCCCAAGTGCCTTGAAAGAGATTTACAGTGCAATCCCAACAGTGCATCTTTCCCCTATTTCTTGTCTTAGTTGATTCACAGATGCACATACAAAGAGCATCATGGTGTTTGCAGTTTACATAACAGCAAAGAGATCCCATTCAAATTTCTCTTTACTGCACCTTTAAAGGTAATAGAGTCTCTCTGCCAGCAGCAGGTGAGACACCAGGGACCATTCTGTGTCAGAGGTCAGATGCAGAATGGTACAAAGAGAATCACTGCATGTTCTCTCTCTTTGACTTGAAGGAAAACAAGAAAGCACAAAGATAATCTGAAATAAAAATTCCACCTGTGACCCTCTGAGCCCCTCAGTGCCAACTGACCAAGGGCCCATTGTTCTGTAATTCCTGACACTCATTACACCCAACACATTTCTGTCATAGGACTTATCTGTAAAGAGCGTCATGTGAAGTAGCAAATGAGAGCTGGTGACACCCCAGTCATGAATGTCGTTGCATAATATATGTACTGATGGGGGATAAAAAGTTATGTACTTGTGCTGGAAATAGGTCCTGAAATATGTTTTGGGGCAGGCTTGATAAGCAAGTTCTACACAAAGGGATGTTGATTTGCCTGTGTCTACAATATAAACTGAGCATCAGGACACCAGAGACAACGGGCAGTTCATTTGCATCTGCATTTGCAGATAAACCCCAGTTATAAGGAGAATGAGGAAACAGCATGGTGTTAGACACCCCACAATCTGAACCCCAGGGGTCATCTTGACACTTGAGACAATGACAATGAATGCTGGGGACTATAAAGAGAAGCAAAAGGGCTTCTTAGCCATCACTGAGCGATCAGTGCTCTTTGTGTCTATGCATGGCCTCTCCTACCACGGGAGAGACATGTGTTCCCTTCAGAGCAAGATACCTTGAAATGAACAGATTTCCAAATCTCTGCTGTTTGTCTATCAAGGGGACTGGGTTGGGAATCAGAAGAGCTGAGTTTTACTTCCAGCTCTTCTACTGCCTGTGACTACAGGTAAATCACTTCATGTCCTCGTGCCTCAGTTTCCCCCTATGTAACATAAGTGTAGTAGTACTGCCCCTCCTTAATAACAGACCTTAAAGTGCCTCATAATGTGTACTCCAGTAACCCCTAGCAGGCCCAACCAAGATAGAGGGCCCCAAATCTATGGATGAAACATACTACATGAGCACTAGGTGTTAGCTCCCAGAGGAGTCCTCCTCCTCCAGCAATGCCCAGTATCTGCGGCATCAAAGGCAGGCAAATCCCAATGAGTGCATTTGACCGACTGTGCAATGCTTGACCCTGTGTGCAATCCCTTTTTGCCTCCTTGAGGAATTCTTATAGCCACAGACGGAGATATCCCGAGGGAACAGAGACACATGTGGGAGATCTACACATAAACTACTCTCTTCAGTAGGGAATCCATCCGGGGACAATGTTAACTGCAGATACATGAGATGCAGAGCATGAATATTCCCTCCAGCTGTCACTCAAGGGAAAGATCATTACAAAGAAACCTGCGGTCTCCTTATGTTTTTCAAGAGCATCCCAGCAGCAACAAGACACACCTGCAAGCTGTCGTCAGCATCAGGCCGAGGGATGCTGTGGTGCGGGGTGCATCATGCAGTCTGCAGCCCCGAGGTATCAGGAGAAGGTTCTGGAACCTTTCCCTTCCAACAGGACATTTTAGAGTTTAATCCACAGGCTATTTCATTCACCTCCTCTGTCCAACTCAAAGGGCAGCAGTCACTCTCCCCCACTTGTATATTAATGAGCGTCAAGGCCTTTGTACAAGGCACGGGTAAAACCTCAGCTGGAATTCTGTGTCCAACTCTGGTCACACCCATGCTGTTCTTTGTATTGCTGCAGCACCTAGGAGCCCTGTGCATGAACCAGGACCCCTCTGTATTAGGTGCTGTACAAACATAGAACAAAAAGACAGTACATGTTCAAGAAAGGCAAATTTAAATAGGCGCAGGTGCAGAAAAGAGCTATTGGATGATCAGAGCCAATCTCACAAGGAGGCAGCTAAGAGCCCTTAGCCTTCATTTTGCTTGGCTAAACAAGCCAAGAGGGGATCGGATTGCTCTCTGAAAATACATCGGGTGAAGGTTACCGAGAACTTGCACCCTCGTGCACAGGCTCAGCTCACCTCAGTTGCCCCTTTATCAGCCTATTCGAAGGAAAAGCATCAAATTCAAACCCTTCTATTCATAGGGATGTGCCAGAGGCTGCAGGCCCCTCAGGGCAAACACAGCTCCTCCCAAACCCCCAAAGTAAAACAAGGTTACACCACAGCAGCTCTTCAGTCCCATTTGAAGGCTACCGTTCCCAGCGCACCCAACCCAGAGTCATAAGCCCACTGTCCCACTTCCTTTAGCTCCTGTTTCGGGGCCCTGCTCCGCAGGCCTCCTACTACAGAGTGCCAAGACCCACTTCTTGCCCAGGAATCTTCTCCTGGGACCCCAAGTCACGGTTCCTCACAGCAGGTCACTCTCCAGCCCCCTCACCTCTGGTCCTGGGGACCCCCCCCCAAGCCAACCCCTTGCTTCTAGGCCTGGCTTGCACTGACTCTGTTGGTTCTTCCCCCCATTCCTCAGCAGACAACTTAGCAGGGTCCCCAGCTCTAGCCAGTCCTCCAAACAACTGGCCACAGCACTTATCACCAGCTGCTTACAGACACCATTCTCCTTCAAGTTTCCTGCAGTTTTTCCCCTCCTGCAACTCTCTGTTGCTCCGTCCATTTCTTCTCCATTCTCAGGAAGCTCTCACGTGAACTCTGCTTCACTTTAACTCTAGCTCAGGCTCAGCCCTTGTAAATAGTCCCAGTGCCTTCTCTGAAGCCCATTGCGGGGGGGGGGGGGAGGGGGTGGACAGCTGACCAGTCACAGGTGCACTGGGCTGCACTCTCTCTTAAAGGGCCAGTTGGACCATTGGTGCCAACTGGCAACTCCTGTCTCAGACCGGACAAACTCACTACGCCCAATACCCCACTTTCATGGTATTTATCCATGAAAGGTAGCCTGTGAGGGCTCTCCTGAAAGCTTGTAACTTATCAATACTCCTAATCATTGTGAGATGAGCATGGGGTAAGATTTAGGAAATAATGTAACTATACTTAGAACTATGCCTTGTGATCTTGGAGTAAAAGCTAGTCACCAGGGAATCATGTGTCTTGGGGAAGGCCCATTCCAGTAGGAGGGACTTGTCACCCCTCTTCTGGTGATGTAATACAAGGCTCAATTGTCTACCTTTGCCCCATCCCAGAACAGTCAATGGAAAACCGTCAAAGACAACTGCAAACAATCAAATCCACTTGGAGGTAAAAAGGAACATTACAACAGACGGGGATGGCCCTGCCTGTGAATAAAGACAAAAGATAGATTCAGTATATCACAGGGTGGAGAAAGACACCCTGCATCCATTCACTGAGTAGGTATCTTGCTGAGCAGGGGTGTGTCATGAAAGATTGGGTCCTGGCTCCATGGGGCTAGCAAGAACTGCAAAAGGCGAAACTTTGGGGTGAGGATTTACTTTGCTGGGGTGGAAGGGTGACTAGTTGGAAGTGTAGGCCCTAGTTTGCATTATCTGATTTTGTTTTGAGTATATCTATGTGTTTCCAGCATGCACACTTGTTTCGGTTGGAGTCTCTGTTCTTTCTTAAACAAAATTTCCTCTTGTTTCACTTGAACTGAAAGCACCTGCTGTGTGTGGGATTGGAGCAGTGAACTAAGGGAAAACTGGTTATCTGGGATATACTGCTCCTTTGGGGATGGGGATCTAGGATGTCTGTGGGTGTCCAGGGTTCAGGGGATAGATATCATAGGGGCACACCTTGAAGGGACTCGGCGGCTGGGCAGGTTCAGAGGCGGGTGCTTAAGCAGTTGACAGGCTGGTTGTGTTGGGGAGCTAACACCCAGCTGGCATAGGCAAGACCATTGGACTGGAGGCAGGTGGCAATTCGGCAACTCCCAGCCCTGGGTGCACTGAGACGTGCCGCACCAGTCACCCTATGACAGGTGGTAAGCCCGGGGGCTGGGGGATTGGGGGAGGAGAGGTATTTAAACTAAAGGACAATGTTGGCACAAACAAATGGGGTAAACTGGCCAGGAAGAAATTGAGGCTGGAGCTTAGAAGTAGGTTTCTAACCATCAGAGTGAGGCTCTGGCACAGCCTCCCAATGGAAGTAGTCAGAGCAAACAATCGAACTAGCTTTAAATTGGAGCTTGCTAAGTTTATGAGCAGGGTTCCATGATAGGGTTGCCTGTGATAGCAGGGGATGGGAATCTGTGACCAAAGAGGTCCTTCCCAGTCCAATATTCTTAATGATGGTCCTGCAAAACTGGCTCAGTAGAAGCCCATTCAGACCCATTGGGATGCTATGGCCAGAAACGAGTGCCAGACACTTGGAGGAGAGGAAGCTGATCAGGAACAGTCAACATGGATTCACCCAGGGCAAGTCATGCCTGACCAACCTGATTGCCTTCTATGATGAGATAACTGGCTCTGTGGATATGGGGAAAGCGGTGTATATGTTATACCTTGACTTTAGCAAAGCTTTTGGTACAGTCTCCCACAGTATTCTTGCCAGCAAGTTAAAGAAGTATGGATTGGATGAATGGATTATAAGGTGGATAGAAAGGTGACTAGATCGTCGGGCTCAATGTGTAGTGATCAATGGCTCCATGTCTAGTTGGCAGCCAGTATCATGTGGAGTGCCCCAGGGGTCGTTTCTGGGGTCGGTTTTGTTCAACATCTTCATTAATGATCTGGATGATGGGATGGATTGCACCCCCAGCAAGTTTGCGGACGACACTAAGCTGGGGGGAGAGGTAGATGCACTGGAGGGTAGGGTTAGGGTCCAGAGTGACCTAAACAAATTGGAGGATTGGGCCAAAAGAAATCTGATGAGGTTCAACAAGGACAAGTGCAGAGTCCTGCACTTAGGACTGAAGAATCCCATGCACTGCTACAGTCTGGGGACTGACTGGCTAAGCGGTTCTGCAGAAAAGGACCAGGGGGATTAGAGTGGACGAGAATATGGATACGAGTCAACAGTGTGCCCTCATTGCCAAGAAGGCTAGTGACATATTGGGATGCATTAGTAAAGAGCATTGCCAGCAGATAGAGGGAAGTGATTATTCCCCTCTATTTGGCACTGGTGAGGCCACATCTGGAGTGTCCAGTTTTGGGCCCCCCACTACAGAAAGGATGTGGACAAATTGGAGAGCGTCTGGCGAAGGGCAATGAAAATGATTAAGGGGCTGGGGCACATGACTTCTGAGGAGAGGCTGAGGGAAATGGGCTTATTTAGTTGCAGAAGAGAAGAGTGAGGGGGGACTTGATAGCAGCCTTCAACTACCTGAAGTGGGGTTTCAAAGAGGATGGAGCTGGGCTGTTCTCAGTGGTGGTAGATGACAGATCAAGAAGCAATGGTCTCAAGTTGCAGTGGGAGAGGTCTAGGTTGGATATTAGGAAAAACTATTTCACTAGGAGGGTGGTGAAGCACTGGAATGGGTTACCTAGGGAGGTGGTGGAATCTCCATCCTTAGAGGTTTTTAAAGGCTGGCTTGACAAAGCCCTGACTGGGATGATTTAGTTGGTGTTGGTTCTACTTTGAGCAGGGGGTCACTAGATGACCTCCTGAGGTCGCTTACAACCCTAATAGTCTATGATTCTTTGACACTAGCCCAGTCCATCCCAAGTTTGACACACAGGGAAAAAACCAGTTAGGTTAATACGGGAGTTGAGTTGTATGTTCAAATAACAGGGTTTTGTTTTCTTTAGACATGTGGCCACAAAGAATAAACAGAGTGGGAGGGTTAGATTAGAACAAAAAAATGTCAAGTTCAAAATGCCTGTGTGTTCTGCTTGGGAGTATTGAGTCATGGATTCCAGCAGGGCTTTCTGATCTGTGCCGATCCCCAGCCATTGAGCCATGGGGAGAGAGAATTGGGTTATGAGTTACCCCTCCATTCCGGCTGCCTGAGTATGGGATCAGGTAGTGGGATAATTCCTTGTATGTCAATGGAATGAAGAACAATGAAATTAAAAGGCTGATTTTTAAAGGGTGGCATCCCCTAGGCTTCTGTTTCCTGCCCATATGGCTGAATCACACTGTGTCATTCTTCACTGAATTACGGAACAAAGACCTCAGAATCCAGCTTAAGTAAGACTTAACTGGTACCTTGTACTGGCCCTCTGCACCGGTGTGAATTTCACCCATGGTGCATTCTGCATCCATATGGGATGTGTGATGTTAGCCTCCAGATAAGGGACATCCCTTCAAATACCCAGGGACCCACCAGTGACGTGGACCGCCATGCAGTGTTGGTGTCAGATTGGGAAATCTGACCTGAATGGGAGTAGCCAAGTCAGCCCAATGGAGCTGATTACTATTTAAATTGCAGTTGTGCCCACAGGCGTCAGGTCTGGGTTCTGTGGTGCTGGGTGCTGTACGGTACTGAGCTGCAAAGTTCAGCTCTGGAGTTCAACCCCTCTCCACAGGGATGTTTCGGTCCCAAAGGTTTGTTTCAGTCCATTGTAGTGAGAGAGGTCTAGTGCCACATTCAGATCTGAATTCAGATTCTGAGCGACCCTGGACTTTGAGCATGTTTGGATCCAGGGGTTTGGTTCAGGCTCATCTCTCCAGCGTTGGGTCCTCAGAAGCCAGGTCCCCTGTGACGTCTTGAGTTGCTCATACTTAAGCCTGGCCTTTTCCTCTTACACATTCATTAACTGTACTTCTGAGTCCATCTCAAAACACGTCCACATCAGGGCACACAGAGCCTGATGTGTTATCAGGTGCACAGTGTGAGATTCTCTGAGGGGTTCCCTCCTCTGCTCATTGCTTTCTGACTGCAGCATGCAAAAGAGAAACCTCGGATAAAAACCCAGGTTTACCAAGCTATCAGCATGAAATAGGGACTCTGTTTAGTGGGGTTAAATTAAGGCTCTTCCGAGCAGTTCGGAAGGTCTGACATGAAAAATGAAGTATGAATTCGCAGCTGAACTCAAGTCACTGCTGCATTTTGGCTGGTGTACAAACAGAGTTTGATTCATTAAAGTCACTGAGTTAATTAGCTAAAATTATGGGTTCATCAAGTCTGATTTTTGGGTCATAAGTTCAGCTGGAAGGTAGTTTACGGGGTGACCTGATGGTGAATCCAGTCAGTGGTGAGATCCTGGTGCTAGGGCAGATGGGACTGTAGGCCAAGAAGCTCAGTCTCCCTTAGGCAGCACTGTTGGTTTGTATTTTGGAAATGCATAAAATTCTTCTGCTACCATCACTTCCATGCCAAAGCCTTTAAATCATATCAAAACCACCACGTCTACAAGACCGGCTTAATTTACCTTTAAATCAACCTGGTGGAGTAAAAACAAGCCTTTGCTTTGAATACGCGACTTATGTATTAGCAGCTAACTGTAGAGCATTATTTAAATGCATGTGTCTAATTCAAGCATAAAACCATTTAGCATGGAATGAGAGAAGCCAAAGATGGAAAAAACCTCTTTGGTCACCTTGTGCATCCCTGCCAATCAGAACAGGATTGTTCCACGCAGGACGATTGCCAGTGCTTTGGCAGCTGATAAAGACACTATAGGCCCAGATTCTCAAAGGATCAGTGGAAGTTAGGATCTTACATACATTTGAGGCTCTGGGCCTATGGACACTAATGCACAGAGAACCAGATACATACAAACAAACACAGCCTCTCTGGCAGCCCTTCCCACATGAGTGAGGGTTTCAGGATCAATCCCAAACTGACTAGGTTACACACAAGAAAGCCTGAACCTCAGCTAGTATTAACGTTAGTGGAGTGAGGTTGGTCTGCGCCAGCTGAGGATGTGATCCACGTTCTGCATATACATTTTCACACATACCTACGTGCTCAGACATCTAGACATAGTCAGGTGTTCATACCCATGGGCATTTGTCACAGACAGCCTCCAGGAACAACATGTGCAGTTATATCACAGACACACAGATGCTCGCACACCCAGAGATATCACAGTCTCTCAGACACATCTACGTACACTCACCATACGCACTTGCACACCCAGTCACGGGTATATATACATTTACACTCCCCCAGACACCATTCCATACATCTATTGATATTACTCCAATTCAGCCAGGCACAGGAGCAAGTACATGACTTTAAGCATCATTAAAGTCAAGGAGACTACTCGTGTGTGTAAGCACCTTGCTGAATCAAAGCCAATGTGCTCACTGCTAAAATAGTTTAATTATTATTATCACTCCCAAAGACTCCAATCAGGATCAGGGCCCAATTGTGCTGGATGTTGTACAGCACAGAGTAAGAAACAGGTCTTGCTCCAAAGAAACTGCAGTTTAATGCTAATCAAGACGCAATAAACATGCAATTAACAATAGGAGAGAAGTGGGGAATGACGTACTGGAATTACAATGTCAGACAAATAGCCCAAGGATTGTATTGTCTCCCTTGCATTGGGACATGCCCAGAAAGTATGTGTGCTAAAGGTTTTGTTTGGGGCAGTTAATTGTCAAAGGCACATAGGCTGAGATTTGCAAAACAGTACAGGGGATTTAGCCGCACATCTCCTCTAACATTAAACCCTGCTCTGAAGATCCCAGGTGTCTTTACCATGGTCCAAATTCTGCCACCTTGGTTCATTGGGCTAAATTGTGACTTGGACAGACCTTGAGCCTGAGTGTATACAGGGCTAAGTGCTTAGGTGGGGTAAGATTTTCAAGCACTATGCATCCAATGTGCCAGGATGCTTTGAAAATCCAGCTACTTATTTTGGTGCCTAAATGAGAGCAGAGCTCTTCAGAAAATTCCAGCCTTTTTCCATCAAGGCAAGTGTGTGGGGAGGGACATAGGTGGAGACGTAGCCCCACCCCCTCCATTAATTGATTGGTGCAGCTAAGAGTTTGTGTATTAACTGATTGTTGGTATAGGCCAGTAACAAATTACTAGCCCCCAGGAGGCTGGTGGGGAGCAGAAGGGAATTGTGATGGGGCGGGCAGGTAATTGTTTTCGCCTCCTGTGAGAATTTTCCAAATTTTAAAAAAAATGTCCTTGTCCAGAATTGGGCCAAAAATCAAAATCTTGAAAAATTTCATGAATCAACAAATTATTATTATTATTTTTTGTTTGGGCCAATTGAAATGTTTCCCTTTGATCATTTTGAAAGGTCTCATTTTGATTTTGCCCTTTTGTTCTTTCTTCAGTTTGTTTTTAGTAGAAATGAAGTGAAATTTCAAAAAAGACAAAAGTCAGTTTGAACCGTAAAACCCAAAGTTTTTCCATTTGAAAAAGTCAAAATAGGACCTTGTGACAATTTGAAAACTTAATTTTTTTTCAATGCTTTTACAAGTCAGGAACTTTTTCCAAACGAAACTGGGCGACAGGGGATGGATCACTTAAGAATATAAGAACATAAGAATGGCTATACTGGGTCAGACCAAAGGTCCATCTAGCCCAGTATCCTGTCTTCCGACAGTGGCCAATGCCAGGTGCCCCAGAAGCAATGAACAGAACAGGTAATCGCCAAGTGATCCATCCCTGTCACCCGTTCCCAGCTTTTGGCAAACAGAGGCTACAGACACCATCCCTGCCCATCCTGGCTAATAGTCATTGATGGACCTATCCTCCATGAACTTACCTAGTTCTTTTTGGAACCCCCTTCTAGACTTGGCCTTCACAACATCCTCTAGCAAGGAGTTCCACAGGTTGACTGTGCATTGTATGAAGAACTACTTCCTTTTGTTTGTTTTAAACCTGCTGCCTATTCATTTCATTTGGTGACCCCTAGTTCTTGGGTTATGGGGGTCACCAAATGAAACTTATAGGCAGCAGGTTTAAAGTAAACAAAAGGATTCCCTGTTCTGTTCATTCCCTCTGAAGCTCCTGGCCACAACTGGAAGACAGGATACTGGGCTAGATGAACCTATGGTCTGATGCAGTATGGCTGCTCTTATGTTCTCACATTCTTTCCCTTTCCCCACCCGCAGTCTCGGATTTGACAAATTGGTATTTTGGGGTGAAAAAAACATTTTGTGGCAAAAATTCCAGCCAGTTGCAACTGCGATTCTAGGAGCCAATAGTCCTTCCTTGGGACATTCTTGGGGTGACCCTGTTAAATGCTTTGTCCTTGTGAGGAAAGCTAGCCCACTGATTTCAGTAGGACCACTGGCAGCTGAAGGCATTATTCAGCAAATGCAGGGGAGGCAAGATCAGGCTCTGGCCCTGAGGGGTAGAACTTGGTGTAACACTAATTTTTTTTAAAAAGGAGTACTTGTGGCACCTTAGAGACTAACAAATTTATTAGAGCATAAGCTTTCGTGTCACTTCATTGGATGAAGTGAGCTGTAGCCCACGAAAGCTTATGCTCTAATAAATTTGTTAGTCTCTAAGGTGCCACAAGTACTCCTTTTCTTTTTGCGAATACAGACTAACACGGCTGCTACTCTGAAACTAATTTTAAAACAAATCTCCAAACTGCCAGGGCAATGGCAGAAAGGTTTCTTGTTTTAAAGAACCTTTTTTTGCAACCAGTGGTCAGCAGTGAAGATTAATAGCTTCTCAGCAGGATAAAGCCAGCACTAATTAGGAGAAGGGAGACACAATGCAGCCTTATGCAGCCTTTTTGGGACTATCTAGTGCATTTCCTAGCGAGTCCTTTTACATAACATGCCCTTGGCACTTCTTCTTGAGCTGTCAACACTTTGGGAGGGTCAGAACACTAAGATCTCGTCTCAAAGCAGCCACAAACAAACACAATAATAAAGAAGGACAACAGACACAGGGAAGCCAGGACTTTAATCAAAAACAACCCCCCCCAAAACAAATAATAATAATAATAAAAAAAATCAAAGCTGCCAAAACAACCCCAAAGTGGAACAAAGTGCAAACCAGCTGCAGGGGAGGAGAAGGGGAGCAAAGACCAAGAATAACACCAGCACACCAGCAACTCCTTGCAGTTTTGTAACAAGCTGCTCTGGCTCTTTAAAAACTTGCAGCCCTGTGCAGTGATAATAGTATTTGGAGAGCTACAAGTGGCTGAGGGCAGGTCCAATAAGCGCCCTCAGCACCTCCTTCCCCCCCCCCCCCCAAGAACTCTGGTTACAAATCCTCGCTCTTTTGCCCATGGCAGAAATGTATATAAACCCCCAGAAAAGCAGATGCACTTGAAAAGACAGGTACGGGGGCCGCGGGCTGGATAGCCCCTCCACGGGCGCTGGAGTTGGCGAGGCTGGCGCTGACAAGAGCGCGCTCCTGGGGATCCTGACAGCTGGATTACCGGTGCGAGCGGGCTTGGGTGCAGGTTTTGTTTCTTTCCCCCTCGCCCGCCTGGATCAGGCTGCTGATCTGAAACTCACCACCCCTTTGGGCAGCGCCCGGGATCATGCTGCGGCTGCTGGGCATCTTTGGGCTGTGCCTAGCTGTCCTGCCCTCGCTCGGCTCCCCCCTGGAGAGCGAGATCGTGACCCCGCTCCGCTTAGACCCGGACATCAACGGCCGGCACTATTTCAAAAGGGGCCCGGAGGAGCCCAGCCCCCAGGGGGTGATTTTCCAGATCTCCGCTTTCCAGGAGGATTTCTACTTGAACCTGACTCCAGACGCGCAGTTCATTGCGCCCGCCTTCGCCATCCACTACCTGGGCGCATCCCCCAGCGCGGCCAGGGAGCGCCCCGACCTCAGGCACTGCTTCTACTCCGGAGATGTCAACTCCGACCGGGAATCCTTCGCCGCCCTCAGCCTCTGCGGGGGGCTGCGGGGGGCTTTCGGGTACCGAGGGGCTGAATATCTCATCAGCCCGCTGCGGGATGACAGCGGGAGCGGGGCGCGGAGGAACAGCCAGGGGGAGCACCTCTTGCAGCGCAGGAGCGCGCCTATCCAAGCCGGAGACCCCACCTCCAGGTGCGGCGTGGGCTCCAGCTTGAACCCGGCCATCCTGCAAGCGCTGGAGAAATACAAAGGCGCCCAGCAGCAGCGGAAGAAGCAGCTGAACGAGACCAGGCTGCCCAGGATGAGCGGCCGCGCCAAGCGCTTCGTCTCCATCCCCCGGTACGTGGAGACGCTGGTGGTGGCGGACGAGTCCATGGTGAAGTTCCACGGGGCGGACCTGAAGCACTATCTGCTCACCCTCATGGCCACGGCGGCCAGGCTGTACAAGCACCCCAGCATCCTCAACCCCATCAACCTGGCGGTGGTCAAGTTCCTGGTGATCGGCCAAGACGACAAGGGGCCCAAGGTCACCGGGAACGCGGCGCTCACCCTGCGGAACTTCTGCGCCTGGCAGAAGAAGTGGAACAAAGTGAGCGACAAGCACCCCGAGTACTGGGACACCGCCATCCTCTTCACCAAGCAGGTGGGTCTGGGGGGGGGGGGGTCCGCGAGCCGTGTGTGTGTGTGGGGGGGGCTTTCCCTCCCTGGCCCTGGCTGGGACAAGGCCCTGGGCACTGCACACTGCACCCTGCCCGCCAGGCTGCCCCTTGCCCCGCTCCTGCCAAAGCTCAGCGCACGCCGGGCCGATTGCGCAAAGCGAGCCCCGGCCGCGGGTCCAACAGGCGCCCTCATTACCTCATTTGCAATGCCACTGGACTTACGGTGTTTCTTTTCTGGTCGCTCTTGCCAGAAAAGAAAGTGAGTTGGGGGGGGGGGAGTCTGGGTCTGGGTGTCATTAGCTTGGTTCGCAGTTCCAAAGGGGGGGGGGCTGCTGAGTAACAGCCCTCCTCCCACCCAGCCAGTTACACCGTTCTTCAAGGGCCTGAACTCGGGTGGGAGAGCAAAGATGGTGGTGAGGGCAGAGGGTCGAATTAGAACTACAGGGCAGGCCAGGGCTTCTGCTGGATGCATGGCATGCCTTCCGAGCAGCAGCCCAGAAAAATCTCTGTCACAGCCTGGGTGTGGCCAGCAAACCCTTCCAATAATCTCTCCATGGTGCATTTTCACCAGCAACCTGGAGATTCCAGATTGTAGGTGTTTTATATCTGACAGGAAGGAAAAACCCCCACCCCCAACCCACGCCCAGCATGAGTATCTATCACAGCTTCTGATTCTCTGATACAAAACAGCAGAGTTGGGGGCACACTGGGGCTCCCAACAGGGCACAGAAACTTGCTTCTCTTTGCAACCTGCTTGAGTCCATCTGAGGACAGCCCCAGAAGCGGAGCAAACATCTGGCCCTGGTTTCCAAGCCTTCCTCCTCAGCTGGGAGTAGCTGGAAAGCTGAGCCCTGGAGCTGCCCATTGCACCTGCCAAAGAGAGAGCCTCTCCCAGCTTCACACTTCCTCTGACTCATTCACTTGAAGAGCCCCATGAGAGCCTGGAACTCTCTCTCCTCTACTGGTCCTGAGTGAATATAGTGCTGGTGAAAGGTGTCAGATCCCTGCAGGCTGGAGTCCTCTCTCTGTCCACAGAACAAGTACGGTACTGGCAGCAGTGGCGATGGCTTCCCCACAGCCCCTGCTGCTGTGGTCTGGAGGGAGACCCTCTGAGGCTCCGCTGAGAGATGGAAGTATTCGACTTGATTTGTTTGAAGCTCTTTCTCTTTGCCTCATTCAGTCCTTGAACTCAGCTGATTCTGCCAGCAATGGTGCCAATGTCAGTGCTGTTTGGGATGATTATTTTGCCACATGGTGAACTGTGCAATGGGAACAAGACTCAGAGCAGCAGCTCACTTCGCATGTGCCCCGAAACAGCCAACAGATGGGAACGAGTGACTTTCAGTCACCGCCCACTTGGACTGGATGCAAACAGATGACATGCTTGACACTTCCTTGGAGAAACTCTGCCACACTCAGACAGACTTTGGGCTCCTGACTGCCCTCGGTCCCACTTCTCCCCATGGGAAATGCTTGCACACATCAAGCTTCGTATTTGCCCTTAAAATACTCAGAATACTTCACCCAACTCATTAAAGCACTCTGGGCTTTGCATTCCCCTTTCCATGGCTGCTATTTGCTGATTCACATCACATTGCTTGAAGCTTTCTCCTTTCTGCTACAATGATGAGTGCTATTGACAGACTTAACTAATCACCTCCAATTACCTGCCTGGGCTTTCAGTGACTCCAGACTGACATAGGCTAGATTGTACTCTCAGCTACTCCTCTGCAGTCCCTACACAGAGTGTAAACCAGGACAGAATCTGGCTCAGTGGACCAAATCCTCATCCTGTTGTTGAAAGCAATGGGAATTTTGCCACTGTCTTCAGAGAGACCAGGATTTAGGTTAGTGACTATGATACCATGTGACTATAGCCATTAATGGGGTGAGATATTACTTGCTGAATTTGGAAATCACCAATGGAAGGTGTCAGGGAGAAGAAAGAGGCTAGTCAGAAAGAGAGGAAGTGTCTACGAATACACAATATCATGGCAATCAGCTAGGGTGGGTTGGATGATAGGGAAAAAGCACATAGAATAGTGACAGTGATTCTTCAATTCTCTTTTTTCTACCTCCCTCCCACCCTGTTCTCTTTATTCTGGGGGATCAGATCCGGGAGCAGATCAGTAACCCCTTTGGAAGCTGTGGGGGCCTTTCCATAACTTGTGTCCTAGTAAGGCACTCATGGAAGGAAAGGATATTGATGACCACAAGACTTAATGATCAACATGATATGAGCACCACAGACCTGTGACAACAACTAGCGACCTCTGATCTACCCTGGAATGGTGGCAACATAACCACTGACAATTTCAGCAGTGGAAATTCATCTCCTCAGATCAAGTCCTTTAGATGGACTTGAATCTCTTTAAATGGGAACGAATACAGACAGCCTGATCCAAAGCCTGCTGACATCAACCGCTTCAATTGGGCTTTGCATCAGGCCCTGTCTGGTTTACGATTGTTGCAAGAACAGGCAGCATGTTGACCCTATCCCTAATGGGCCAGATTCACCACAGCATAAACCTGCTGAAGTCACTGGAGTTACACCAGGGATGAGTTTGGCCTTAAACATGCATGTGCTGCCACACTGGCTGCATTTTTTACGCATGACAAAACCGTCCATTCCTGAAACCCCAATGCAAGCTCAATGCAAGGGCACGTGATCAATGGAGACATCTGCCTTCCCTGAACTTGTCCATCTGTAGTCTCCTGGTACCTAAGAGTTTATCTCCCCGCCAAAAGGCTGTTACATAAACCCTTAACTTTTATTTAGTCTAAATGCCAATTGATAGGCAGTTTCCAGTTCTAGTCAGCAAGTCGCTGATAGATGGAGTTGTCCTGTCTCAATCTGGCGTCAGGAGCTCCCGCACAGCCTTGTTTTCTATGATGTCAGTTGCTCTGGATTGCGGATATGTCCTTGGTGAACTCATTTTGTGCATCTGGCCAATTCAGGTCTGCCAAGCAAGTGGGAGCAAGAGATCTCATTCTTCCCACTTTAGCTGGTGCTTGAACAAGGGGCCATTGGAGCATACGGCATTTAGCTGCACAGCTGCCCTTTGTGACTGCACCTAGGGAATGGAGATTGGTTCGGCAAGTGGCGTCCAATATCTTGGCTGCATTGACAACCATCTGGAAACTGATGCTCTGCAGCTTTGTTCAGATTGATATCTGCCAATGATGACCATGGAGGTTCTTAAAATGTCTACTGCCCGGTCGTTAAATGGACGGCTTTGCCAAACAGCTGTTCTCTTTACTGCTGTGCACCAGAGGTGGGAGAGGGTATAGAATTCCATTATCCGTGGACTCAAGGGTGGGGAGCTTAGAAAACATGCAGCTGATAATGAAAAGCTCAAGTACCTTTGAGTCAGGCTGACCCAGTTGTGTGTCTGTGGAGGGAGGAAGTTCCATCCTCCAAGTGCTTGACACAACTGCCGCAAGGTTCCCTGCAGTCAACTTGCAAAGCATCTGGAAAGACACTGATTAGGAATCACTGGGGAGGCGGCCAAGCCTGGTGGGAGAAGTCCAATGGGGCAGCAGTACAGTGGTTGCATAATCCTGAGTTGCTCTAGTGGGGATAAGGAGAAAGATGAGTATCATATGGGATTATGGAGCCCATGGGAGATGGGACCACAGTCTCTGTGCTTGGCTGGTGAGAGGCAACAGCTCGGGCCCCACGTGGAGATGGTGGCATCTCTGTAGAGCCTGCCAAGCTGCGGCAATGACAGCTTGTGTAGGCTGTTCTCCAACAGCCAACAGAGGGGGATGAAAGAGGGTGGCCTAGGAAAGTCTAGGAAAAGACGGAGAAGAAATACGTCTGTTTCATCTTCCACAAACGCAGCTGGGCAGGGTCAGAGAATGGTCTAGCTGTTAGAGCAGGGAAGGATAGGTTCTCTTGCCTTGCTCTGCCGCTGACTCTGTGTCACCCCAGATGAGTTACTTCATCTCTCTGTGCGTCAGTTTCCCTATTTGTGAAGTGGCTGGGACATACAGGGTTATGATGAAGCTCCGGGCCTCGGGATGAGAGGGCTGTTGGAGCAAAGTATTATCACCTTGTAAAGGACCAGTGGGCAGAGCCAGACCAGGAGAACTGTGTCTGGATCAGGCAGGGAGCTGGCATGACAGACAAGGCCTTCATTTACTGTAAAATCCCATTCTTGGACCAGTACTAGTATCATTTTCAGCATAGCCAAGATGAAGTGAAGTAATGAGCATGAATTCTCTGTGAACATTCTGCAAATCCCATTGGATGCAGCAGCTGTAACTGGGCTGTTTCCACCTTCCACCCTTTCCCACCATAGCCAGATCTGCGGGGATTTTAAATGGGTGACACTTGCATATGCCGTTAGCATTTTCCTGGCTTCCAGTGGGATGGGAAAGCTCTCCCTAATCCAGGTTTGGATGCTTTCAGCCCCCTCTCGAGTTTTGGTGGAGTCATTTTACATGGCTTGATGCTGGAATCTCTGGGGAAATTCTCTGACCTGTGCTATGCAGAAGATCAGATTAGCTGAGCCTAAAGAATCCATTAGCCTTAAAATCTCTTTGGATTCAGGTAGGAAAGGAGACTGTTTTAGGGCAATCGTTTGTTTGCCTCTTGCTTTAGATTCTTCCTGCTACCTCTTTCTAACATGTAGTCTGCCTATCTAGGCGTCTATAATTTGCCATCCCCGTAGTACACACCTCCTGCCTCTTCCCTGTAGTCCCAATAACAATCTGTCCTTGTGCTGCTAGTGCAAAATCTTCCCGCGCTTAGGAATACACTTTGCCCAGCTGCACATTTTGGGCTTGGTCCTCTCCTGTCTTGCACCTGTGCAAGGCAGGTGCAAAACGCTGCTAGGCCAGGAGTCTCCACTTGCTTGCACCAGTGGTGCAGTTTCACACCCACACATTGCACAAGTGTCAGTGCTGACATAAGGACGTGGAGGCTCAGGGTCTTTGCATTGCAAACTCACACCCTCTTTTCTCTTTTGTTCCTCTCATTTACTCCCCCTATTTCCTTCCCCTCCTCTTCTTCCCCACCTGTACCCTGTTTCCTCCCAATTGCCCCTCTCTCTTTTCTCCCTCTCCCCTCCGGCTCTCTGTAGAGTCTCTCCCCGTGCTGAGGAGATGCTATCCCATTGTTACTCTGGGAGCACCCAGACACATCCCCAATCCCATGTTTTGGAATCTCTTTCTCTGCTGACTCCTCTTTGCAGCTCCCCTCGCTCTGTGCCCCTTCACTGACCTTTCTGAGCCAGGTTTGGGAGCTGGCTGGATCTCCAGCATGACTGGAGGAGGGATTCTCAGTGGGGTGAGGGGCATGGCAGGTGGTTGTGGCGCTGCCATCTGGCATTTCAAAGGGGAATGGCACCAGGAGGCTGAGGTTCAGGTTTGAACCCAGGCCCAGAGGTTTAAGGAGGGCCGGGTAATAGCTGCTTGTTACTCTATCCCTGCAGTCAGCGGAGAAGGTTTGCAGCAGTAAGTGGGTCAGTGTGTCAGTGCAGGTGTTCGGCAGGGAGCCAAGAGTGCTCTCAGCCAGCAAGGAAACAGGAACTCTTAAAAGAGCAATGAGCAAGGAAACTCCAGCCTCTTGCCGGTGTGTCCCCACGGTGCCCTCCCCACTTTTAACCAAGACCATTTGCCCTCAGTGGCTCTGGCTGTGGCAGATACTCCATATTCAAGCAGACTTACCCAAACTACAGCCCTGGGCTGCTTTGCTTCTCGGTTCCAGGAGGGAGCAGATAAGCCAAGAACCGGGCATAAATGGTTGTTCTGTAAACACTATACCATCTTCAGCTCAGCACACAGCACGGGCTCGTTCACAGAGTGTTGAGAAGGGGCCCAGCATTTGGCTTTGTCTGGTCGGTTTGAGGCATCAGCCCTTACTTGTACTGATACGACTACAACTCTGCCCTGACTAGTAGTTTCCAGGTGTAGAGCTCCGGGCACTTTACAAAGTGAAGGTCAGTATCAGTATCCCATTGTCCAGATGAGGAGGGTAAGCTGCAGAGAGGGGAAGTGAACTGAAAAGGGTCCCACAGCATATCTGTGTCTCCTGACTCCTAGTCTAGTGCCTCATCCATTGGATGCTGCTGCTTCAGCCTTCACGAATGTGCATATTTCCCCTATATTTATTGAAGGCATTTATCTGGCCCCTGCTAGCATAGTACTTGAGCACCTCATAACCTCTAACAAATTTATCTTCAGAACACTCCTATGCGGTAGGAAAGTGTTTTTATTCCCATTTTTACAGATGGGGAAACTGAGTTACAGAACAGTTAAGTGACTCACAAGACGCTGGAGGCAGAGCAAGGACTTGAACCCAGGTCTTCGCTAGCATCCTAACCACTGGATCATCCTTCCAGGGGTGATGTGCAGGAGCAACGCAATAATCCACAGATTCACACCTCCTTCAGTCTGTGAACACCCAGACCTGCAGCTCTCAATGCTCCCAGGAAATGATGATGGGGCTTTCCCTCCCTCCCCCAACAGAAACCAGGTCCTGACACTTTGGATTTCAGAGGGTCTGGTTCTGATCTCACTTACCTCAGTTCTATGCAGGTGTGGCTCTGTTGATTTCAGCAGGGTTACTCCTGATTTGCACTAGCATGAGTGAAAGCAGTCAGGCTCCGTGGTCTTCATGTTGCTCACTGTTTCCCTTGGGCAAGATTTAAGAAAATGCAAAACCAGAAAGAGGGAAATGGAAAGTTGAAGGGCATAAAATAGGAGCGAGATCACAGAGATCCGACTTGCTTGGCAACACACAATCCTACTTTATCTAAACCAGATTACATTAGACTAAGCTAAGTACCCTCTGTCCCTCGTGGGAAGCTGTGCCACTGACTAAAGCAGGTAACTTACCCTATCTGGGCTGCAGTGTAAAGTGAGGCTCATAATACCAGGGGTTTGAAGATTATTTCCCTGGTGGTTTGTTAAAGTGCTTTGAGATCATCAGCCGTCAACGTCCAAAGCACTGTCTGAAGGGAAGTGCCCAGGTGCTCCTACGCATTGCCGTGACGCTCACCAGGCACATGGACAAGTCATGCTGCTGATCTTCTGGAGCCAGGGACAGCAGCAAGGGCAGTGTAGAGCCAGTCTGTCTGAGAAGTTGAGATCAATGCCCATCCCTGGTGGGCAGGATACAGTGGCCTGGCCATCCTGGCAGAGGCATCGGCACAACTCCCTCTGATGTCAGTGGGCAGGAGTTCATGCAAGGGTGGTGCTGCCCACACGTGACGGAGCGACTGTTGGCCTTAGGAATCCAATAGGGCCCCGTCGCCAAGACCTGACTCAGCGCAGCACTGCAGGCCACTGCGACAGGTGGGGAGGAAACTGGCTAGGTTTCCTCATGACTCGCTGCACATAGGCCCCCAGAACCTAGGGCTGCCCCTTGGAGAACAACAGAGACAGAGCGGTTAAGCCAGCTCTCCTGAATTCCTCAGCAGCCAACAGGGCTATCTCGGTGATGGATTTGCTGAGTGCCCTCTTGTAACCTGCCTGTCAGAGAAAGGGAGATTTCCCTCAAGACTTATGAGCTGCAGCCATCAGCAGTCAAGGGAAGAAAGCTCTAGGAGCCTCCTGCCTGGGCCAGGCCCTGGAGATAAGCCGCCAGTTGCTCTCTGCCCAGTTGTGACTTTAAGCTTCAAAGATCAAATAAACCAGATCAGGCTCCCACTCCCCCGACTCTGTCCATGCACTTTCAGGGTCAAGACCTTCTGTCCCCTCCTCCCTGAGACTCCCACTCAGCTCCGCCAATGCCCCTGAACCCTGATCTGCAGCAACCCATATTAATCCTTCTCTGGGTTCCCGGTGTGGCTCTGCCAGCTTCTCTCTCATATCCGAGTTGTGGTCCCCTCCTTGTCGCCGGCAGTGTCAAAAGCGTGGGATGGCTTTGTGATGCCGATATAGTCTCACCAGGGACCAGGGTGAGCCTGTCACATTCATTTCACATGCAGACAAGTGCAGGTTTGTTCGTTCAGTTCTTCAGTCGTGAGAGGCTTGCTTCTTTACTATGCAAAGGCCAGCCCTTTCCCGACAGATTATTACCTTGATGTTTTCAAAGTATTTAATGAATTCTCAGCCACATGCTTTTTTCTAAAGCCAGCAGGGCAGGGCCAGAACCCTCTGAAGTTATTGACATTGATACTTATTGATGGACGAACCTTGAATAAGCCCCCAACAGTTTGGATTCTTATCGGAACTTCAGTTTGGAGACTACCTTGGCCTCTCTTGTGCGATTACACAGTATAAGAATGGCCCTACTGGGTCAGACCACTGGTCCAGCTAGCCCAGGATCCTGTCTTCCGACAGTGGCCAATGCCAGGTGCCCCAGAGGGAATGAACAGAACAGGGCAATTATTAAGTGATCCCTTCCCTGTTGTCCAGTCCCAGCATCTGGAAGTCAGCACGGGGCTGCATCCCTGACCATCTTGGCTTATAGCCATTGATGGACCTGTCTTCCATGAACTTATCAAATTCTTTTTGCTATTGGCCTGGAGAGGAACGCAGCATGAATCACTCTTATTTATTGTGTGATAGCACCCCAAAGGCCCACCTATTGTAACTTGATCCCATCCATATTTAAGGTGGGAGAGATTCCCTGCCCCTTCCCACAGCCTGCGAGCACAACCTCTCCTAGATTCCTGCGTCTCCCAGCTTGATCTCAGAAGATGATAAAGGGGTGAAAAATGATGCTCAGATCTTCACAAACAAATGAAATGTCAGCGTGTAAATTCCAGGGAGTTACTTCTCTTCCCAGACTCTCCCCTGTGGGTGCACTTCAAAGGAGAAGGCTGCACAGCCAGGGGAGAGTCCAGGGCTGCCTAGAAGGGAAAAACTCAGCGGAGCTGTCAAGTGGAATCCGATACGAGAGTCCTGGAGTGAGGTCGGCACTGGGGATGGGTCATCCTCAGTAGGTCTCCTTAACCCCCTCTCTTCCTTGAGTTTTGGAGAAAGAGAATAGTGTGGGGAAAAGGAGGATGGACACTTTGTACTCACGCAACAATAATACTGTGTATTTGAACAGTGACTTATCTGACCGTATGATTTGTATTACTGTAGCCCCTATTGGCCTCAACAGAGATCTAAGCCCCGTTGTGCTGGGCCCTCTGTAGACATATAGTGAGGTACAATCCGCTGGCCTTCCTTCAAAGAGCTCACCATTGAAATAATCAAAACAAAGGCTGGGAGAAAGGGAGTGTGGTTATCATTATTTAACAGATGAGAAACTGAGCTAGAAAAATGCTAAGTGACTTGCCCAAGGTTATCCAGAGAGTCTGCGGCAGAGCCAAGAATTGACTCTAGATCTTTCGCTCACGGAATGTGATGGCCCAAGCATCTACAGGGATTCTGGCCCCAATCCTTCCCCCTTTGCAGACAATAGCAAAACTCCCACAGATTTTAATGATGCAGGAGCTGACCCTAATGAATGCATTCTCACCCCATGCTCCATACTAGGTGTGTAAGGGTCACCAACTGCCTTTTACAGATGGGGAAATTGAGGCACTGAGAGGTTAAAGACCCAAACCTTCAAACTGGAGTACCAAAATCCATATTTTGGCATCCAGATAATTGGTCTGGTTTCACCAGAGGTGCTGAGCCCCGGCAGCTCCCATTGACCTTAGCAGGAGTTGTGGATGCTCAGCACTTCTGAAAGAGGGGTTACACCTCTTGTAATCTGGCTCCTTTCACACCCACCCCTCTTCTGGAATTTAGATTGGATGCTCCTTGGGGCAGGGACTGTGCTTACCATGTCTTCTGTGAAATGTTGAGCATACTTTGGAGGTGCTATAAGATAATCAGTACTGTGTCTGACTTTAGGCACCTCAGGGTGAAGATTCTGGTTTAAGTGATTCATCGATGGCAGAGGTGTGAGAAGAACCCAGGAGTCCCGACTCCAAGCGCCTCGCTTGGATTACAGTTCTTTCAGAGGGGAAATTTCCCTTCCCCCATGGCTGGCATCCCCAATGTCTTTGTTATCTCTATTATGTAGCAGACTATTAACAAGACTGCATGTGTTCTGGTTTAAGGGAATTCCAGGCTCTGATGTAGTTAGCCAATCTGGTTCTGTTCACCTGTGAGCTACAAAATAAGGAAACAATTTATATCTGGCAATGGCACTGCCCAGCTGAAATCTATATACCAGCCTCTGTCTCCATAAGCAACATCTGCTAGACACAGTCAGTCCTGGCTCCTAACAACTCCAGCAGAGAGAATATTTTACGGCATAGATGTGGCATAACCCCCTGCTTGGGGCTTCTGCCTTCGGTGGCTGTCACTATTGTCTTCTTCAGTGTGTCTGTGGGGTCACATGGGAACTAGGAGGAAAGGCAGGGTCAGACCTAAACCTCCCAGCCTGGGAAAGGAGGGGAATAGGTTACAAGGAGAGCAATTAGTTGCCTTCAGGGCTTCCAGCTGGGAGATAAAACTCACCTCTCTGGTGTCAACTGGGAGGCTGCAGATTTCCCCAGCTGCAAAGAACCTTTCGGCAGCACCTCATCAGAACAGGAGAAGCTTCCTCTATGAAAAGCTGTTCTTGGCTTGACAGAGATACTCCCTTGTTCCTCTCTTTGGGGCTGTGGATCATCTCCCCTCATATCTGCTTCCTTAAGTCTATCTGCCTCAGGTGCTTAGAAAGCCCCCATCTCCTAGGGGTGTGACAGAAACAGGAATCAAACCCCACTCTCCCAAGCCCCAGATGAGCATCTTAACCACTGGACCACCCTTCCTAGCAGTTGCAGTCTCACAACTGCATCATTCATCTCCAGCACGGCTCCCCCAGCTGTTTCTGTGATTTCTTCCTCTGCCATTTCCATGCTCATTCCTTCTGAATGGTTCTCCTTTGGTGTGGCACAGAGACACAGCACCAGCTCGTGGTGATAGCATGGGTAAAGGTCCCAAGATACCTGGCTTCTATTTCCGGTGCTGTCACTGGTTTGCTGTTACTTCCCTACTCTATGCCTGAGTCCCCACATCTGTAAAATGGGGAGAGTGATGCTTACCCTCTTGGAAATGTGCTCTGAGATCTTAGGATGAGTGGTGCAAAGTATGATCATCATTATAAGGGTTCAATCCATTGGTTAAAAAGGCAGCCATTCCCTGCAAGTTTAACAGAGTGCCATCTCCTCCTTCACAGAATGAATCATGCCATTCACTGGCTTGTGTGAGTTATCTGTGTCTGGGAAGCACAGATAAACTGCACTGACCCGTGAGGGCTGAGAGCTGCAATTAGCTTGTTTAGGGTAGGGAAGTTTAAGCAAATGTTCAGGGAAACTGAAGCACTGTTTGCATACATGAGGGAGGAAGGCTGGTCTGATGGTTAAGGTCCTAGCCAGGGAGGCAGAAGGCCTAATTTCAACTCCTGGCTATAGGACAGACTTCCTGTAGGACCTGGAGCAAATCACTTAATCTCTCCAGTCAAGATTTACTTATGACTTTGGATGTCTCAGTTCTTATGGGCCCAATCTGAGACACCCTAAAGGGACCTGATATTCAGAAAGCAGATGCTCAGTGCTTTCTGAAAAATCAGATCTTGTTTAAGATGTCTTGAGCAGGGCACGCAGAATCACCAATCACTTTTGAAAATCTTGGTGTCTGTGTCAATTTCCCCAGCTGTCTCAGTCTTCCCATCCTTTGACAATCTGGAGCATTTAGTCTCTAAACTGTTATAGGCAGGAGCTATGTCTGCCTCTATGTTTGTACAGCGCCTAGCACTCTGGGGTCTGGATCTCAGTGCTACAGTAATACACATACTCAATAATCATAATGAATATGCATGTGTAGGTACTGTGCCTATAACAATAAGCATGTGTGCAGAATATTTTGATGATATCTTACCTATGCTTAAAAAATATCCCCACTGTGTGGAAGCCCATTCTGAGAGCGGACAGACACTCAGGACATCCTCAGGCTATCCTCTGGCAGGGCCTAGTCCTGCTTTGGTTTCATTCAGACAAACTAGCGCTGGAGAAACCTCAGGCAGTTCATAGATTTGGTTCAGATAATCCCTCTGCAGCCTGGCTCCTCTGAACCCTGCAGGCCTCTGGGATTTGCAGAATCGGGCTGGGAATCTGGCGATCAGGTGGTTCTTTGTGCCATTTCTGACATGCCCAGGACATACTCTCCTACGAGTTCACAGTTCTCCAACGCTTCTGGACCCATCCAGAACTCGGACAGGCTGGAGCCACTATGAAACTGGAAGGGGAGAAGGGAAGGAATGGAATAATCTTTTGGCCCTTAAAAGGTCAATTGCAGTTTGAATTGCAGGCAAAGGTGGGGCCAGTTCTTGTTTAACTCAGACTGCCTGCCTGTTCCCAGTGCAGAGCTGGCATGGGGCCTGAGCCAAAGCCCACTGAAGTGAATGGGAGCCTTTCCAATGAATTCAACAGACTTTGGCTCTGACCCGTCAACCTCTCAAAGCCAAGCAGAGGTGAGAAGCTGACCAGTCTCCTTCCTTTGGGTCTGATCCAAAGGCAGGAGCCTTCCCATTGACTTCAGGGGGATTTGGGTCAGGCCCTTTGTCCTTTTGAAACAAAAAGAAAAAAGCTCCTGGTGTTTAGGCTGGGCCCCTCCCTGGCTATAGGGGCCTTAGAAGTCAGGAATCAGTGTCACTGAAGACTCAGGAAAATGTTATATATAAGATATAGCTGGTGCCAAGGTTAATTCCAAACGTGTCATTTCATCGCACTGGACAGCCCAAGGTAGTGTGTATTTTAGGTCAGTGAGCCACAAAGGTTTCCTGGCTCCTACTCAGTGTAAACGGGGATGCATGGTTCCTATCCTGTAGTCTCCTATCGGTCTTGTTTTCTAGGGGTTAGTTAGTGCAATAACAAAAGCCACACGCTGGCATCTCAGAGGGGTTTCTCTGGTGCTGGCATCTCCGGGTCTGCAGCACCAGTGCAATTCTTGCCCACCACTAACTGGTCCCATTTGTCCTCTCCCCACGTTCCCTGTAGGATTTGTGCGGCGCCACCACCTGCGACACCCTGGGGATGGCCGACGTTGGCACCATGTGTGACCCCAAGCGCAGCTGCTCGGTCATCGAGGACGATGGGCTGCCATCTGCCTTCACCACGGCTCACGAGCTGGGTAAGGAGCTGAGGTTCAAGGGCAGAGCATGCCCATCCCCTTTTGGGGTTGCTCCCTCATTTGTGGCTTTTGGGGGAACAGAATTTGGCCAGCATTCCTGTTCCTCGACTTCACAGATCTCAAAGCTTGTGGCACCCAGTGGGAATCTGAGGTGCAGGGGAGTGATGTGACATGCCCCAGGTCACACAAGAAGGCTGTGGCAGAGCCAGGATAGAACCCAGGAATCCTGATTCCTAGCCCACTGGAATGTGCTGCCCCGCTGATAATAGCATGACTGCGTTTTCTTGTACAGTTTGCTGACGCTCTGTTCCCCTTGCTGTACAATGCTAGTGTCACCAGAGTTGTGCTTCCATGAACCGCACGAGTGTCCGATCTCCCAGGCAAGTCATTCATTCTCTGTGTTCTCAAGCCTCCGCCTTGCACGTTGTCCCTCAAACAGTTGCCAGACCATTTCTGGTTTTAATAGCGAACGCCTCCATCCATCATTCTGTGGCTTAGAAAGCTGCCACTTTAACCAAACCCACAGCAGAGATGTGGAGCTCCAAGCTGCAGTTGCCACCTGGGGAAAAAAACAAACAACAACAAAAAAAAACCACACCCATATCCCAAACCTGCTAATGTTTATGGCTCCACAATTAGGAGGGAAGAAAGCCTGAGATGTTTAAAATAACCCTGAATTGCAGCCTCAGGAAGTTTAGACAATAGCCAAGTGTCCAGAACAGCTTTCAGGGGAAACTCCACCTCGGGGTGAGAAAGTGAAACGCACCGGCTTTCTTCCCAGGGCTTCTGGGAGGTGAGAGAGGAACTGTTGGAAAACAGCTGCTAGGAAAGCAAGAGGGGCCAGTGAGGGCGGGTCAGCCGGCCCAGCTATATTTTATTGTTGTTATTGCCACTTTAGTTCAGTTTCCAGGATTTGGGTGTCCTGAAATAACACACCAAGGCTGGGATGCATTAGGCATACACCTAAATCCAGAGACAGTTGCAGTCTCTGGGGGGTTGAGCAATGAAATCGCTCTCTCTCTTCAGTGTTCTTTCTTTCTTCCTTTCCTTCTTTTCTTTCTGAATAAACCGCATCCATACAAGAAGCAGATGGTGTGTGTTTTGGCCAGCAAAGTGCCGGTTCAGAGACCTCATTGGCAGGTTTAATGTGTTATAACTTGTCCGTCTTAAGGACGATCTGGTTTAAACACAAGGAATGGAGCTTGTGGAGCCCGGGGTGGCGGGACAGGACACCCAGACCATTAACCACCGGGCTGCAGGCATTTTAGAGCCATTAGTCCCACAAGCAAAACGATTTCTTCTGGCTTAGCCAGAATGGCCAAGATCAGGGTGATGTGACTCATTAGCATCCGGGAAGAACACACGGGGCGGAGGGGAGAGACATCAGCTGCTGAGGCAGTGGTGGTTTTGCTGTTACAACAGGGCCCATATAGGTGTGGTGGTTCATCAAAGCAAATGAGGGCTCTGTGGCATTAGCTAGAGCAGGATCCATGCCAGGATCCTAGGGGACTAGCCAGATATGTATATAAACTGAGACTAAGCGCACTATCCATGTACAGGAAACTTGGTCAGATCAGAGCTTCCTGCTAGAGAAGGAGAGGTTGCCTTGTGATGAAAGGATGGCCTTGCAGCTTAGGCATGGGCCTTCCAGGTTCTCCTCCTGGCTCTGCCCGAGGCTTCGTAGACAAGTCACTTGGCTGCGATGCCCCAGGCTTCTCAGCTGTAAAATGGAGATAATGGGACGGACGTTGTGAATTGCTCCAAGACCTATGGGTGAAAAGTGCAGTGTGAGAGCTCAGGATGACTAAAGGCTCCCCTCGCTCTTCCAGGGCACGTGTTCAACATGCCCCACGACAACGTGAAGGTCTGCGAGGAAGTCTTCGGCAGGTTGAAGACCAACCACATGATGTCACCCACCCTCATACAGATCGATCGCGCCAACCCCTGGTCGGCCTGCAGTGCCGCCATAATCACCGACTTCCTGGACAGCGGGCACGGTGAGCTGGGCATGCTGGGAAGGGGAATGCGGCTGCAGTTGCTGATGGCGGCTCATGCAGCACTTAATGAAACAGACCCAGGGGCAAAATCCCTGCCCGGAGGGGCTTACACTGCAGCCGGGGAACGGGCCATCCAGCTGGTAAGGGTTCAGACATAAAGTGTGGAGACACTGCGGGGAGGAGAAGTGGGTAAGCAGCGAGTGCAGGCGTTGGGAGCCTGTAGCTACCTACTCCTGTGACAGGATCCATGCTTGCTCCATGGTGAGATCCGCTCCATCCCAGTGCTCTGGGTCAGTGCAGCCTGGGTTTTCATCTCGCCTTCTCCCAGCTGCAGGTCACCAGTCCCATTTCGCCTGCTGGGACCTGGTTTAAAACAGGCCCTGCAGCTCAGGAGCTTTAAGTGTGAAGAATTAGAGCCTTTGCCTCTCACGGGGATGAGGGGGTGGGGAGAGAGGAAGCATCTGTGCTCCTCACACCAGATGTCTGCAGCCTTGAAGCCCTCTCACAGCTGAGCTGGGACGTCCCTCGGCTCTACAGACTCCGGCACGGTTCTCCCTTTTTAAACAGTTTACTCTTGGCAAGCAGTAAATCATATAAGCTGTGTTCATGCAGGGGGTCAATAGTGGCCGAGGGCAAATCAGTCTGGGCCCTGGCTAACTCTGACTCAGCTGCCTTGAGACCTGTCAGTCTAGAGACCTGCCTCTGCCCACCTACTTCCCCTCCCCCTGCACGCACCATCTCGACTGTACTCATTGCTGTGAGGTCTACATGACGTAAGGGCTAGATACACAACTACTGCAGCCCTTTCTCCTGGGATGCGCCTCTGAACAACTTACGGCCAACATGCTTATGTCTTGTGACCCAGAGGGATTGGTTGAGATTTTCAAGGATATTCAGCTTTAATGGGAGATGTGTGTCTAAATCCCCTAGACCGATCTCAAAAGCTCAATGACAGGTTTCAGAGTAGCAGCCGTGTTAGTCTGTATTCGCAAAAAGAAAAGGAGTACTTGTGGCACCTTAGAGACTAACAAATTTATTAGAGCATAAGCTTTCATGAGCTACAGCTCACTTCATCGGATGCCGCTCACTTCATCGGATGCATCCGATGAAGTGAGCTGTAGCTCATGAAAGCTTATGCTCTAATAAATTTGTTAGTCTCTAAGGTGCCACAAGTACTCCTTTTCTTTTTGCAAAAGTTCAATAGTTACTTCTAAGTATGAGGGGAGGCTGGTCACTGGCCAGGCTGATGAAGCTGCTAGTCAGTGCCAGTTGCATTGGTAGGTTTTGCTTAGTGGACACCTGTACCCGTAGGAATGGGATGGAAACCACTGAAACTACAAATGCTGTTGATTAGAAAAATCACACAGGCCTTGTTAAGAGAAGAAAATCCAGCTTTAGCTTTACTTGATGGCTTCCTGCTGCAGTGAGTTCCACAAATTATAGTGTGCCAAGTAACAGGTCTGCCTGCATCAGCCATGAACGTCTGCTTTGCATGCTCTCCAAGGGTTGGGTGCAGCAACCCTGTGTATTGAATGCCCAGTCACTCGAATGGTATCTCCCATTTAATATTTCTCTCCCTGCCCCGCAGGGGACTGCCTGCTGGATCAGCCCATCAAGCCCATCTCGCTGCCGGAGGACCTCCCTGGGGCCAGCTACAACCTCAACCAGCAGTGCGAGCTGGCCTTTGGCCTCGGCTCCAAACCCTGCCCCTACATGCAATACTGCACCAAGCTCTGGTGCACGGGGAAAGCCCGGGGTCAGATTGTGTGCCAGACGCGCCACTTCCCCTGGGCCGATGGCACCAGCTGCGGGGAGGGGAGATTCTGCCTGAAAGGCGTGTGTGTCGAGAGGCATAACATCAGTAAGTACAGGGTGAGTACCTGACTGCTCCGTGCTGGGGGATGCGAGTGGGGAGGGCTGCGGGAGGGCATATAAGGCAAAGCCCGGCAAGGCAGCTTGAGCTGAAGCTGAGAATATGTAGCTCAGAGTTCTTTATGCACTGAAATCAGGTGACATAGTGGCAACGCTCTCCCAGGGGCCGGCCAAGGGAGGGGCATGGCCGAAAGCCATCGACCGGGCTGTACCTTGCTGCAGAGAGGGAAGCTGCCAGAAGTTGAAGGGGTTTGTCCATTCCCCATTTGCACAGGTGTGCTAGTCATCATCGTCCTCGAACCCAGCGATCGTGACAGTTTCTCCAGGGCGCTGGGCCTGGCTGCAGTTATCCAGGGCTCCTCTAGACCGGATAACCGCAGCGTACTCCTCATAGAGCAGCCTCACCACGGCGTGAGCACTTGGCGGGCTCAGAGTGGAGTTCATCTCCACGGCCGCCATCCAAGACACTGGCTGTGATGCTGGGTGTTGCTTGAACACCTGCCACAAATAAGCAAACTTGTTGCAAACAGGCCAGCCAATTCCAAGCACTGCGGAAAGTCAGCAAGCTCGATGGGAAAGCCCCCACTTCCCATCTGTAACCCGGGAGGCCAAGCCGAGTCCCCAGCAGGTGTATAAACAGCAAATGTGCTTGTGGGGATGGAGCAGAGGAGGAACCAAAATAATATCTTTGCAAAGGACTTGGGGCCCTGGTTGCTAGGGCTAAGGCTCCCTCCGACAGAGGACAGAGCTACGCCCAAAACGTCACTCTGAAGCAGCTCTGTTCTCCTCTTGGTTTTCTCCTGACACCAAGTGTGAATGGCTTATGCTGGGTGTGGCAGCCATAGAGAGTAGAGTCCTTTTCTGCTTAATGCTGGGTACCTCCCCCCAAGTCGGATTCCCTCCACAGGGGACCCAAATATTGCACGACTGGCTGCTTTTGAAGAGACATGGTGGTAGGGCCAAGGGATTTTCCTCTTAACACCCTCTCTCCCGCAGGTGGATGGCAGCTGGGGGAAGTGGACCCCGTACGGCCAGTGCTCTCGGACCTGCGGTGGGGGAGTCCAGCTAGCCAAGCGCGAGTGCAACAGCCCAGCACCTGCCAACGGAGGGAAGTACTGCGAAGGTGTCCGGGTCAAGTACCGCTCCTGTAACCTCGACCTTTGTTCTGAGTCAGGTGAGGCTTCCCCAAGGGACGGGACCAGCCGGGAGGGAAGAGACCTGCCCTGGCACTAGTTTCTAATGGGCACAGTTGGGCCTTTCAAAGAGCTGTACGTGTTAAAGCAAACCACCAATCCCAAGCAGCAACCTGCTAGCCCACTCAGTCCCATTGCTGTTGATTCTCTGTTGTGCTAATGGCGCTGTTAGGTGTCACTGAAGTTAGTGGCGGATGAGGGGTTTGGAGGTGTAAGCCTCAAAAGCTATGGAGGTTTGGGTCAGGTGACTCCAAACGTTTGGCAGCTTTTCTGGAGGTTACACAGCTCTCTCTGGTCTGCAAATCAAGTTGGAGATCTCAGTAGGTACCAGAGGAAGGCAGTTCAATGGTTAGAGCACCAACCTAGTACTTAGGGGGAGACAGACTCTGTGTGTGACCTCAGGCAAGTAACTTAGCCTCTCTGGGCCTCAGTGCCCCATCAGTAAAATGGGGACAATAGCACTGCTTACCTCGCAGGGGAGTTGTGAGCATAAAAACACAAAAGACTGTGAGACGCTCAGACACGATGTGATGGGATCCGTAAGTGGAGAGATGTTCCGAAGGTTGAGTGCGTGGTCAGTACTGATACACACACAACAGAGTGGTGTCTCAGCCTCTTGAGACTGCAAAAATGAGCAGGTGAATGAGGGAAAACAGACGGTCGGAAGGGATTTTCATGCCAGAAGTGAAGAAAACATCTCTAAATATCAGTCCTACAATGGGTTTGGGAAGATCTAAAGTAGGTCATGGTTTAATGGGAGCTTGTATCTTTTAGTAGAACCCAGTTTGGCTCATCCCCATTGAAAACGGGGGCGCTCATTCCTTCTCTGCTCTATTTCCACTCAGTCCAGTTGAGCTGGAAATACAATAAAAATCCCAGTTTTCATGGTATTTCTGCCCTGGCCAACATTCAAAGGCCCACAAAACCTGGTTGATGGGGCAGAAAAGGAAAGTTAACCAGACCTAAAAAGAGCTGGTTTGGGTTTTTAATTTGCCCACATTGATTAGGAGGTGGTATTTGGAGCTGGTAACGTCTGACCTAACTCCACCTGCAGTATCAAGCAAACAATACATCACGAGAGACTAAAGCTCGGACAGATGTCTGGAACTGTTGTTTCATCTGTGCATAGCGGAGCTAAAGTTAGAGTATGTGTAAAACATGCAGAATTTTTTTGTGTGCACACAAAATAACTGTAATCAAAAACCCAATTTTCTGGAACATTTTGAGCACTAAGCTGGTAAAAAAATAAGCAAGAACATTTTGCAAAAAACGTCAAACATTTTCGACGAGCTGTAGCTAGCCTCGTCGCAGCAACCACTGCCATGTTTGCAAGTTTAGGGACAAATTCAAGAGGGACAGTGGGCCCAATTCTCCTTGGCCTTGCTGCTGTGTGCAGTCATTTACAGCAGTGCAAAGTGGGGATAAGCCACCAGCCTGTTCTATTGAAGCCAACAGAGCATCACCAGTTTACTCCAGCCTGGCCATGGTACTACAGTGGAATATCACACACTGGATAAGTGGAAGTGACTGCACAGCTTGCAGGGCAGGGGAATATAGTGCTAGTGCCTGTGTGTGTGAGAGAGATTATACACTCCAACTAAATCATCCCAGCCAGGGCTTTGTCAAGTCTGACCTTAAAAACCTCTAAGGAAGGAGATTCCACCACCTCCCTAGGTAACGCATTTCAGTGCTTCACCACCCTCCTAGTGAAAAAGTCACGAAGCCCAAGACAAAGCCACTGAGAGCTGGGTACAAATCACTCTCAGTTGAGGGGTTCTGGCTAGGGAACGGTCTTCCAGGGGAGGTCAGGCACATCCAGTGTCTGAGTATCATTAGAAAATGCTGTACAGCTTTGAGAAAGCCAGGTCCCATAAGTGACACTGATGATACAAACCTCGCTTTCTATTTCCAACCCTCTGTCAACACCCAGAACACCATCCCCCAAGCAGAATTTTGACTCCCCAAAGGGAGAGTTGCCAAAGACACCATGAAATCCTCTCGGAGCTTTGCTACTCTTACCGATCATATGTGGAAGCCGCCCAGGTACTATGGTGATGGGCAACAGTCTAAATACCTTCCAGATAGATATTTAACAATCCCCTAAATATCCCTGCACAGTGAGAGACCAATAGCCCAAGCTCCCTCTGACTGTGGCCTTTTCACAGAATTATTCAGAAGGACATCAGAAGGTCTGGAGCGTAACCAAAAGGACTGATTTGTGCAGCTCAAGCATGGAGCCATTTGGAAAGGCCTGTCCAGTTAGCTTTTCCTCCTCCTTCCCACCAGCAGGACCCAGCTCCTAATGCCAGCTACTCCAGCTTTCTTGCAGCACGTGCCTCTTCTAATGTGCTGGGGGGAATTGCCTAATTCACCACAGCTGGGCTCAGCCATAGTCATGGACAGGAGCCACAATCTCTGCACCGAGGGGCTGCAGCTGTGCACTGTAGTTTCCTCTGCTCAGGAGAGAGTGTTAACTCTTTCCTTGCCATCTCCTGGTTAGGGTCTCGGTGTCTCTTCTAATAATATAACTGTCAGATGTCTTCTTCGGGGTTTATTGCACACTGCTCAGAGGCCTTGCAAGGAGTGCCTAACACACAGATAAAAACAAACAAACATAGTGTGGAATATCCATGGTACGCCCACATGTTGAAGACTGTGTGCAGTTCTGGTCACCCCATCTAAAAAAAAAAAGATATATTAAAATTGGAAAAGATACCAAGAAGGGCAACAAAAATGATCAGGGGCATGTAACAGTTTCCGTACGAGGACAGATTACAAAGATTGGGACTCCTTAGCTTAGAAGAGAGACAACTAAGGGGGGTGAGGGGAAATAGGATAGAGGTCTATAAAATCATGAATTGTGTGCAGAAAAAGTGTTATTTACCCCTTCACATAACACAAGTACCAGGGGTCACCCAATGAAATTAATAGGCAGCAGGTTTAAAACAAACAAAAGGAAGTATTTATTCACACAAATGCACAGTCAACCTGTGGAACTCATTGCCAAGGGATGATGTGAAGGCCAAAAATATAACTGGGCTCAAAAAAGAATTAGATAAGTTCATAGAGAATAGGTCCATCCATATCCATTAGCCAAGATGGTCAGGGATCCAACCCCATGCTCTGGGAGTCCCTAAACCTATGACTGCCAGAAGCTGGGACTGGATGACAGGGGATGGATCACTCAAGAATTGCCCTCTTCTGTCCATTCCCTCTGAAGCATCTGGCACTGACGACTATCGGGAGACTGGATACTGGGCTAGATGGACCATTGCTCTGACCCTGCATGGCCATTCTTATATTCTTACTGTGTTGCTTTGAGCAAGTCACTGCCCGACTCTGTGTCTCACCACTTCCCTATCTGTAAAATGAGGATAATATTCTTTACCCTCCTTTGAGACCCTTGGATGAAGAGCTTTATTATCTTTTATTACACACCTTGTTCCCATTTCTGAACGACTGCAATAACATCAAGTGGCCACCCTCCCCCGCCCTCTTACTAGAAATGGCCTGCAATATGAGGCAGTGATTGCCAAGAAGTGAGCCATTCATGCAGACTTTACAGTCTTGCCGGTTTCATTTTTCCCTGGAGCAAAAAGGTGGCAGTTGTTTTGAGCAATGGTTGTGGGATGTTACCCCTGGAACTGACACCGCCTCAGCTGTGAGTAAGGCTTGAAGTGGCTCTCTGTTCCCTCCACCATTGGTGATACTGTAGCACTGTTATCCTACCCCCACAAACCACTCTCCCTTGCATCATCTCTTCATTGGGGGTGCCCTGACTTTACAAAGAGTCAGACAAGTTTCCTCTGAGTCTAGGATATAACATGTCTCATGAATTGCAACACCAGAGCTTCATTTGCTTTAGTAAACCCAGAGAGCCAGATAGTCTGGCAGACACCTACAATCCTTAATAGTCCAGTTGGGGACCAAGTCAGACCAGCCCTACATTTGGAACCAGAGCCTAGCCAGTCTAGTGTAAATCAGGAGCAACTCCACTTAAGTCAATGGAGCAGAACTGGAGTAAAACCAGTTGCAGGGAGAGAAGAATCTGACCCTGGGCATCCCCAGACTCCACGGTGCAATACAGTATGGCTGATGCTTCCTAGCTGAGGATGTCCTCTCTGGTGAAATGCCCACGTGTGCTTTGTTTCCTTCCAGGGCTAGGAAAGAGTTTCCGAGAGGAGCAGTGCGAGGCTTTCAATGGCTACAACCATAGCACCAACCGGCTCACCGCCACTGTCTCTTGGGTCCCGAAGTACTCGGGAGTCTCGCCTCGGGACAAATGCAAGCTCATCTGCAGAGCTAATGGCACGGGTTACTTCTATGTGTTGGCTCCTAAGGTGAGCAGGAGGACAAACAGTGTGAACCTGGGAGCGTGGGGGAAGGGGCGTGGCTGTAAATGAAATCGGGTATGGAGCTATAGGGAAACACAAGGGCACCTGGAAATGAGTGATCAGAAGGATTTTTTTTGACCCAGCGGGTGACATTTAGAATTCACTGCCCCAGAGGCTGGGATTCCAGAAAAATAGCCTGTTCTTTGGCTATCAGTGTTATCATGGGGCATAAAGGGGATTAGATGAGAGGCCATGTGCCAGATGAGCTGGTGTAAATCAATGGAGCCGTGCTAATTTACACCAGCTGTGGATCTGGCCCCATGCCTGGACTTGTGTTTGTAAAGCATCCCAGATTGCATGCCTATGGCCCTAGAACAGGAATAAAGGATAACTAGACACTTCCCTCCGGGGATTCTGGCTCACATGCACAGGGCGGGGCCGGCTGCCAGATTTGGGACTGGGAATGTGGTGCGCACATGACACCGCCGAAGGGTTAATCGAATCTCAAAAGCTGCTAGTTTGCAGGGTGTTGCCCTCAGGATTAAATGTGAGGAAAGAGAGGGAGATGTGGTTATAGACGTGGCAGCCAGCAATCAAAGAGCACCGTTCCGTTTAGTACCTCTCGAAGGCACAGCCCGGAATGGAGGCAAAGGTGGCTTTATGTCCTCCAACACAACAACACCTCCACACTGGGCTGCTCAGTCAACTTAGTTTAGAGCAGCTGCCGGCTCAGTGGCACATGGGGCTATGATAGTCCCGGATGGGCACCCAGAAGTTCTTTCTTGGAATGCCGGTGGAACACGCACAGGTGGGGCAAATATCTTCGCCTGAGCACAAAGCAACTTGATTGCTGTGTTTCCCTCTGCCTGCGGGTCAACTTCAGGTTGTGGACGGCACTCCCTGCGCGCCCGACTCCACTTCGGTCTGCGTCCAGGGCAAATGCATCAAAGCGGGATGTGACGGCAAGCTGGGCTCCAAAAAGAAGTTTGATAAGTGCAGCGTGTGTGGAGGAGACAACAAGAGCTGCAAGAAGGTCTCGGGCTTGTTCACCAAACCCATGTGAGTGCCAGAGGATCCTGCTGCTTTCCCAGTGTGCCCTATAAAATGGGCTCATGGAAGGGAGGGACCAATGGCAGTGTTTCCAGGGATGAGAGAGCTGCCTTTAGCTTCCTTGGTAGGGCCTGAATTTTTGGAGCACAAGGCTCCAAGTTCTAGGCTACTCTCAGGGGTTTCAATCTGGTCTCTTGCGCTGGGGGAAGAACTGTCTACAGTTGAACCTTGCTAGATCAGTGGCTCTCCACCAGGGGTGCGTGTACCCCTGGGGGTACGCAGAGGTATTCCAGGGGGTACACCAATGCATCTAGATATGTTTTATAGTTTTATAGCAAGCTACATAAAAAGCACTAGCAAAATCAGTACAAACTAAAATTTCATATAATGACTTGTTTATACTGCTCTATATACTATACACAGAAATATAAGTATTTATATTCCAATAGATTTTTATATGGTAACAATGAGAAAGGAAGCAATTTTTCAGTAAGAGGGTGCTGTGACACATTTGTATGATTTTTTAAGCAAGTAGTTTTTAAGTGAGATTAAACCTGGGGTTATGCAAGACAAATCAGACTCTTGAAAGGGGTACCATCATCTGGAAAGGTTGAGAGCCACTGTACTAGATGACTCAGGGGCTGATCCTGGACCAGTGACCCTTTCAGCTGTAGGTTTCTGAATCAGACCCAGCCCAGGCTGGGAGTGAGTAGATGGTTTTACTGTGGCTTTCTAGTGGACTGTGTAAAATGATCGATCGCTCTCAGCCTAGTACCTAGTGGTCAGGTGTCTACATCAGAAAGACTCAGCACCACAATTACCTGCCTTGGTAGCCGTCTCAGCAGAGGGACCAAGGAAACTCATGGAGACTGAACTCCTCTCTCATCACTAGAGATGACCCCTTCAGGGGTGAGGTCCACTGGGGAACAGGGAAGCCTACCTTGATGCTGTGTGTCCAGCACCTCTTGTGTGGATTTGTCAGGGCCGGGAAAGTCTCAGGAACAGAGCTATAGAGCAGCTGTGGGGCTGCAGAGTACTGACAGGGCTGGGATGGGACACTGTGGGTCAGGACTGAGGCATACTGGCAGAGCTGTGGGGTCTCTCTATTAGTCTAGCAGAGGAGGGTTCAGGCCAGGGGAAAGGTCCCGGCAGAGCTGGGAGGGAGAAGTTTGGGAAGCACCAGCCCTAGAGAGGACGAGTCTCACCTCTAAGAGCAACAGCTTATAAATGAAAGGCCCATGGCCAGTGATGTCGGTGATGCTGACACCACCTCCCGGGTGGCTTGTCTGCTGATCTCTTACAGGCACGGCTACAACTTTGTGGTGATCATCCCGGCAGGAGCCTCCAGCATTGACATCAGGCAGCGGGGCTACAAGGGCCTCATCAGCGACGATAACTACCTAGCTCTGAAGAACGGCCAAGGCAAGTATCTGCTGAACGGGCACTTCATCGTCTCGGCTGTGGAGAGGGACCTGATGGTGAAGGGCAGCGTGCTGCGGTACAGTGGGACGGGCACGGCGGTGGAAAGCCTCCAGGCCTTCAAGCCCATCCAGGAGCCGCTGACCGTGGAGGTGCTGTCAGTGGGGAAGATGACCCCACCACGCGTGCGCTACTCCTTCTACCTGCCTAAGGAGAGCAAAGACGACAAGTCCTCTTACCGGAAAGATGGGAAAAGCCCGCCCGTGCTCAACAACAACGTCCTGAGCATGTCCAACCGCTTGGATCCGGGCAGGCCGAATTACAAACGCGTGTCCTACAAGTGGGCGGCTGGTAGTTGGGAGGCCTGTTCCGTCTCCTGCGGCAATGGGCTGCAGAAGCGCTCCGTGCACTGTCGCGACTCCTATGGCCAACTGGCCTCCGCGTGCGACGCCGCCCAGCAGCCCGTCGATGTCAGGATATGTGGTGACCCCTGCCCCACGTGGGAGGTGAGCCCCTGGTCCCCCTGCTCCAAAACCTGTGGCCGGGGCTTCAAGAGGCGCCTGTTGAAATGCACGGCGTGGGCCGGCCAGCTCTTGCCTCGGGATCGCTGCAACCTCAGGAAGAAGCCTCAGGAGCTGGATTTCTGCACCCTGAGGCCGTGCTGACCCTGTGGGCACTGCTTCCAAAGAAGGCCTGGTGTCTCTCTGGCTGGAGATAAATGGCTGAAGGCTGAACAGCAGCTGGGGGGAGGGAGAGGGGGAGCTGTCTGAAGTGAGGGGTCTGTTACATAGGGCATATCAGCGGACAAAAGGACTTGTACGCAGGGCGAGAGCGTGCCCACATGAGAGGGGTGTTATAGAACAGGTTGCTCAGAGATGAAGTAAAATAAAACATCTACCTCGAAGCTGCAAACTGTCCAGGCTCCCTCCCCATCCAGAGGATGCTATGGGCGTGGTAGGAACAGGATCGGTCTCTGGGGACTGCTCTCCGGGATCGAACAAAACATCAAGGACAACAAGAGTGTGTTTCTGTATCGCCATGGCCAGCCTCCCTCAAGGCTTCAAAGGGTCACGCCCCAACCCCTGAAACACTAGTGCTAGATGGGACCAAAAGGAACTACCATTGCAAGGACGACAAACTATACTGCTTAACGACCAGTGCAATAAAGTGCTGGGGTCTATTACGAACCGATGCCTTCAGGGCTTGCTAGCAATGACTCCGCAGCCGATGTGTTGCTGCTCTCCAGACCTGTGCAGCAGTGTTGTCATGCAGGGCTGTACGCCGGCCATTGATCGGCGGCTTTTGCTTTTCATGTGTATGGACCGAACAACGTAGATTCTTATGGTGCTTAAGATCCATATTTTTATTCTCCTTCCTCGTGGTTTACGCAAACCCTGCGGACCTGGGGTAATTTTGTCATTTCCATTGGATCCTCTCAGAAGACTATGCCTCTTTATATGGTGCTTTGAGAAGGGTGTGTGAAGGGGCAGTGTACCCCTAATACAGTGTTGGTATGTATTTTAAAGAAACCTCTTTTGGCCAGATACCATTTTACACTTAGGTCCCTTTTTGCTGTGCTAATAGTGTAAAGGTGCCTTAAAATGAGCATAAATTGCATTCCCGTGACCCCTTTACCCTGCTGAAGCCTAAAGGGATCTCTGTGTACGTGAGAATATGGCTGTAATTCTAATATGGCTGCACAATTGTGCCCCACCGCAGTGCTTCCTGTTGGAAGAATGAGACACACTGCCAAGAGCATTGTATGCATGACTGCCATGGGTGGCAAATACTGAGTCTTTTCTCAAAATGGTGCTCGTGTATGTCACTAACTGTCACTCCATGCCCAGTATTCACACTATCCTCCAGTCTCTTCTCCTAACATCTTTGTTCAGGGTTATTTCTTAGTGCTTGTCTACACTATCATGCGGGGTCGACCATGAATAGCGTAGCTGAAATCGATGTACTTAGATCAACTTACCGCGGTATCTTAACTGCGGTAAGTCAACAGCTGACGCTCTCCCGTCAACTCTGCTTGCGCTTCTCGTTCTGGTGGAGTACTGGAGTTGATGGGAGTCGATTTATCACATCTATACTAGACGCAATAAATTGACCCCCGCTGGATTGATTGCTGCCCACCAATCTGGCGGGTAGTGTAGACAAGCCCTCAAAAACACAGAGATCTTCAGTCCTGAAATATAAAAGAAACGGGGACTAACTCTCCTCCCAGCAGATGTTTGTGTGGGCCTTTCCGGCCTTCAGATATATGCCACGAACCCTGCTTAAGCCCATCCCTACTTTTATGGATGTGTCTATCCTGCAATTGAGGAGCGTGATTACATCTTGTGCAGACATACTTGAGCTAGCTTTAATCTAGCTAGCTCAGGTCCCTGAGCAGTGACATTGCAGTCATGCATGCTTCAGCCCAGGCTAGCCTCAGCAGGGGCCCAGGAAGGTTTGGACAGTCTGTGCTGAAGCAAAAGCCAGAAGTTTCATTTCTCCAGGACCCAGATTAGATAGATTGAAGGTACCTTGGGTAGGTCAACTCAAACTATAATCACACCCTGTGATTGCAGTGTAGACAGACCCTAAGTCTGCAAGTGTTCCCGCTGGCATCAAGGGGATAACTCACAGGCTTAAAGTGAGGATTATACCTTGCTGAATTGGGGCCCCCGTGGCCCGATTTCCCCATCTGTTCAATGGGGATCATGATACTTGCTCATTTTTTGCAAAGCTCTTTGAGATCTTATCATGGAGGATACCAGAGCAGGGGAAAGTATTTTTTATTATTTTTTATTATTGGCCCTTGGCTGGGTTGCAACTCAGGCACTGAACCGAAGACCAACTGCCTTCTAAAGTACATGAACAACTCATCTTCAGATGTTGTTTGGCAAAGGGCTAATTGTCCATTCCTGCCCTTCTATTGGGCTCCTCATGGCTCTATCATAGCCTTTCTTACCCACAAGCTCCCTCCAGCCAGCCCACTTGATATACTTTGATCGGACACTCTTCTAGAGTGAGCTTGCCTTCAGGAGCCCACCTCCCAAGTGTGGGCCCATAACAGAGCATCCAAATCTCTTGTTTGAGCTGTCTGTCTTACACGCAAAGTGCTGCACTGAGCATCTGCATCTGTTGGATGTTCTGTCCAAGGTTTGCCCATGGATCATTCTCCAGCCCCAAAGCCCTATATTAATCGAGAGGATTCCCTTTGATGTTGTGATGCCAGCAACAGTAGTTAGGGAATGTCTTCTGGGGCAGCTTCTCCACCCTATGGGGAAGATGATTCTTCCTTGCCCACTGAAGCAAGTAGGAATTTTGGCATAGACTTGCATGGGATGGAACTGGGCCCATAGATCTCTGGGCTTCAAAATAACCCCAACTGGAAATTCAACAGAATTCTGATTTTTGATTAAAAGGGCATTAACCATACCTAATGCTGGATTTCAGATCAAGGAACTATAGCACTAGGATTATAGACAGTTCTTCAATGGCAAAACCCCTTTCTGATGGATAGATTTAGGGCTTCTGGGCTGGATCCTCCTCTGGTGTAAATCAGTATAGCTCTGTTGCCTTAATTACGCCATTGACTTTGATAGAGCTACACCAACTCTCTCTCCCCACTGTCCTTCACAGATGCTGTGCAGAATGGGTGATGGGGTTTATTGTTACCTAACTCCAGCTGTGGTTCATCCTCTTTAAAGGCCATAGTTAACAGAATCAAACCATGCCCAGTCTCCAGGACACATCAGCTCTTGAGTGTTCACTTCACTTTTCTTCCCAGTGGTGAGTGATCAATAAGCATTGATAAGATAGTGTCAATGCTCAGCATTCCCATAATCTCTCATAATATAAAATTAGTATCAGCATAGGGGAAGAGAGAACTTGGACTGGTTGGTTACTGGTTACAGAAGAGAAACAATATGTTTTAGTGAGAGAGGATCAGGAGAAAGGAAACTAAATCCCATTGGGCAAGCAGTTACCAGGGTAGTCAAAGAGTTCTGCACTAGGCCAGTGCTTCTCAAGCTATGTGATGTGGGGGACTGGCAATTTTTTTTCCCAAAGTGCGCGCAGACCGGCAGCCGATGGCTGGAGGACCGACACCGGTCCGCGGACCACCACTTTGAGTAGCACTGCACTAGGCCATACTGGACCAGGCCCTAGATTATACAGTGTCTGTATGTAACACTTCTATTTTACCTCTTTCCCTGTCTCAGAGTCCACCCCCTCCACATCCTTAGGAATATACATGACATTTATTGGTGGGGTTTCTGTGTCTAGCACAGCTGAACCCCTACCGCTTCCAGTTGTGCAGCTGGTCCTGAGGGGCTGCCCTTTGTGTCTTTCCATTGAAAGAATTGGTTCCCTACACCATCAAGAATTGTCACAGTCATGGGGGGGCGGGGGTGGGGATTGTTTTGTTTTTTTTGTGGTTCTTTTGCAAAATGTATGGCAGAAGGACAGAAATGCCTATTGTACTGGCTGCTTTGTGTATACCATGTATACTGTACATCAGTCTTTGCTGTTTGTGCATTGATAGCAAACCTGAAATAAAGTGGTATTTAAAGTTTCATCTTATTCTTTGGGGGTATGGGTCCGTGCATTCTGCCTACTTGGGAGCAGAAACTGGCCTACTCTCAGCCTAACCCTATCAGGATTAGATTTTTATTCCATATGGGTGTAGTCTTCACAGACATTAACTGGTCAAGGTACACCCTAAAGAGCCTAAAGTTTATGGTAGGAGATAGCATGTATCAAACAACAAGCTTGGCTTACCTACATGGAGGCTGGCAGAATGAAATGTGTTTTTAAATATAATTTCAGATATACTGATGTTTAAAATAAAAAAAAAAGGTTAAAAACAATCAATTTATGTGTCCACAGTTGTGTGAGGGGTGGGTCAGACAATCTGACAGTAGAGATTCAAAAAGTTAGTGCTTTATAAAACTGTTAAAACAGAGTTTACAGTGGAGCACCTCTGAGGCCAGGCTGATGTGATGGACATTCATATCCCCTGGGACCTGCCAAAAAGATGTGAAAAAGTTTGTCAAGTGACTGACTGGCTCAATATGCCAGAACCCCTTCTTGACGCCACAGAACAGTGAAAACCTTTGGCTCTGGATAGAAGAACTTTCATCATTGGCAATGTGGAGTGACTTGTTTCAGTGCTCTGTTTAGTGGTTTTGGGTCAAATGTAGCTCCTCAGCTGACCTGATGGTTCTCTTACCCCTACAGGTCGGGGATCCATTCTGTGCTTGTTTCAACAAACATATCAATGTCTTTTCTTGGCAGGCTTGCCAGTTCCTTCTTCAGCGACTCCACCAGGGTTAATGAAACTCTGTATTTTGGTAGCCTTATGGGCTGCACATGAGGTTCCCCCTCAACTTCAGTTTGCCCTCTAGGTGTCCATCTCCTGGAAGTAGATCCTTAAATTCTGTTACAATACTGGACAGGACCCAGAGAAACTGTTCTCCCTCTTCTCTCACATGGAGGATATTTTATTATTGCTCTGGGATTAAATCTATGGCTTTTGCTGCCCTGCTGCCCAGCAGCGGGTGGTACTTTTGTGGGCGAACATATTTGCTAAGTGATAATGTCTCTTATCTACATCCTGCATTTTGCTAATTGGCCTAGCAATGGTTTTATTGTACATCACTAGCACTTGGTCACATTTCTCCACTCAAACACTGCTGCTTATCACTGTTGCTAGGATTATATTGCAGCTGGCTTCACAATCTAGCTGAAATAAACTTTGTCATTGATCCAAATATGGCAGTTGAATGGCTAGCAGCCTCCTCCTGCAGCGCATTGAGAGTCTTTGGATCTGCTAAAATCATATTGCAGACATTCTCTCTTTCCTCAATCACTGCATGTACCGTTGCATTTTTCTTCCTGGGGGCAGCTGTAGCATTGGGACATAAAATGGTTCCGGTTCCCCACACTCCTTGCACCACTGCCCATAGGCCAGGCGCTTTTAACTTCTGCAATTTGTGCTGCTCTCCATAGTATATACACTGATGTCTGCAATCCCAGTCGGCCTGCCTCCACCCTGCTTCTTTTAGCGAGGGCCTGCGTTCTTGTTCTGCAGTCAAAGTTTTGATCCTGTCTCTGGACAGTTCAGACATCTGCAAAACAAGGGTATTTCTCTAGGGTTAGAGCAGTTTCTCTCCACAATCCCTCTTGTAAGCTTGAATCACATCACCCGCATGCCCCCCCCCATCAAGGAATCTTCATGTCCTCAGTATTACTTGTGGGTGCCAGAGCTCTCAGTTCTGTAAATGTTCGTATCCATTCCCTCTTCTGTTTTTGGTTTCCAGTAAAAAAAACAACAACAAAAAACACTACTCTTTCTACAGTCTTTCTGCCTAGGGTCATAGTACTCAAACACACTTATTAGCTGTTCATGTTTTGGGCCTTATTTCTGGCAACAGTGTCTCTCTCACTTCTTCTCCTTTTCCCCAATGAGAAACAATTTAAAAAAAAGCTATCTTCATTTTCTCATCTTTCGCCCCATGGTCAGCTTCCTATAAAGACTCAGTTCTTGCTTCCATGCTTGTGCAAGGTTTTTGGGAGAGAAATTTAGCATTGCCTGTGGTCTCCGTCTCTCCATGCTGCCTGTTTGCTCTGTTTCTGGATGATGCTTTGTTTGTCTCATTCTTGCTCACTGAGTCTCACTAGACTGACTGTTTCCACTCTGTTTCATGCACTGTGTGCTGAGTAATGGCATGAGATTACTTCAACTAAATTGGTTCTTCATTAAAATAACTATTTACAAGGATGCTGCAATTGCAGCTAACATTTCAACAATGTGCACGCAGACTGACTTCATGGTGCCTCCTCCAAATGTATTCCTCCTGCAACCTGTGCTCCTTCTCTGATGTTCCATGCAAGTTGCTATAAACTGCATCTTCATCAGGCCCACTCAGTGCTTATGTTACACCAATTACTCCTTCTCAACTTCGACTCACACAGAGTTACCTATTCATTTACGTTGGTGTAATTCCCATGGACTGCAATAAGTTAGATGTGAATCCGGCCCACTGAATGTAACTGAATCTAATCTGGAGGAATTCCCATGCTGAGGGGCTGGAAGATGGTTGCTTTTATTGATGAAAGGAAGGTGTACATTAGAATAGCCGGCACAATACTTTAACTGACCCTTGTTTACACCTCCTTGAGGCTCCTCTGGACCATCTTATTGACCAATGCTTGAGGGAGTCTAGGTATACAGGTCTGAAGAAGTCATACTCAAAGGGATGCGAAGTTATACCACTTTGCATATCACCTGTGAGTTCTTCCTGAATGCAACTCCAGATTTATATCGGTGCCAGTGAGAGCGGTTTGGCTCATTAACAATGTTGCTAGGTGCTTAAAAAACATTAGATATGCTTTCAAAGATTCCCAGCACACCCTTGATGAGTCAGTTCCTGCTCCTTAAGTCATAACACTACCAACATGAGATAAGCCCCAATTCCTTCCTTGTAGCAGGACAGGTCTGTATAGAGACAGCTAATGTCACATCCAGCTCTCAGCAAGGACAGTTTGTCCTTTTCTTTATTTTATTCCAAACAAAGGAAATGGCAGCTTGATTGTCATATTGTAGTTGCTTGGCAAATTTTGAGGGCACTCCAAAAGTTTTGGGGATGAACATCTTTTGCACAAGAAATTGCTACCACTTCCGCATCTAAATTATCTATGGAAAGTGATTAATAGTTTGTTCCTCTATCCTGAAAAGAAGAAAAAAAATTCTGTTCAAATATATCACAATATTGCAAGGGATTCAGTTACAAACAGCTTTATCAAGATCACATGGCCAGATTCTCAGCTAGTGCACATGGGCTGTGATCCAGTGATTGGAATGGAGCTATGCTCATTTACACCACCCGAGGAGCTAGCTGGAGTGTGTACATGGCATAAATGTCTCCTGCTGCTGAAGAAGTTGGGAATAAGGGAGACGGAGATATTGATCCTGTCCTATTACGATTGCTGGATTTCTAAGATACCAGCAAACCAAGTGTGTAATAATCTAGTCTGGTAGATGCTGGTGTGGTAGTATGGGTGTCTCTCACTGTGTCATCATTGCTTTAGAGTGAAATTCAGAGGATCCGCACAATTTAGATCCCACTTTCGCACAAGATCTATGTGCCACTTAAGTCTCACTTAGCACAATGAGCTTTGTGCTAACCCTCTGCACAGGGGTGAACTTTATTCTTATTCCATACCTCTTCCTCTGAGTGCCCATGTGAGGAGAGGTGGGGAACTGAGTTCAAGTTAACCCCTTGTTCACTGGGGACTAGATAGCACCACTGCATCTCACCAAATGCCCCTGGGGTGGGGGGTGGAGGGGAGGGAGGAATCTATGTGGATGCAAAGGAACCATCTCCAGGCAAAAGACTAAAGGAAACAACCACCACTATTTGAAACCCCAGCTCAAAGTAAAGTGATTAGAGTCTATGTTTGGTCAACTCCAAGTTTGTTTGCTCAGTGCCTTATCTGGGAATATCGCCTAGGGAAAGCTGCACAATTGCTTAACGTGTCTGAGAAATATACTATTAAAGGTCATGACATAAATGACGTATGTGATATGGAACAGCCATATCAAACAAACTGTTCAGGAACAGGACATTGGCGAAGAACAAACATTAAAAAAAAAGAGAGCATAATTAGTGGCAGAGGAGAGAAGTTCTTATGGACAGGCAAAATCTCAACCAAGTGCTTTATCTCAACCCCAAAATACAGAATTTGAAAAAGAAGTATGTAACATTCCAACAAACGGTTAGAAAATCAGTTTTGTGATGGGGTGATCCATCAATGGCTATTAGCCGTGATGGTCAGGGAGGCAACCACATGCTCTGGTGTCCCTAAACCTCTGACTGCTAGAAGCTGGGACTGGACAATGGGATGGATCACTCAATAATTGCCATGTGCTGTTCATTCCCTCTGAAGCACCTGGCACTGGCCACTGTTGGAAGACAGGATACTGAACTAGATGGATCATTGCTCTGTCCCAGTATGGCCATTCTTATGAGATGTGTTAAGACCAAAATGGTCAGCTATCCACCTAAATCCATATTTATGCCTATGGATTTGGGTGTCTAGCTGTAGGCACCCAAATTAGAACTTTTCCCCCAAAAGGATCACTTCTGTAAGGTCCTGAATGCTGAAGGCCAGAGCTGCAGCAGTTGTGATTCACAGAGCTCCTTTGACTACAGTGGAGTTCTGGTGATGGATACCAGCTGAGGATCTGCCCCTGAAAACCAAAATCATTGAGAGTTCAGAATGCTCAGCACACCTTGCAGGATTGAGCCTTATGGCTCTATGACTTTCTTCAGATCTGTTATCCCAGTGAGAAAAATCCCATACGACCACACTGAATTTGACAGTTACTCCAGATTTACACTGGAGTACATGCACTAATGTAAATCTGTAGATTTCCCTGTGGTCAGACTGGGTTTAAGGGACATCAGCTTCTGGGTTTCTGACACTGAGCTGTTTTCTTTCCTATTCATAGGGTCTCCCTAACAATGTGGTTCAGTCTGTTTTTGTCTGCATCTGGGAGATACTATCACCAGGTCCCCAGGAGACAAGTACTGATACACCTTGGCCACATTGCTTAGATAAACCCATTTGTAACCACAGCCAGTCCTTACGTCCCTCCTCTCAATATGTCTACCCCTCAAAAATAGCCCCCAGCATCTAGGAGAAAGGGAGCAGGATATCACTTCAACTCAGTGTCCTCTACCCACTATCACCTCAGCCTTTGGCTGGATTAACTATAATCACCCAGGAGCCATCCCCAGGCAAGCCTTGCTCCAGTGAGGCAACTGATGTATATATCCACACCATTTAGAAAAGAGCAGCTTAAAATAGTTGGGAGTACTCTACACAGCAGTGAAACTCGATGCTGGGTTGTTGTTGCACCTCTCTCAAAGGATGGCTTCTCTTTAAGGGGAAGCAAGGTTCAGGAAGAGATATGGAACCTCTCCAACTTCCCAATGGACATGGGCCAGCATGAGATAGACAGTCTATGAAATGGAGATGCCACATCACCCTACAGAGGGAGGAGAGCTAATTGCTCCAACAAAGGAGGACTGTTTATTACTGTTGGTAGCTCCTCAAGGGCCCAACTGAGATCATGGTTCTAGGTGCTGCACAGACACAGAGTAAGGGACAGGCCCTGTGCTGCTCACAAACAACCTAATGGGTTGGAGGGGAGGTGAAGTGACTTGCACAAGGTCAGACAACAGATCTTGGGGCTGAGCTAGGGATCCAGATCTCCCGAGTCCCAGCTCAGAGCTTGATCCATTGTCTCAATCGTGCTGACTTCTCCTTGCAGAGAGTTATGGCAAATCCAGTGCATTCTGGACAGAGTCCCCAGTCAGCTAATGACGTTAGGCTATAGCAAGGAGACAAGTCTGTCCAAACAAAGCCAAGTTGCTCCAGCCACTCGCTGGGGGAACCCATCAGGTTTGTCATGGCAATTTGGCAGTAACTGCAATATGACAGTCACAGGGATATAGCGAAGCTCGGAAAGCCCATGGTGTTCATGGGTGATATTCAATTTGTGGGGAAATGATGGTTCTTAGGAACTGTTTTAATACCAAGAACCATAAGAAAAAGGAAAAGGTATTTGTTCAGAGTGTCTGACTCAGCTGCCTGCAGTTCTGGAGTTTCCCTCAGCCGTGCCCAGTGCTCTGGGTCTTTTGATGCCCCTGTGGACTGGGAGAGGCTATTCCAGGAAGGCTTCACATTTTAGGGATGGGTCAGCTTGTAACTGCAAGGCCATTTCCTCTGAGTAGGCAGTTTCCAAGCTCTCTGCTGGCTACCTTGGGTGACGAAGTGCCCCAGGCATTAGTCACTGACCTGACAGCATTGTGCCTCCCGATCTCCTCTGCACTCAGGCCGAGAGCACTATTTATAGAGTGCAGAGGAACGTTCACTCTGGGGGAGGGGGGAAACGAATTCAAGATACAAGGGGGTAGCCTTGCCTCGCTGCCTGGCCTGCAGCCACGCCCACTTGGGCCAGTGCACTCCTGCCATCTCACCAGCCAGGCAGGGCGAGGCTGTGGCAGTGCTCAGAGGGGGAAGCTGCAGTGAAACCCCAGCGTACAGCGGCAAGTAGCATTGGTGGCACTTTCCCTTGCGGGCCACTCCTGAACCAATGCCTCAGGGCAGTGCCGTGCCACTGGAGGTGCCTCTTTTCACGGGCATCAGAAATCTGGGGTTCAACTACTTGATGAACATGCAAAAAGCTCCCGAAGAATGACAGCCTAGCGGTGAAAGCTCTGGAGTGGGATTCATGAGACCTGGATTCAGTTCCTGACTCTGGCCCAGATTTCCAGGACAGGTGAATTGTGGGCAGTGACACTCCCCTACCTCACAGGGGTGTTGAAAGAATGATTGATTCATGTCTATGAGATGCTTAGGTAGTACCGTGAATGGAACCATAAAACTATGGTATTGAGTTGACCTCAGTTACTATAGTATCTGAACACCACTCAATCTTTAGCGTATTTCCCATCACAACATCTCTGTGACATACAGAAATGCTATTATCTCCATTTTACAGATGGGAAACTGAGTCACAGAGAGGCTATGTGATTTGCCCAAAGTCACACAGGAAGCTTGTGGCACAGCCAGGACATAAGTGGAGCAATAGACAAGAACAGAGATGTAGGCATGGCCGAGTTCAGTTGGGGTAATTTCTACATTTTACCTAGCCTAAGTCTCCGTCCCTGTTACAACTGCATGCAGTGTTGTTCTTCACTACTTGTGTGGCGCAGCTAAGCAGCTCTGTGTAGCAACCTAGAGCAGACTGGAATAAGTGACTCCTATCTAACTAGCAATCATGATTACTAACCTTTCAGGATGAAAGGAGTTGTACAAATATAATCTTCTTTTCAAAAAGGAACTGTAGAACCTCTTATTCCTTACCAAGGTCACCCTGTAGCTTTGTTCACTGATCGGACTGGGAACTGGCTATAAGGCACTTATAAATGTTTCCCTGCTGCCCACATTTAAATGAATGTTTCTGGGTTTTAATTCCCCTTCATTCTGTTAGCACCTCTACACATGCCAGCAGCAGGGCCAAGATGTGCCAACAGCAGGTTGCTTTCAAACACTTGCCATTAATAAAAGCACAATAGCACCTTATAAATCACATTGGGCCATGTTTTGCTTTTAGAGGGAAGTCGTTTAATAAAAGGCCCATTCACTTTGACGGAGCCACCAAACAGGAATTATTGCTGCACTAATACAACCCCCTTCTCCCCCCCCGACACTCCCACCTTCTTTCTCTGAACTTTATGAAGGTGTTTGGTGCTGTGCTGAATGCGTGGTTTTAGGGACGTCCCAATGGTCACCTGGAGATGGACTTGTGGGAGTCCCTCTGAGAACCCCAGCCCAGGAATTCCCTGAAACTCTCCCAGCATCAGGAATCATTTACAAAGTCTGTACTAGTGGCAGACAGGGAGAGGGACTAGTACAACCGAGGGGTGAGGGAAAGAGTCAGGTAGAAGGAGATGTAGATATCCCTGGTGTCAGACAGCCGGAGGTGCAGGTAAGTTGTTTTAGGTAGAGGGAGGAGGACTTAATAGAAGTAGCCATAGAATCAAGCAGACAGAGGACTTCTACTGTCTGTTGAACATTATAGGAGAATCATGATGCATGCTTTTCCCCAGCTGCATTTATCCCAGAGCATTCTGGAGGAGTGCACCTACTCTTCTACTTCAGAATGGCTCTGAATTTGCCCTGATGTAATATGCTCCTCTTCAGCCCAGGGTGGTCCCTTTGATGCATTCATTTGTGGTCGTCGGCACTAAACACTGGGAATCTAGTAGTGACTAGAGCTGCTCAGAATGTTTCAAACATTTTTCTCCCATGGCTTTGGTCTTCTCCCAGGGAAATTGCAGGGGGGTAATTGTGGGCAATTTCTCCATTTACACTAGGGCATGATGGCAGGGCTCCATCCTCACTCCTTTTGCACACGCACATGAGGCCGTTAGGTTCTGGTGCCTTTGACCTAATTGGTAGCCAGCCCAGGTCAGCAGTCCAGGAAAGGTCAGCTCTGTGAAGGGAGCTCCCAGGGCAGTGGTGTCTGCATTGCAAAGCTATTGCCTCTAAATACCGACCCCCCATGGCTGTGGAAACTGACCTTTCCTATCCAGCGTGGGATGAAGTAGTATTATTGTGTAATATGTGGATAAACAGATCTTTAGGTTTTTGGGCCATCAGTGTAATGAAAATCATGAGCAATAAACTTTGCTAAGTGATTTAATACGGTGTGCGGTTGGTGCCAGGGAGGAAGTCATATGTTGCTTTCTGTCCAAATCAACTAATTTTTCGCTCCCAATTCATTCCTTATGTATCTCCATTTAAGTCAATGGAAGGAAGATGGCTTGATCTGTGCATACTAAATACTTTTCAAAATTAGATTCTAATCCTGGGTCTGGGACTGACTGGGATTTTGCTTGTTTTCCTTCGTTCTAAACGGAAATAAAAGGAATTGAGGGTGGGGAAGAGAAGAGTGTTAAATGTATTTTGAGGGAGAGAAACCTTCCTAAGCAATGTTAAAAGGCCTCCTGGTATTTCTTTTTGGTCAGAGGATTTAGTTCTGATTGAGATGTGGCTTCAGATCAACTTGTTGAGCCTGGGTTCCTGATTTTTTTTTTTTTTGGCCAAGAGACAAAAAAACAAACAGACGTAGATTGAATTAATGGGCCTAATTCGTAACATGTGGAGTGAAATGCTGCTCCCGAGTGCAACCAAGCTGCACAGGACAACTTGGGGCTCTTAGCGAGTCATGCCTAGCACCAGATACATAAAATACAGGCCATCATGTGGGGTCGGCAAAGCCAAACAAAAATGGCAGCCTGCACCAGAGGATGATACCAAGTGACGGAGTAAACTCCTGTCCCACTCTGATGATTGAAGACAGCCGATTCACGCGACGCCCCTTAGTTTATTCTGCTGTAGTCACTGTTTATTGTAGGACTCCTGCCAGCTGACCACTGAATTAGCGTCCTGGCTCCATCACTGGATTGTTATACAGGCTATTTTTTTTTTAAATTGTAACCACTTTTGCAGACAAAGCAGCTGAAATTAAGTCTCCAGCTCTTCAGAAGGTAAAGAGTGAGGAGCAAATTGGTGACAATTTTTTCCCCCTTAGTAAGGGTGATGTGTCTTTAAGGGAGGTGGAACTCTCTTGCTCCACCCAGTGGGAGGAGCTAGGTCCTGGGCACCCCAGCTGGCGCGAAAGGGGCAGTTTTATACCTGTTGAGTGGGCAAGAGGTGCGAGTCATTGGAGGATACTGGGTACATGAAGCCTCAAACTGCGCAGGTTTGAGGAAGCTCATGGCATAGTTGGGGCCTGCATGAGTGAAGCCAGGCTAAAAATCTTGTATGGGATGGACTGGCGAGGAGGCTGGTTGACAGACCTTTCTGGGGGTCCACAAAGATTCAATGGATCAGCATCAAATTTAGTCCCAATCCACTTACAATGCAGAGTGGATGGGATGCCCAATAAACCAACCAACAACATCTGCAACAGAATCCCTGCCTGACACCTGCTTCTGTTGCTTTAAGCTGCTATTAGTCCTTTAGATCAAAAGAGTGTTCGTTCAATGCCATATTGGAATGGCACAGCAATTAGCAGACAGTACCTACCTAGCTCGGACATAGCACTTGCATCCATAGCTCTTAAAGCGCTTTACAAAAGCAGCAGGCGTCATAAGCCCCATTTTAAAAACTGAGGCATGGAAAAGTGGGGGGACTGCCCCAGGTCACCCAGCAGGTCAGAGGAAGAACCAAGTACCAATCCAGCATACTACACACTGAGCCACGCTACCTCCCAGATTCCAAAAAGGTGAAGGACGGACGATGATCAACAGGAAAGCGCCTTTTACTCACAGGTGGTGAAATCCTGAAGTCCCTCCTCAGTCAGGTCTCCCATGGATGTCCGAGGGAGCTTTGCAGTGGCAGAGTTGTGGCCATGGTGATTAGTTCTCAGCTTGAGCTTGTTAGAGCAGAGACCAGTGAAACACCAGGAGGAAGGGAGAATTGCCCCCATCCTGAGAGAAGGCACGAATTAAGTGTCTCTTTCCTCCAATGTTGTCACATGGAAATGCCCCAGTGTGTCCCAACAGAGTTTAGATACTGACAAGTTACCTTGCATGCAGTTTGCTTTTCAATAGAGCTGACCTCAAACTGCAAAACCAAGATCTGAATCAGAATTTCAAACTCCCAAAGCCCACAGTAGATCAAATCTGGGAACTTGTCTCAAGTCCCACTCCAATTTTTGTGTGTGACTGGGGCACTTGAATGGTTTCCTTTGGCTGACTGCAGGCTTTGCTAACTGTCATAGCCTTCTTGCCACAATGTGTGCTTTCCAGAGGTATCTCTGCCCAAGATTTGAGTCTAGCCAAGAGAGGCTCTCCATGCAGGAAAGTCTTTTTTTGGCCCCAAGCCAGTTTTGACTATCTGACGCTGATAATGGCCCCGGACATGTGCCTGCAGGAAGTCTGGACCAGTGCCAGATAAACATCAGATCTATATCAAGAAAGGACGGACCTAATGGAATGTTTTACATTACTAGGAGGTGGGTGGGGAATAGCTTTAAAAGCCTTTAAGTGCTGCTGATCTGCAAAAGTGAGAAAGTGGGGGAGATACTGATCAGTTATGGGGTGATGCCCACTGGACTTCCTAAAGAATCAGACTCCCTAGCCAGGAAGCTGATGTTAGAGCTGCCCAATTGTGCAACATGAAGATGGTCAGATTTGTCCAGCAATTCTAACCTGGAGAGTGGGCCTAAACAGATTGGTGGCAAATATGCTCTCAGCTCCTTGCTGATAGTGTCGACTGTACCAGTGCGGTATGCTGGGAAGCACTGGAGCTCCATGCTGAGGTCTCCATCACAGACTTTGCCTTTATGAAAAAGGCTTAATCCTCAAAGAAATGGCATCAGAAGGAGGAAGATTATACTCCTCTTCTGAGATCCATGTCAGCATCTCTAATGAAGGGTGGAAAATGAGTTGAGTAAATCAGGCAGCTGTTAAAGATTATAACCTTTAACTAAGTAAATCCTTTGGAAATTGCAGCCATGGAGTGATCAGGGAGCACTTTCCATCCGAGTACCACAAAAGACACTGCTTTTGGATTTGGCGTAATTCACCTCAGGTGCAGCCAGGACACCAGCCGAGTCTGATGAAATCGTGGAGGGTAATTTAATTTAATGGGATTATTTTTACATCTTTTTCTTGTAAATGAATTTAGCGCTGGTGAAAGGTGCCAGCCCAACATCCCTGGAAACTGAAGGTTTCTTGTTTTCTACATAAGAATACCATTATAACAGCTAACAATTATATGGGCAATTCCATGCTACAGAGCTACTGCTCTTTCCTGTCCCTTGAAGTATGGATACTGGCTAGTGATTGCGGAGATCAGCAAGAAGCATTTTCCCCCCTTTTGGGACAGAGTAACTAAAGTCCCCAGTTGCACTTTTTCCATGTGGGTGTCCAGGGGATTAAGACCCATAAAATCTAAATTCTAATCCCAGCTCTGCCACAGATCTGCTATTTGATCTTGGGCAAATCCTTTGATCTCTCTCTGCCTTGGTTTATTTTTCTCTAAAGCAGAAATAAAACTTCTCCCTCCACGGGCTGTTGTAAGGATAAACTCCATTTACGACTGTGGGGTGCTCAGAACTGTGGCCATGAGGGCCATATCAGCATGTCGAGTGGGATTTTCTGCACGTAGATAGAGATCTCCTGAGCTCCAGTTCTCCAATTTTTATGTTGCACTTACACATGCCAAGTCTCTGCATGCACGCTGAGCAGGATTGCCTCCACATGTAACTGTAGCAATGGAGAACAGCTGCAGGGGTGGTGAGAAATATCGTGGATGCTACGCCCAGAGACTTTTAACACATTGGAGTCCAAATGGACTCATCAAATGAGATGGCCAAAGGCAGCCTTCCACCACTGCAGACGGTCAGCTGCTCTCTGCCTGCTTGCCATCACGGCTCAAAGGGGCGGGACCCATAACAGTGATAGACTTATTAAGTAGAGCATAGTATTGACACAACTGTTTGGCTAGAGCTACACACTGTGCACGGTTTCCCTTTCTGCACCAGCCCCTTTGATCTCCGCTACCTTGACCTCACCTCTCAATGGACCAAATCGTCTTCAGCTCTAATACCGCAACAGGAGACTTCTGACAGCAATGGGTCTGGGTCTCCTTTACACTAAGGCCCCTTTATACCACTCTGGCAATGCAGAGGAGCCTTAAAGTGGGTGTGTGAGATTTAGGAGACTGAGAACAGAGCAGCTCAATCCTAATTAGTTTGAGGGTTGGGGGCAAGTTAGAATGCCAGTTGGAAAATCAGCCATAAACTACTCTGTGCATTAACTAGCTGATAAATCTAGCACAGTTAGATGTAATGGGCTTGATGCAGCAAATAGTGGATGAAGTTCTTAAGCCTGTGTTATATAGGTCATTATAATGGATCCTCCTGGTCCTAAAAGCTATTACATGTACCCAAGCTATAGTAGGTAAGAAACTCTTATCTACTGATATACACGGTGTCCCTGAGTCAAAGCATTTAAGCACATTCTTAAATTCAGCCGTATTAATTCAGCATAGGGTGACCAGACAGCAAGAGTGAAAAATTGGGATGGGGGTGGGGGTCATAGGAGCCTATTTAAGAAAGCCCCAAATATCAGGACTGTCCCTATAAAATAGGGACATCTGGTCACCCTAATTCAGCACAATATTCAGCAATGGGACTTAAGCACATGCTTAAAGGTTAGAACAGGCTTGAGTGCTTTGCTGAATCAAGGCCTGTGTGCATTTGTGCCTTAGAAATAAAATAGATATCATCTCTCTCTCTCTCCTTAGGTCACAGAACAGGGTCCTTTACTGTTAGTTTACTACCTTGATCTTTCAGTTAACTAGATATTGTTCATAATTTTTTTCATAATTCATATTTTTAAAGTCCAACACTTAATATCATAGCAGAAACCTGTTATATCAGCTTTAGGGACAATATCAGCATGTTTGAGATGATTCCCTACGTTCCTGACGACATAGGTTATCCAGAACCAATCCCTTCTGCTTTATAAAAACAGGCACAAGAAGTAAAGACTGGACATCTGGACAGGAAACAAGAGGAAAAGAGGGACTGAAAGCAACATGGAAGGAGAGAGAGAGAGAGAGGGGATACAGAGCTGGTTTCCTACAGGTAAAACTAGAGGGCTTGGTCTTCCCCTGTGGTTTTGACCTTGGGATAGCTCATGTGTGTTAGTTACCCTGTTGTAAAAAGATCACCCATTTTAACAATGAAGGCAAGGCCTAAGGTACTTATATGGCCCCTGTTACGATAGGGTCTGAACCCTCACACCTTTTAGTATTTTATCCTCCAACATCCCTGAATGCCATCATCTCCACTTTACAGATCAGCTAAGACACCAAGGCCATATCTATACTACGAGCTAGGGGTATGATTACCCTGCTTGTGCACACATACTCATGCTGGCTCTCACGCTAGCGCAAATGTACATAGCGGTGATGCTGTGGAACAGCTGAGCGGTGCCAACTCACCACTTTCACATAGGGTTGTACTCTGCACAAGCTCAGCCTTGCCTTTGGTGCCGCTACGAATGATTCTTTAGGCTGCACTGCTATTTAGATCTGGAGTCCAGGTTTGTCTTTTGATACCCATCCCCAGGCCCTTTTCATACACATCTCACCACACTCATGAGCTAGGAAGCAGAGTCCCAGAAATTCAGGGAGCAACAGAGCCTGTGTTCATTCAGGAGGCCAGTCTGGCCTTAAAAATCTGTGGATGAATATGCTGGATACCACCTTGGAAATGCATTTGCCCCACTGCGACCCATTCACTGGGTCCATCCTCACCAAAATTCATTCAAATGGATACGCTGAAAACTGGTTCCAGGGCGCATGCAACAGATCAGGGGCTGGTTAAAGCCACTGGAGATATCCCCAATAATAATGATGTATTACAATGGGCTATGTTATGGTCTCACAACCTCTTTGTCCATCTCCTCCTCCCCTCATTCTCTCTTTTTGTGCTCTTCCATTTTTACTCTCTCTTTCTTGCTATTGGAGATAACAGGACTAGCTGCCCATCTACCAGGGCACCTGCCAAGTTGGATTTCTATGCCATGCCAAAAAGAGAGGGCACAAGGAGCTCTTGAGTGTTTGCCCCTCAAGCACAGTAGCCACAAGCAAGGATCTCTCAGGGCAGTGGCTGCAACTCAGTCTACAGCATGGAAAAGCCACCGGAAATGAGTTTGCTTCAGGACAAATAAATAAGCAACAATAGGAAGCAATTAACCCATACTCAGAAGTCTCCTGTAGGCCGAGGTGTCTGAAATGGGTGCACACTCTCTCTCGCTCTCTGGCTATCTTGCAGAGCCACCAGTAGTACCAACCCCACCATTTAAAAACAAAAACACACCAGGTATAAAATAAATTAGCAAAACACCTCACACCTTCTCAGGTAACAGGAAAAGCCAAACAAAAACCTAGACTCCCAGGTCTTCAGCCTCACCAGTCACTGTCCCTTTACTCCCAAGGTTTACAGCTCCCCTCCCTGCAAAGGATGGCACAGGAACCCAGTCCCACCCTCCAGCAATACACAGCTAGGGTTTGGTTCTTACAATCCCTTGCTGATTCCCTGAACTGCTTCCTATCTTTGCAGGGATCTGCCAGAGAGCTGCAATTTCCAATCACCTCTCCCTGGAGTTTCCATTCTCCACACAGTTTTTCCTAGCTGGGTGCTGAGGCTCCGTCTCAGGGTAGTTTTTAGCAACTCTGGCAGCCACCCTCCTTGACCTCAGCTGTGGTTAATCAGCTGCAGCTGAAGAAGTAACTGACCCATCCATTAACCCCTTCCTGGCTGTCAGTGTGATGGGGTGTATAGACCCCACACTGCGGCACATATCAAGACAGTGGGCCCGAGTTGCTGCTGCCCTGAAATCTGGGTCATTGACCCCGGCGCAGAGTCAGCTCCAAGTGGGTATAAAACACTGACCGGGTAGCATTGTGCACCCTGGGGTAAATGGCTATGTAGTGGGCAAAGAGAGCAAATGCCAGGCCCAGTGGGACTATTTGCATGAGTAAGTGGACCTTGGCATGGGAAAAAGGAGCAAAATTAGGCTCACCATAATCTAACATTAGCTCTCCTCCCTGTCAGACAATGCTCCTAGCCCTTGCCCAAATAGGCATTGTCAGCTGCAGGTTTTTAGATGCTTTCCCAGCTGGACTTGCCGATCGTTCTGAGGTTCACCAGTTCATATTATTATCCAGGGTGGCCCAGAGGATTCAGGGGGCCTGAGGTCTTTGGCGGCGGGGGTCCTTCCCCTCTGGGTCTTCCCAAATTGCTGCCGAAGATCCGGAATGGAAGAAGCGGTGTTGGGTCTTTGGCAGTTGATCCTTCACTCCAGGTGTGTTCAGCAGCACTGCAGGACCCGCCACTGAAGTGCAGCCGAAAACTCTCGTGGGGGCCCCTGAAAACTCTTGTGGGGGCCCCCGCAGGGCCCAGGGCAAATTGCCCCACTTGCCCCCCTTATGGGCACCCTGTTATTATCTTCCCTTCAGCAAACACATCACGGCTTTCGTAGGGCAGTAAAGTTTACAGGTGCCCCAGCTTCTGGCTGGGAGCTGTCCAGGGGTTGGGGAAATGCAATGCACCTTTTGTAGAGCACAGAACAAGGAGGAGGTGGAAGTGGTGAGAGGAAGCCACCTCTAGCTTCATGCTGCCTTCCTCCCATGCAAAGGGAGCTGGGGCAATTTGAAAGCCACTTTGTTCATGCTACAGAATGCAGCTGCAGCCTTTACAGCTAAATGTGCGTTGCTATATAGACTCAAAGGCACAGGGAGAGTTTGTGGGAGCAACACGGGTCCAGGCCCCTAAGAAACCACAGCAAGCATTTGCTCTAAAGAGAGCACTTTTTCCTACCTGGGTCCCATCTCTGAGCCCACTCAACTCCGATGAGTCACACATTTTGGATTCCCCAGCAAAGTCCCCCATTGGTGGCTGGCATTACCTGGGCTAAGCCATCAGCGCAGGGTACCAGGGAGCGTTCATTGTGATCCAGAGAGGAGGAGGAGGAGGAGGAAGCTAGTTAGGTATTATCCCTCTGACCCAATGGCATTATCCTTTGCAGATGTGATTGCTGCTGACTAAAGAAACAATGACCATGGATGAGTTGAGGCCAGCAATCTGTTCTCCATGCTTCCAGATGCTGACAGAATGGAATCTGGAAGGGAGACAGCTCTGATTGGAAGATCAAATTCTCCCCGATGGCCACGTCTCCCATTCAGCAATAGCTGACCTACAAAACCACTTTCCTTTGTCCTCTCTGGCTGTGCTTAGGTACAATTCTTAATTGGAGATGGGAGCTAGCTCCGCTTCCATGCACTCTGGGTGTGGACAAACGCTGGGAGAGAGGGCAGGAAAGTGTGGTCTAGAAACAGAGAGGGCTCGCAGAAAGCAGAGGGCTAGAGATCAGGGTCTGGCGCTGGCTGTGCCGCTGAGGCACTGTGCGAGCCTTGGGACATCGCTGGGGTCAGCATTTGCGAAGTGGGGTGCCAACAGTTAGGTGCCTAGGACAAAGTTTTCAAAAGTGACTAGCCTGGGCGATGGATAAGGGAATCTGGGGGAGGCTAAGCCTCTCCAAATGCCTGCTAATGCTTTCTGCCGCAGCCCTGGGACCGGGCCTCAGAGCTCCCAGCTGGGGCTCGGGGCTCCTCCACACTGCTCTGGGTGCTGGCGGGCTGTCCCAGGCTCAGGGTTTCTTTGGGCACTGGCTGGGGTTTGGGGCTGTGTCAGTGGGCTGGCTGGTGGGGGGGGGCATGGTGGAGCCCCAGGCAGAAGGGGCATAGTGGGGCAGGGCCTCAGGCAGAAGAAGTGGGACAGGGGGTAGCCTCTCTGAACGGGGGGTGCACATTCTGCCCCTGGTGACTAGTGATTTTGGGAGCCCAACTTGGGACACCTTAAAGTGTCCTGGTTTCCAGGGACGGGTTGTGGGTGGGTATGGTGCCCAGCACTTTCTGAAAAACAGGTTTCTATAAGGTATCTCAAGTTGGGCTCCCAAGAATTGGAAGAAACCAAACCTAGTCACTTCTGAAAATCTTGGCTGCAGTACATAGTGCACCCAGCTGCGCCAGCTGAGCTCTTAAGGGCGCTGCTCCCCCACCTACACAGCTCAGCCAGGAAAAAGATGTCATGTCGGTTGTGTTTTTCTAAAAGTCAAAACACCCTTGAAATAAACTTTTTTAAACTGCTTAAATGACAGGAGAAGACATTTGTGAATGTGAACTGAGTTTGCAAAGCAAACAAAATTGTTCCAGAGGTTTGATCTAGGGTAGAATGAAGGCTGAGATGCTATATGCAGAAACTCTAACACACAGCAGGAGAGACACAGGCTGAGGAGATGCTTATGACTTATCTAAGCTGCTGTATCCAGTTAATAATGGAATAGCAGCTGTGCTGCGGAACATGCCAGGGGATAATGATGGAGGGGAATTTAATCATTGCAAACGATACAATGAAGATCAACAGTTCTGACCCGATCTAGAAGAGACAATAGGCAGCCATAGGGTCAGAGCTGAAACCCCTTGTTTTCCACAAGGACTATCTCCAGAAAAGTATCTGATGGGCATCACTGTGTCAGACCCACCTGAGCAAAGGCTGCTGTTCACCCTTCTGCTGAGTGAAGGCAGAGCTGTGTCCACTGGGAAAGTTCCCTCATTGCCGCTGCAGGAAGGCAGGGGATGTGCAATGGAGGCTCCTTTGCAACAGAAGAGATGGCTGGGGGAGAATTCCAAGCTGTTGCAACAGACTTTCATTTGCAGCGTTGAGGTCAGATCCCTCTCATGCTGCCAAGGCATTTGCAGGCCTTTGCTATGCTAGCCCGTGGGGTATATTAATAGCTCTTAGCTCCATAAGTAGAATCCAGGGGCCCCAACTCCCATTCTCGTGCCCTATCAGACCACACTACCCCCTTCTCCCACTTGCTCCATAGACATCCCCTCCTGCACTTTTAACAGGACAAGTTTCTGATGGCAGAAAACCGGTAATATAAAGGAACCTGCTTCTGATTCACACTCTCTCATTTTCCCTTTCCCTGCTAACGAATATTCAACCTACACCCCACAATCTCCTCTGTTTCAATTGGATGCCGAGAGCTTGATGGTGCAGCAATGGCTAGGCAGCCAAGGGTTAAGTATTTCATAAGCCTCCCCCCCACCCATCGTGTCTCTGAAGAAACAAACAGAGAAGAATCCCACCCTTCCCCCCCACCCCGACTCTTTTTCTTGGCTCAGTCCAGAGAACACGCAAATAATAATAATTTGTACTTTGCTCTTTTTTGGTGCCATGTTTCAGCAGCCTTGGGGATTTAATAAATTAAACTACAAAATGAACAAGTAAAGCAATAAACCCAAATAAACAAATAACTGATAAATCTGGAGTGGAAAGGAGATAAAACCCGACTGCATTCCCCCTTGAGGCGTGAGGCACAAGGGCTGAAAATGACTATAAACCAAACAGCGTGATGGGAGAGACAAACAAAGGGGCTTCAGGACTTCGTTGATGGATGCCAGAAATGTGCTACAATGGATAGCTAGGGAGGGAAAGATACAAACACTCACATTGTCCGTGAAACGGGCCTTGAATCCCATCCCCTGGGCCTGATTCTTCTTTCACACTGGTGTATATATGGAGTTGCTCCACTACAGTTCCCCAGTAGGGGACACGTCTTGCTTCAGGAGACACACTCCCTCGTCAATGTGCAACTCGTCTGACATCCTTTTGCGGCGGTGGTTCATGCGCTCATCCAGTGCTGCTGGCCCATTGCCAATTTTGGGCCAATAACGGCAAAGCAGGGCTGACAGTTATGTCATTGCAAAGTGGCAACAACTCTGGGCTAGAGAGGCAAGCTGAGGAATTTCAAAAATGCTAACTTGCATCCACCCTGGGACGCAGACCCTGGACTTGGCTTAACAGGCTGCTGACTGGGTGTGTGTTGGGGTCACCCTGAAATATAACCAAGGCTGGTGAGAGCCAGAATGTAACCCAAGTGTGGCCAGCAGGCTGCGGTTACACACAGACACTCAGGGTGTGGCTTGCATCCTGGGAAAATGTTTGTGAGCTGCCCAGGTGGGAGCTACTTCAGCAAGGCGTTGTAGGGCAGCCGAGGTTTCAGGGTGGGGTGACGCAGCAGCTCATTAGTCTGGATTGTACCCTGGTATATCACATCCTCCACACCCTTGTGAGGAAGGGAGACGTTATTAACCACAGTCTGCAGATGGGGAGCCTGAGGCACAGAGAGAGGGACTAGCCCAGAAGCCTGGGCAGAACCAGTTCTCCTGAGCCCAGGCTATTGCTCCAGCAACATGACCCTTCGTCCTCCCAGCGGCCCTTACACATGTGAGTGGGCCCATGGAAGTCAATGAACCTGAGCATGATATGAAGGAAGGCTGCAGGAGTGAGCTTTCTGTCCCGGGCTGATTTACAGAGGGTATTATTCGTCTTTCCTTTGAGCAAGTGAGCTACATCCTGGTGACCTGGGACATGTAATCACAAATGCATCAATGTTTACCATCAGAGGGACGAATGTCGCCAGGTGGGAACATCTCTTCTCCCCATTGTACATGTTTGTGTGATGGAGATAGTACAACACAGCCAACGAGTGTGTTTCCCTTTCCTGTAATTTGAAGCAAAATGAAATTGGTATCATCATGTGCGTGTGACATGCTGCAAACCCTCATTATGAATTTGGCTTTTGCAGCTGCTGACATTTCTTTGTTATTTTCTATTGCTCCGTGCCTATCTGCCATGCACCTTCTCGGGTGTGAGTGTGTGTGTGTGTGTGTGTGTCTTTTTTGCTGCTAATTGATGGTCACTCATCCATGAGTCATCCTTTACTTCTGCATTGTTTTATTCCAGGCATCCTCTGAAGCAACAGCCAGCATAAAGTTCTCATCATAAACTGGCCTGGCTTGAATGCAGGCATTTCCCATCACAGTCAGCGTGAGAACTAAGTCCAGTCACATTCCAGTAAGGGTGCCATCTGCGATGCTGTAGGACTGTACTCTGCTGACCAAGAGAGAGACAACAGGGGATCGGATTCAAAGCTCAACAGGTCAGTGGGGGTGTTTAAACTGATTTCAAAGGACTTTGGATCAGGGTCTGAGAGAGACAACGGAAAAACAGCCGTAGTGGGTCAGACTAATGCCCCATCTAGCCCAGGATTCTGTCTTCTAATAGTGACCAGTACCTGATGCTTCAGAGGCAACGAACAGAACAGGGCAACTATCGAGTGATCCATCCCGCGTTGTCCACTCCCAGCTACAGGCAGTTGGAGGTTTAGGGACACCTGGACATAAGCTTATATCCCTAACCCTCTTGGCTAATTTATCTAGTTCTTTTTTGAGCTCAGCTATACTTTTGGTCTTCACAACATCCCCTGGCAATGAGTTCCACAGGTTAAGTCTGTGAAGAAGTATTTCTTTATGATTGTTTTAAACCTACTACCTATTAATTTAATTAGGTGACCCCTGGTGGGTCTTTATTTAAGGTGCCTTTCACTGTAGATTCTTTGGGCTTGTACATACTACCACTTCTAGTCTAGCCTAGCCCTAATATACTAAAGTCAGAAGTCAGCAAAGTACTAAAATGAGTGCCTAATTTAAATCCCACGAGGAATCCCACTGTTTTGCTGGATTAGGGCCTACTACACAGTATACAAAAATGGTAGAGAACATGTGCTATATCTCTCCTTGTTATTTTATTCCTTCAGGACCTCCCCTGTTCCTCTATTCTCCTCCCCACTTCAACCCTAAAGGGTGACCATCAAAATATATATACTCATATTATAAATGCACAATTGGAAAAATAAACCTTCAACAAAGAAAAGAAATCCCCTGCAACACTCATTGAGATGTGTGTCCTGCTCTCTAAGCAACCACATCATCCCATTATTGTAATGTCTATGCACTCCCTTATTTTGTTTTTCTCATATTCCCTTGTTGTGCCATATCTCATGTAGATAGTATGCTTCTTGGGGCAAGGACTGGGTTTTTTATATGCTCTGTAAAGTGGTCTGGACTGCTCAAAAATATTCCATTGAAATCAGGCTTTCTGGCCAGACTACATCTTCCATAATGCACCATGGCCAGGGACTATTATGATGAAGAACCTCCACTCACTAAGAAGGGATAAAACGGTGCATCATGGGAGATATAGGCTGGCAAGAGAGTCTGGCCCACATAAGAGAATGGGAGTACCTGAACTACAACTCCCATGAGGCACCATGGTGCCATTTTGAATAGAAACATTTTGGTTTTCAGTGGAAATATTTCTCTAAAAAATCAAAAACTTCCTCAGAAAAATCCCCTCTTTTCTGATCAGTGCTATCTAGCACAATTTAGGTGTGAAACCACTACTGATAATTATTCCTAACCTTTACCTGGATAATTCTAAACACCCATTGATCAGGCCCTACAGCTCAGATTTTTAAAGGTAATTTAGGTGTTGCTCCATTCAGGGTTTCAATGCCTAACTGACTTAGGAGCCTAAGTCTAAGTCACTTCTGAAAATAAGATTTAGGGTCTCTCTCCATGGCAGTGATGGCTTCTGACTGCCGCTCGAGAAGACATACCTGAGCTAGCTTTAATTGCCCAGACCCCTGGGTGATTAGTTGCAGGGCTAGCCAGCTCTGAAACACATGGCCGCAGCTTCACTGCTCTGTTACCCGAGCTGGCTAGATTAAAGCTAGTTTGGGGATGTCTAATCAAGCTGCAGTGTAGATGTACCCTTAGGCACAGATTTGTAAAGGTATTTGGGCATTGCTTCACTCAGTGTTGCAACACCTAACTGGATCAGGAGCCTAAGTGCTTTGCTGAATAGGGATGAGTTGAAACGTGTGTTTCAAGTTAAACAGGCCCTTAAGAAGAAAAGGAGTACTTGTGACACCTTAGAGACTAACAAATTTATTAGAGCATAAGCTTTCGTGAGCTACAGCTCACTTCATCGGATGAAATGCATCCGATGAAGTGAGCTGTAGCTCACGAAAGCTTATGCTCTAATAAATTTGTTAGTCTCTAAGGTGCCACAAGTACTCCTTTTCTTTTTGCGAATACAGACTAACACGGCTGCTACTCTGAAACCTGTGATTATGCAAGGCCCTTAAGGTTGCTTTGCTGAATTGGCACCAAAGACTTCACAGATGACAGCCTGAGACTCTCTGGTCCACCACGCCGTTATATCAGTATGAGATATGCCTACATGGCTCCATCTTTATAGGCTATGTACTTGCAACTGTTAACACGGTGAATTCAAGAATCCTGCCTAATGATTCTCCTCTGAGAACAACAATGCCCATGCGTCGCTCCCACATATACACCCAGCTCGCTCCTTCCCTCCAACTATTGTCGTTTGCTTTTTCAAAATTGTACTTTTAACCTTTAAGCAGATCTCTGTCCGTGAAATGACATCTGCTGAGTGCGTATAAACCAATTAGCCCAGAGTGTTTGTTCAGCCTTTGCGATCTAGGCTTCCGTGTTTACTCACATCGGGCTTGTTTAAAGCTGATTTGACAGTAAAATGAATGAGAGCATTTTTGTTAGGACTCAGGCAAATTTGACATTTCCCCAGGGCCCGGCTTTGCAGGGGCAGGGTGCCTGATCCAAAACTCAGGGGAGGGGAGTCTTTCCACTTGGGCGTGGATCAGGCCATTCGTCAGTGTCAGACAATTTCCAGGGGACTAAATAAAGGAGAACAATAAGAAGAGGTCAGGTGGGCAGAGTAGGTTCATTATTCCTGTAGTTTCACATGCAGAGACGAGTGTCAGAGTCTCAACTGGTGTAAATGGGTGGAGCTCCCCATTCATTTCATTGCCCATTTACACCAGTTGAAGATGGGCCACTGGTGTCAGGAATGAAATAGGCTCCTGGTTTTGCTTCCTGATTCTGCTACTGGCCCACAAAGTGGCCTTGGCCAAGTCACTTTGTCTCAGCTACCTCCATCTGCAAAATGAGGATAAGAATGGATTCCCTCTTCACCAGGGTGCTGTGTGGCTTCGTTCACATTTGCAATGTGCTTTGAGATCCTTGGGTGAGTATGAATCATTCCTGCTCAGGCTGCGGGTTAGGCTTGGAGGTGGAGATAGGGGAGGGGATTCTAGCTGGTGATAGCAACCCCCTTTTAAGGAATTAGAAAAAGGTTTGTGGAGTGAGTTTTCAGTGACACTATTGTCAGCCAGGCTGGGAAACTTGTCCTCAACTTAATGCTCATCCTGCTCAACCAGACTTCTTTGTAGGTACATTGGGCCTGTTTCTCTATCGCCCTGTGCTTTGTGCTGTCATTTACCCCAGCGCAAGTAGGTGCAAAATGCGACCACCTCAGAACGGCAACGTTTTACACCTGCCTTACATGGGAGGACATGACAATGCAAGGAGCAAAGTTGGGCGAATCAGGCTTGTTATTCTCTGGGCTCGCCTCTCGCTTAGAATCAAGCAGCTCCTGTAGGTGAGGCTGGTGAGTTGAAGTAATAGGGAGAAGGGAAACAGCTGCTTGTGACGTTTTGGGGATCACCCGAGCAGTCAGTGTTCTGTCACCACCTGCCATGTCACTTTGGGTGCCCTAATGCTGTGTGATTATGGCTCAGAACTCTGACACCAGTAGCCAGCCTACAAGGCCTTACCCTGGCTCCCACTGGCCTTACCCTGGCTCCTGTCGGCCTGGTTACTCCTTGCAAGGTGACCCCAATAGCTGTTCTGGTCCTGTGTCTCCCCAAGTCCGTCCCCCAAGCTCCTAACTTCCAGACACTTGAACTTTTCCATTCTGATTCATCACCCCACGCAGGAGTGAAACCTGCTTCCAGTCATCAGTGCACTTGCACCCTCCACCTCCTTGGCACCCCCGAGACCTGCATAGAGTCTGAATAAACAAGAAGTGTATTAAATAGAAAAATCACAGATTCAAAGATGAAACGGTCAGGAAAAGCAAACTCACAGCAGTCACAGAAAATAAACAGAGACACAACCACAGGTTTCACACTTCTATATGAGCTAAATTCCCTTTTCTAATACAAGTTACAGCTTCCCAACATGTGATCCAGTGTTTCATAGACAGCATCCCCACTTAGATGCTGGCCCTTAGTTTCTGGACAGCCTTCACTTCAAACCCCTTCCCTTTCAAGAAGGTTTGTAATTTTTTTTCTCTCTCTCTCCGACTCTGCTAATTCATGGTTACACAAGCGGGGGAAACTCCCTCCTTCCTTAGTGTTCCAAGACTGGGCATTTTCTTTTCCGTTTTCAATGGCTTTCCATTCACTTTATGGTCTGTCATTGTCTTTTCTGGGGGTTGTACAGTACTTAGAATTAGTTCCATTTGCTTCCCCACATTGCTGGTAGGTGTTGGTGCCGTTCAGTGTACAATGTTCTACACACATACCTATGACTACAGCCATAACCTGTACACAACTATAGCCATAACCTGTACGCAGATCTCCTAGGGACCATCAAGTTCAGAACATTACATGCTTTAATTAAAGAGACCTTACCTAATGTATACTGATACACAATAACAGTGTATACAACCAGTTGATTCAATTATTTATTCTTTGGGGTTCACCCACTGTTCCCCCCTTAGGGTGTCTGGACTTTCATGGTCACACTGCTTCTCCTGGGCAGAGATTTTGTTTCCATAGATAGTGGCCTGGTAGTTCCTTACACTGAAACCTCTTCCAGACAGCAGCACTCAGCATTTCTACAAACCAGCAGAGATGCTTTTCTCCTGCTGCTTCTTTTTGTAGCCTCTTTTGCCCTCCTCAACCCCCTTAGACTCCAGACCCTACTACGCTGGGTCACTTTGTAGATGGGAGACCTCCAGAAGGCATCTCCTCCAAGGTCAGTGTAATGATGTGGGTCATTCAGGTTTCCTTCTGCACTTTCAGTTGCATCTTTCCTGCTGGAGTTGGAAAGCCCTCAAGACTCTCTAAGTGAACTGTGGGAACTGGAAGGCAGGGATTGGGTTTCTACTGTGCAGTGCTGGATGGTACCTGGGTTCTCTTCTATCAGAACCAGACAGGAAGTTTTGGGAAGGGTGCATGGTGAGAAGATGTTCCCATTCAAGCAGATTAGTAGGGCTTGCCTTTGCCTTGTATGGGGTTGTTTCAGAAGCACTGTGGCCATTTGGAGGCATCTCCATAAGGGATGGGTGAATCTGAAGGGGTAACACTGGAACCCAAAGCCAAACTCAATCCCTTTTCTTTTCTGCTTCTTCTGTTGCATGTTTCCTCCAGAAATAGAAATTCCAAAAATAGCATGAGAAAGAAGCTGTTTTGGAGGGTGTTTTTGTTCCATCTGGGAGCTAGAAGGGCTGAGAATTCTACAAGAGAACCAGAGAGCTCTCATGAGGTTTCCAGACAAATCTGCAGACCCAAGAGAGCCAGGTTACTTGGAAAGTTCAAACCAAGATTGTGCATTGATCTGAAAATCTGGATACTCACCCAGCTTTGATCTTGTTAGAGCTTTGCAACTAAGCCCCTTCCCCAGATCTGTGCCCTTAAATCTTCCCCTCGTAATTCTAGCAAGGGACAGGAGGAAGTTTTGCAATAACAGACCAAGTCTCCTGATAATTTTGCTGTCAACCAACACAGGCGGGCCGAATAAACAGCACCAGACAGAGAGAGCTGCTTTCACTCAAGAGGCCAGCTGCTTCCAAAGCAGAGAAGCTTCTGAGCTGTTTAGTTCTTAAACGGCCCCTGCTGCATTTATATGAGTTTTCCAAGATGTCTTTGCCATTGAAGGGGAAGGAAATGGAGAAAGTGCTTGATAGGGTAAACAACTTTCTCCAACCACTACTTCTGGATGCCCCACTTCCCTAGGAGACATTGCAGTCCTCTGCCGGTCAACATGGAAGTGACTGATGGGAGAATCACTGGGCTGCAGCCTCCTTGAGGGAGGAAGACAGGAGGAGGCAGTAATAATGCAGATACTATCAGAAAGAGGAAGACGGTGGCAGTGAAGGTCGTGTTGGCTCGGGTCATCAGGGTGAGAGGCCTGGCCAATGATGGTGGTGGGAAGGAGTGTGGAAGAGGTGGGAGGTATTGTAACAAAAGTGATGTTAATTGGGGATTGATGGAAGGAGTTTGGCTAAATGGTTAGAAAAAGGGTCTAGAGCCCCAATGTTTGTTGAAGACAATGCAAACCCCCAGACTGACTTTGGATCAGATTCTAGGAGTCGGGACTCCTGGGTTCCATTCCTAGTTCTCCCATGCATTTGCTGTGTGAGCTTATCTTCTCCGTGGTTCACTTTACCCCCTGTATAATTGGTATAATCACATCGCTCTAGCTGCCTATACAGAAGAGAGAAACATGAGAGCTGGTCAACATTTTCTGACCGTCAGTGTTTTGATTAAAAACAAATGGGGGATGAATTTTTTCATGACAAATTTTGTGAAAAACTCATTCCGTTTTCCGACTAGCTCTAAGAAACGTATATTTTTCTCTTTCAGTTCTACTAATCCTAGTTGTTACTTGGGTGGCTGTCATCATGATTCCCACAGTGCTTGTGTAGGAACTGAGACACAAAGAAGTGGAGTGATCATTCTGAGGCCACACCCTGAATCAATGGCAGAGCCTGCTAGGATGGAACCCAGGAGTTGCTTGAACCAGGGAATCACATTTCATCCTTCAGTTAAATGGAGCCAGTGTTTTGCCAAAATTGGGCCTATTTTCATTGCAATTTATTTGTATTTCTTAAAGTTAAATCCCTCACCCACGCTGTTCTCTGATATGCCTGTGCTGGAGGGACAGGACTGGCTCAACAGCAGTGTCTCCCCACATTCCCTGGATGCTAATGCAGTTCAAAAATGCCAAATCTCAAAGCTCCAGTGATTCCCAAGGGCAGATGGGGAGCCAGGTGCAAGATCAAGTGTGGCCACATAAATGCAAATGGGAAAACCACTCAAAGGGCACCTTTCAAGTGGAACTGAGCTGTCAGTTGCCTGCGACTCGCATAGTAACACCTCCAGGCCTGTAAGGCACCACACAAGCCATTCCAACCACTCATTTCCCAGAGATGGGGACCTGAACGAGTGAGACAAAATCAAAGAGCTCCTCAACCCTGTGCTAGGACGCAATCCCAATGCCCAACTCACGGCCTGCAACTGATTTCAGCAGTGCTTCCATACCAGATAAACATATCCCTGCCATGTGGGCATTGCTCCTTGACATCAGCACTGGTTTGCCTCTCTCTCTCCCTCTCCCTCTCTCTCTCTCTCTTCCCAACCATTGGTTCCTGAGCTGTGAGATAACAGAGGCTTTGTACATGTCTTCAATGTAACAGTGTAAACAGGTCAGTGGATCTATCTATCCATGTATCAATCCCCATACACACCCATCTATATATGCCCATACCCCCTCATTTAGCTACCTACCTAGGATTTTACAAGGCTGCCATAGTACCTAAGCACTCATGAGAGGGATACAAGTGCAGAGCAGAGAAAGCTTGATATTACATTACCAAATGGAAACACAGCATTTCAGCCAAATACAACATATTTCCTGATGAGCCCAAGAGTTAGCGAAGTAATAGCATCTGCCAAACAACACTTCATCGAATGCTTTAGAGAATTAACAATATGGGTGGTAATTCCCAAAAGCCCATGAGGCATTTAAGGCAACCAGTTCCCAGTGAATTTCCCTGGGACCTGGGCACCTCACTCCCATGAGCTCTTTTAAGAGCCCAGGTTGGTTTTCAGAGGTGCTGGGCAAGTGCAAATCCTGATATAGTAGAGATCTGAGGGTAGCCAGCACCTCAGATAGCCAGGGCCACAGGTTAGTTAGGGCACAAGTTCTCAGCCAAGGGCGTGACCCCCTGGAGAGTCACCAATTTGCTTCAGAGAGTCACAGCTGCCTTTCCTTTCTTTATGGCTCAATGAGAAGAGGGTCCCCCAAATGTTTTCCTGTTATAACACGGGGTCACAGGATGGAAGAGATTGAGAACCGCAGTGCTAGGGAATCAGTCTAGGGAATCCGTGGATCCGATGAAGTGGGCTGTAGCCCACGAAAGCTGATGCTCTAATAAATTTGTTTGTCTCTAAGGTGCCACAAGTTCTCCTGTTGTTTTTGCAGATACAGACTAACACGGCTGCTACTCTGAAACCTAGGGAATCTGGTAATTCTAACCCAGGCATCCAGCGGAACCTCTCACAAGAGATTTGCGAGCTGCAAAGTTTGGATTCTGGTTCCAGACCCCCGCAGCATTCAGAGGAGTCAGACCCGGGGCTTTGGATCCATCCTTTGCCTAGCTGGGACCGAGCTGCCATTGGGATCCAGATCCTGATTTCCCTGAAACTCTGAATCTGTTTTTTTTCCTCCTGGCCTTGCTCTGTTTATTCCACAATTTGGTGACTATATGTTTCTGCTGCGTCCCCTCAGTGTTTGGACAGGGGGCACAAACCCCACTCCCTTCTGACCCTCTGCTAACAAAGTATCTGAGTGTGGTGTCAATGATCCCCCCCTTCATAAGGCCCTTGGGCCTGATTCTTCTCTCGCACACCGGTGTAAATCAGACGCAATTCCACTGCAGTCAGGGGAGTTACACTGCTGTAAAGCCCCTTTGCTCTGTGGAGTGAAGGAAAAGGAACACGTGCCTCATGCACAGACCCCTTCTGCTCTGGCTGCTGTGATGGTTGTTGGAGGGCTCTCTGTGGAATAGGATTGCCTAACGGGTAAAGGCGACCCTAGCACTGAGAGATGAGACGAGTTCTCTTTCCTGTCTCCTTCCCAGAGGGAAGACCTTATTCGTCATTGCCCAGCAGTTCCTTTGTGCCTGCTAAGGATGTCAGCTGCCCTGGAGAACACCCCCTGCCCCAGATGCAGAGAGCCCCTGTTTCTGGCAGGCTGATGGTGGAGCAAGGGGAGGACAGGAAGTAGGAGGGTGTGGATCAGATGTGGATCAGGTGCAGAAGGATGCACATTAGGGTTGACCTTTACTCCGGTGATTTGTCACCCCTGCAGTGGCCAATATGGGGTCTCATTTAGGGTTACCCTCAGACTGCTCTAACCTGCATCCAGGGTTGCCCTAGCCCTTGGCAGCCCCTAAATCGGTGAGTTGCAAGCTGCCTCCCATCTGTCCCTGCACTGGTGCCTCCCCCAGCCCCACAGAGCCGAGTTTGCTCTCGAACGCTTAATGACTCGTGTTTACGAGAGCTAAAAATATTGACTTGAGGGGAAAAAAAGGTTAGTTTGCTTCATTATCACTCGGGGGCTTCACTGGCCTGTTTTGGAAAGAAGCTCGGATAAAAATAAAATGGTATAAAAATCCCAGAGTGAATGAGGCTTCCTCCAGAGAGTGGGAAGCTGGAAAGCAAGATGGCTGAGACCCTGGGACCATGCTGTAGAGAGCCAGTCCCAGCAGGAGGCTGCCTGGCACTTCACGGAGCATGTTAAAGGCATGGTCTTCACCCCAAGGAGTGTAAAGATATGGTCCTTCAAGGCCTCCGTACTGGAGTTTGGGAATGCCAGCAGAGCTGGAGCAGTGCGCTAATTCTCTGGCCTTTTCTACAGTAGAGGACTCAGTCACGTGCAGCCGAGCCAAGTGTCTTGCACCCCGTGAAGCAGAAGCGGTTCAATGCACCAACACAAGCCAGGCTCAAAATTTTGCCTCTGCTATGCCAATGCACCTGCAACGCACTCGGGGTCCCAGCACACCTCAGAAGCAGTGCATTGTGGGAGATTTAGGAAAGACACTGCGAGCTTCCAAGTGACCGAGGAATTGCAGGAGAAGGGGTCAAACTCCTGTAGTCCCTGAGGACTGTATCACAACGTGTCTGGTGCTGGTACCATTTCCAAGCTGTTTAGCAACATGGAAGCTGGGAACAATGCTCAGCCTCAGGTCCCTGGTTTATGCTTAAACTTTTGAGGAGATACTAGAGCTCTGCGAGCAAATAAGCATCAAACCCTATGTGTGTGGGTCCACACAGATAGACCTTGCAGTCTAATTCAGATTGGCACATGCGATGCAGAAGATGGAGATGGGAAAGGAGGCTGGTGTAGGAGGCCTCCTGAAAGAAGAAGGTTTTAAGGAGGGGTTTGAAGTAAGGGAGGGAGGGAGGTGATGGAGAAGAGGCAAGAAAGGAATTCACGCAGAAAGGGTGGTGGAAAGGGGAGGCATGAGGACTGGGTGGGCACCGAATGGGCACGATGGAGGAGACGACGCTGCCCGAGTGTTTCTCAGCCTTTTGGAGGAAAGGTCTAGAGAAAACTAAATACTAAGTAAAAATATCACAGGGAGGGGAGAGGGAGAGGGAGGGGCTCCGTGGTTGTTCTAGCCTGGGACTGGATTCAGAGCCCTTCAGGCCATGGGCATGGTTCTGCTGAACTCACTGGGCTTTTCTCTGTGGCGGACTGTGAGCCCATTGAGCTTCACGGCTGGCCAACAGGAATAGCCTCAGCAGCTGCTGGGGTGGAACATGGCTGCAGCCTCATCGCCTTCCGAAGCGATGTTGCACTCAGCATGGGCAGTGAAGAGTTAACTTCTCCAGCTTCAGCTCCAGTTGTAGGGTCCAGAGAGTTGAGTGCACCCTCCTGACCCCGTAACAGTCATCCATTTCCATGCCACTTCCATTCCAGTGTGGCCGCTCCTTTTTCTGCTGCCTGGATTCTAGGAACTAAGGGAAGGAGATGCCTATGACACCCAGAAGGAGACACTCTTGTTGACAAAAAAGCGAACATTTTCATTGTTCCAAGCACATGACTGGGGAGTTCCCACGTAGGGTGGTGCACAACTCCCATCGAAAGGGAGATCATTTTGCCGTGTCCTTTATTCAGCAGTGGTAGCTGAATGATTAAATGTGGAGGCCATGTCGAGAAATGGAGACCCTGTCCCCATGTACTGGTGTGTTGCACTGATTTATCACCTTTCATTCAGGGATCTCAAAGCGCTTTCATTTGCTTTCCTCGTGGAGAAGTGCCCCCATGGCCTAAGGACACACCTGCGCGTGGCTCTAATCTGCAGCCTGATCAGCCAGGACAAAGACTGAATGGGCGTTGGAGACCGGGCACCTGTCTCAGCACTAGCGGGGATCCTATCAGGTGAGGCATGTTTGTGTGGCAGGGTGGAATGAGAGAAGCTTGCATGGCTGCAGTATACACTGCATCTCTTCTGTGGATGGACAGAGGATGCCAGTCACCAGGGATGCCAGCCTAGCACCAGACACACATAGGCACCCTTAGGTCCAGACCCTCAGCTAGAGTAAATCAGTGTAGCCATTGAAGTCAAAGCATCTGTGCCAATTTACACCTTCTAAAGATCTGACCCTGAGCTTCTTCCGTGATCTGAAAATCCCCTTTCGGGTCCGGTTCTGCTCTTGGTCCCTATCTTGCCACAGAGTGACCATCAATGAAGCTAGGCGAGTGTCAGCGAGGAGAGAAGCAGGCCCGGTGCATTTGCTCTGGGCAGCGATGCTACGACACGGCTGCCAGAGCTAGATGAACACCCTGGAACTTGGCTGGCTGGGTCCCGCTCCAAGCTTTCATGGTAGAAAGATGAAGTGCTACTTCCCGTCCCCTCGGGGGCCTGAGCCAATGCCTGGCTGGGGTTATCTCCCCAGTCAGGGGAATGTTTGTTTAGTAAATCAAAGCGCTTCCTTTTCATTGCCACTCTCTTCAAAGGGGGCGATGTGCTGACGGGGCAGGATGTGTTGGACCGACACTTCACCCTCTTGATCCTGCAGCTTCCTCCTCGCGGGTCAGCAGGATGTCCTGTGCTGGTCTCGATCCTGTGCCGGCTGAGGCCAGTCACGCTGAAGGCTTCAGGACCACTTGTGTGCACCTCACGTACTGAAGGTGGGCACCAGGAACAGAGGGGCCACGGGGAGCGGGAGCAAAAGACTGCTAGTTTACAACTAGTTTATTCGAGGCATGAGGAATAACATAGGCACCCTGCCATTCCCTGTCTTGGCATGTGCAGCACTAGGAGAGGCTGTGAGGTATTGTGAAGAGAGGTCTCTCAGGCAGCAAAGGATGGGCAGGACTCTCTTGTATTCAAGACCTGTGGCTGGGCTGTCTCATGAGCCATGTTGCCCTCAGCAACCCCTCTCCCCCAGCCCCGCTGTAATGCCCTCTCATCCTTACTGAGACGCCGGTTTGTTCATGTGAATTTGTTCTTAGCAAAATTCACCATTGTCTAGAGTCATAGAGAGGGGTTTTCCCTATAGCATCATATGCGCTTCTGCCATAGAGTTCTGCTAACGTTTGACATTCCTCCTGGCTGGTTATTCCAGTCCTGAGCCTCCACCCCTCTCCGCAGCACACAGAGCTCTGCCTGTGTCCTTCACTCCTGATCAACAGCACCCTTCTCTTCTAGACCTGAGCACCACCCACCACAGCATGGCCAATGCACCTCCACCCTCACCTGCAATGTCCCCCATGGGTTCCGGCCATGGACCCTCCACTAATGAACCTGTCTTCTGTCCCATAGCAGCCCTGCTATTCTAGCTCTTGGCCACATCTGCGGATACATGCCAGTCCATCCAGTGCAAGGCCTCGCCTCACCACATTGCTGCTGATGTACCTCAATTCTGCTGCTCAGAAAACAGCTTTTCCATGGCAGACATCTTCCAGGCATGCCCAACTGTGCATTGCTTTTGTAACGGGAGAAAAAAATATATGAGGACTCAGACTCAAGCCATTGCCAACTGAGTTCTTTTGATTTATTTTAAAGGGTGTTTTGTTTAAAATAAGACAAAGAGATAACTCAATGACATTCATAGATCTTCCACTGAGAAGGGACCCACTGTACCGTCTCTCCTAGGCCATAAGGCCCTTATTGTGCTGCCAATCCCCTCCAGTGACCTTATATTGGTGATCTGATGTGCCAATGTATACAATTTGTACATTGTGCAATACATTTCCAGTGGCAAATTGGGTCACTCAGACCTTGTACAGTGTCAATGAAGTCTTTACGATCGGCATTGGTGCAGGAAATCAATGGGGGTATTGTCTGGAAAGAATGCTATGCTGTCTATAGTGGCATGGGGTGATAGCACAGAGGTCAAATTGCAAGGATGACTCCAGTAACGTTCACATGTGCTTATTAATACTATACATTATGTACAAATTCTAATACACCTTTCACTCAAGCAGCTCAAAAACATGAGTCCTAACTAACGAAGCACAATAATCCAGGCATATAACAACAGATGGATTGCTTCACCCAGCATAGAAATGCAGTCATCTTTGGGTTGGAACATGGCAAATGTTCAAGGACTTCATCGGGTGAGATGCAGTTGACTTTGATCACTGACCCTACAGCAGTAAGAGAAGATCAATAGTCACATTAGATAAGATTGTGAAAAAACAAGAAGTGAAGAGCTTTGAAGAGCTATAAGCCCTCTTGCTTCAGGCTCCGCCTAGCAGGTGGAGGTCAGGAAGAAACAACACCCCTGAACAACTGTGTATGAATGGAGGAGGTCAGAACCCAAACCTGAATCTGGACCAGAATTTTGCAGGTGGTCCCTATCTCTATATGATGGGCCTGACTCAAACCCTGAATCCAAACAGTCCGAAAGTTATGAGAGCTCTGACACTTGGATATGCTTCTGGATCTGACTTTTACAGATCACACCTGACTCCAAAGAGCATCTTGTGGAATCTTTGTGGCTGGTGATGAAAGAGGTAGAAAGAAACCAGTGGTATTGCCAGCTTTCTGGCTGAATTTGCAGTGCTTGGAGGTTAGAAAAATAACCCTTTAACTTGTAAACTGAGCAAATTTGATCTGGAATTACAGCAAGGGGATCAATGCTTCATTTGTGCCAGGGCTTGCCAGGGCTGAGCTCCGGCACCTCTAGGCTTGGCAGTTCATAGCTCCGGCACCTCTGAGCTTGCTGAATCAGTTATGAATGTAAAAAAATTGCTTGAACATAAACATAAGAACATAAGAATGGCCATACTTGGTCAGACCAAAGGTCCATCTAGCCCAGTGTCCTGTCGTCTGACTGGCCAATCCCAGGTGCCCCAGAGGTAATGAACAGAACAGGGAATCATCAAGTGATCCATCCCCTGTCACTCATTCTCAGCTTCTGGCAAACAGAGGCTAGGGACACCATCCCTGCCCATCCTGGCTAATAGCCATTGATGGACCTATCAACTTATCTAGTTCTCTTTTGAACCCTGTTATAGTCTTGGCCTTCATAACATCCTCTGGCAAAGAGTTCCACAGGTTGAATGTGCGTTGTGTGAGACCCGGCACCTAATTGCTTCAGACTCAGTACCTCTTTCATTACAAATTAGGCACTGGAGGGAATAAATGATGGATGCCAGTTTTACAGCCCCTTTTCAGAGCAGAACCACAGTCTGAACTAGCAGGAGAAATCACGTGCAAAGTCTTCTCCCTAAGCCAAGTCTCAGCCTGATGAGATTGAATCTAACCAAGCTACCCCCTCTGCCTTCTCAAAAAGGCAGGTTTGATCATGGAAACACCAACATGGGCCCTAGCTAGCTGGCTTGGCTCTGCTAGAGTCGGCACTGAGAGCTGGCAGCCAATCAATGTCCCTATTCATTCAAACAAACGCTGGGATTTGATGTTTTGCTTTCACTTGCGATTCAGGTGTGCAGTCAAGTGGGATCAGTGCGTGGGACAGAAGAGAGAGCAGAGACCTGGTCAATTCCAGCAGCTAGAACTGAAACCTGACTTCTTCAATCCAGAATGCCTACTTGTGAGCTCCATTTTCCTGACAACTGATAGCCCAGGAGGGATCTGGGCAAGGTGAGGGCTGTCACTCCCTTGGGGTTTCTCTGTGAGTTTAGCTTGTACAGCCTTGAAATTGGAGAGGACCAGATGCTCAGCTGGCGTAAATCAATGTCACACCATTGATATTGACAGAGCTCAGCTGATTTACACCAGCAGAGGATCGGGCTCCCCTCAAGGAGACCTGAGATGTGCAGAGCTGAGTGGGACCAAGCCAGATGGGTCACAGGCAGCAACCCTAACTTGCAAGCAATGCTATCTTCTGTCTGCAAAGCTTTTGTCAGCTCCAGCTTTACGGAAGATACAGCTTGCTAGCTGGTCTGAATCACAGCATGGAAATGGCACACCATTTGGAATAACTCAGCATGACTCACCGCCTCTGATCAGGACGGTCGAGGAATAGAATAACAAAGGGCGATGCAGAGCAGTGCTAAGGTGTATTGGCTGAGTTGTGTGCGAGACCAGAGCTGGGATTGGCATTGTATCACTGTGGGGCATCGGTAAAGCAGCATTGGGGCTGGAAACTGGGATAGAAAAGGATGCTGCAGGTCAGGATTCAGGTGCACCTGAGTGGGGAGGCTAAAACTGGCAGAGCAGGAGGTGTTCAGGTGAGATGAATAACAGGGCACTGCAGGTGAAGAGTGAGAAGCATCAGCCAGATATTCTGGGTGTGGCTCTGGATTGCATACACCTGTAGGGGAAGCCAGCCCATGCTGCCTGTTTGACGTTTGAATCTATTCAGTATTCTTATTCCCAGGAAAGTAGGGTGTCTCTTCTGCACCCCAGTGAGCACCAATAACATATTGTTACCCGGCAGCCCTCACACATCTTGCAATGCCAACGTCTGTGCACATGAAATTTCCCCGAGAGCCCGGCCTCGCTGAGGATAAACAATGAGTCAGCTAATCCAAACCAAACCAGTAATAAAACACAGGAGGTCAACTCGGTACAAGCCTGAAATCTTGAAAAGCAAAATAAAGAAAAAAATTCATTGTGCGAAAAATATCTCCTTCGGCAGATGTGGAAAGAGAGGGGCAGGGCAGGGGAATTAAGGACACATGCTCGCTCTCATTCAGGTGAGCCGAGAGCACAGTTATGAGCATGCTATAAATAGATAAGTCCGTGCTACCTTCTCACACTCTCATCTAAGAACTAGGAGACCAATTTAAGGCTGTTGGATTGCAGTGAGCAGTGACAGCCTCATGCCTCAGAGAAGGCCCCGTGGCCCACTAGTGTAAACACACTAACCTGTAATTATGTGGAGTCAAGAGGAAGGATGGGCTTGTGGCTGAGGAACTAGACTGGGCCTCAGGTGCAAGTTCTTTCTCAGACTGAGAGGAAGGATGGTGCAGTGCTTAGAGTGCTCTTCTACAGACTCCCTGGGTGACCTTGGGTGAGTCACTTAATCTCCCTATGCCTCTCCTGATGGCATTTATATTGCCATAGTATCTGAGCGCCATACAGTTTTTACTGGTTTCAGAGTAGCAGCCGTGTTAGTCTGTATTCGCAAAAAGAAAAGGAGTACTTGTGGCACCTTAGAGACTAACAAATTTATTAGAGCATAAGCTTTCGTGAGCTACAGTTGCGTATACAGTTTTTACTGTATTTATTTTTGGCTCTACAAGATAGGGCAGTGCAGTACTATTATTATTTGTGTTATAGATGGGGAAGCAAGGCACAGAGAGACTAAGTGACTTGCCCAAGACCATATGGGAACCATACGTTCAGCCTCACTTGCCCATCTTTGAGGACAATAATACTCCATTCACCTGTCTTACCTACTTCGATGCTCAGCTCTGTGTGGCTGGGGCAATCTAAACAAACAAGACAGACAAAGGGTGAGAAGGGAAACAGAAGCCCAGAGAAGCAAAGTGACTTGACAAGATCACAAAGCAGTTCAGTGGCAGAGTCAGGAACAGAGCAACAGATGTAGGTCTCCTACATCCCAACCCTATCTACTGGACAGTACCGCATGAGCAGATGTACCATCTCCTCACTTTCTCCTGAGCCTTATGTTCTCACCAACTACTGTCCTTCTCCTAAACATCTCATCAAAGGACCTTTAACATACCTCTCTAGCTCCCTCGCCCTCTTCCTTGCCTGTTTTAACTCTGAGTTGTTCTAGGGGCTGCAGCGTGGAGCCCCCTTTCCATTGGAGGGAGCCCTTCCGTTCTCCTGATCATCCTTCTCTCATTCTCTTTGACCCAGTGCAGACTTGCTCACGAGGAGCCACTCCATTCCTCTGAGCCATGCCATAGCGATGCACCAGCCTCTGGTTCTGTTCCTTCCTATCTAACAATCACCTTTTCTCCGTCTCTGAGAGTGGCCTCTCCTCTGTGCCAAGATGTTCTGTGAGGACTCCCACAAAGTTCACTTCTTGACCCTCTGCTTTTTTCTATCTACTTTCACCCTCTTTGATTTCTTCATCCACCTCCAACATTGGCTTCCACTGAGGACTCTCAGATGCAACTGGAGCAAGTCTGTTCATCACCAGATGGGCTAAGTAGAGAATCCCAGATCCCAGCACCCCCAGACTCAGGTTATATCTGCATTGCAATTAGAGGTGGGACTGCAGCATGTGGAGACATACCTGAGCTATCTTTGATCTAGCTAGCTCAAATAATCTATTAGTAAAGCTGCAGAAGCATGGGCTGTGTGAGTCCGCCTAGAACTTTGGGCCACGCAGCTGTAGCTTTGCTGCTATTGTTATTTGAGCTAGTGCTAGCTCCAGTAAGTCTACATGGGCTGCAGTGTACCCTTAGGGAGTGGGGGTTGGGGTGGGTTGGAACCTGCAACCAGATCTGAATGACAGGTCCAGCTCTACTTTTCATGACACCAGGGAAGTACCGGTAAATATGTTTCTCTTGTCTGTCAGGATGCGGGGGAGGGGTGTAATATTTTCACACCCCTCTAATTGGTCTCCCCATCTTGCCTCTCTACCTAACACCCCCTCTCCTCCAAATTCCTGGTTTGGAGACCAGGAGAGAAAAAAGATACCTGCAGCCAGCTGACAGCTCTGCCTTTGGACTGCGTGGGTTTAGTGTTTGACTCTAATCCCGTAGTTTACACAGCGGAGCTCTGGGCCAAACCTAACGACTCCAAGAACCTGCCAGAAAGCTCAGCTTTTCCTAAGCCCTATAAACAGTTTCCTGCCTCCGACCCTGCACCTGCTCCCCCGTGCCTGACACTGCTCCTCATACCGTGGCCGAGAAGAGGAAGGGATGACGGTGGCCCCGGGGGGATAAGGGAAGCCTGGAGGGGCATGCTGAGCCATGCTCTTCCAACCATCCTCCCTCCCTGCTTTCCCCTCAGCTTTCATATCCTTCAGCCACTTGGCAGGGACTGCTCTGAACACTTTGCCTGCATTGAAACTGGCTGCATCGCCGCCGATGTGAGCTAATTACACAAAGTGCAGCTTCTCCCCAGGGACAATGTCGTTTTTCCTGGCAAGCCAGGCACCAGCCGCTTCCAAAAATACATTCCTGCCTCGAGCGGCTTGCTGAGTTTTTTTTTATCTCACAGTTCCTCTCAGGCTGAAGTGTCCCGATGGCCAAGGAGTCAGATGTCCGGTGCCCACTCAAAATGACTTGCCCCTCACCATGCGCCACGGAGATGGGGACAGTGTCCAGCCTGAGTCCTTCAAACAAACATTCTCTTGGTTGTTGGGCTCTTTGCTCTCCAAGCCATCAGGTTGATTTTGGCTTGGAAGATAAATGGGACTTGCAGGCAAATTCATGACCAACAACTTGGGGGATTTCTCTTTTTTGATAGGTGTTCTAATCAAATCAGAGTGTTTTCCCTCTCAGGCCATATTTTCTTCCCTCCATGTTGCCTGCTCCTGCAGTAAAATGGCTCTCCTATGTTTGGGACATTACATCCCCCTGCTGGGATACAGCCAGCCACCACTATGATTCCGTCTCAGCACCTGACAGGACAGGTGAAGCACATGGTGGAAGCCCGTGACTTAAATGCAAATGCCAGGGGCTGAATAAGAAAAACATGAAGGTGAGAAACACCCCTAAAGCAAGATGTTAAATATATGCAATCTGCTCTCCCTTACTGCCTAGTAAAAATGTCCCTCTGAGGCTAATAAGCAAGAGTACTGCTCTTGGAACAGTCCCTCTGTATACCTGAGCAGGCCCGTGGAAGGACTGAAGGGGAGATTGCTCCACAGAGAATCCATCTCAGGTTTCACACTAAGCCCAGGGCAGGCCTTTGGGTCTCCAGTCAGTGCTGAGTAGATACTCCTTCAGTGTGGTACAATTTACCCCCCTACTCACTGGGAATATATCTATTTCACAGCTTAAAAAAAACAAGGGAAATTTTTGAATTCCAGGGTAATAATTGCAACTAAGAATCTGGAGAAAATACATCAGTAATAATAAAAAATCTCCTTTGTTCTTCTACTCCTCCTTCTATCTTAGGATCTCAAGGCATTTCATAAGCATTGATTAGTTAATCTTCCCAACACCGCCGAATCCATTATTATCCTCATTTTATAACTGGAGGAACAACTTCTTGGCCAATGGAAATGTTAAATGGAAAGTTAGAGGCAGAGTCAGGACTGGAAACCAGGAGTCATGAGTCTTTTCCTTGCTGAACCCCACAGGGTCAAGCTTCAGCCTCAAAGCTTACGACACCACCAGAAACCCTGGCTGGAATTCTAGCCCTGGAATTCACTGTTACCTGCTTGGTACAGGTTTCAGAGTAGCAGCCGTGTTAGTCTGTATTCGCAAAAAGAAAAGGAGTACCGGTGGCACCTTAGAGACTAACAAATTTATTAGAGCATAAGCTTTCGTGAGCTACAGCTCACTTCATCGGATGCATTTGGTGGAAAAAAAGTTTTTTTCCACCAAATGCATCCGATGAAGTGAGCTGTAGCTCACGAAAGCTTATGCTCTAATAAATTTGTTAGTCTCTAAGGTGCCACCGGTACTCCTTTTCTTTCTGCTTGGTACAGCACATCAAAACCCACGTTTCCAGCCAGGGAGGAGAAAAAACTATGATGTCATTTCAAGGGTATGATGTCATTGTTTTATTACTATGTCATCACAGCCATAACATTTGATTCTTTTTCTTTTATGGGTAAAAAAAACCCAAACCACTGCAACAGCATGTTAGCCAATAGAAGTGGAGTATATGTGTGAGATAAAGTAAACTGTATAAGGTTAGTTGGTTTATCCCCACTGGGCACTGAGTAGTTCCATGATCTGGAAGTTCACACAGACAATAAATTTTCCTTTTGTTTTTTCCTCCCTGTTTCTCTTGAACTAACAAAAGCCTAAGGCCACAACAAGCAGGCCAGGGGACTACTTTTGTATGTGATTGCAATAAAAACATGCTTTCCTTGTTATTGTAATGTGATCTGTTTGATATACAGAAAGCACAAAACAGGAAATGGTGAATAAGGTAACTGCATTTTTGATGAAAAGATGTCTCGGTTGATGGGTGGGGCTGTTTCTTTTTCTTCTTCTTCTTCTCTGGAATAACTTGGGTAAGACTCAAGACACAATGCAAAGAGAAGCGGTTTTATCTGATCCACACACGCAGCAAGTTCTTTAGGACGGGGTCATTTTATGTGTCTTTGCCCACAGACCAGCACAGTGGGATGCTAATCCTGACTAGGGCCGGTGGATGCTATTGTAATAAAAATATTTATCTATCTAGAGCTGATGCAATGAGTCGCATATTTGCAATGCATGCAACAAGTTGTATATGTTCTACAAAGCCCAGGAGCTATGCTATGAATGATTGAGCGTAGTCTCCTGGTACTTTCTTTATTAACTATTTTCATATACGGAGACACAGAGCACTCTAGTATTATTATCTATGTGGCTATCTATTTCTAATTCACTCATCACTGTGCTATGATTGTCAACGGCTAGCTATCTAGGAATTTTGTATCATGCTCATCACTGTAATCTCTAAGCACTGAGACATCACCAGAGGCATTGTTGGCTTAACCCTAGCCTGTGACTGTTTAGACAAGACTTCCAAAGCATTCGCTGTTAGTTGTGACTGTCGTAGCAGGACACATTTTCTTCATGATGGCCTGGCTCATTGGGTGTCTTCATTCTTAGTAGGGCTGTATGAAGACTGCAAGCCAATCAGACGGCAGATTCCAAATTGCATCACCTTTTAGGGTACTTATAAGGACTGCCTCAGAGCTAAGGGCAGAGCCAGCCCTAGGGAAATCTGGTTGCTAAAATATATGGCGTGAAATCCTGGCTTTCGCATGCAGAAGAAGGAAGAAAAAAGGATTTGGTTAGTCTTTACTGGCAGAATTCAAAGATCTATGTGAAAGGGACATAAAGTCATTTCCTCCTGCATAAATCAGCTGAATGGTTTTAGCTCACTCGAAGCCCTTGAACAATGATCTCGGAATCAAACTTGCTGATTGGTAGCATGTACTGGCACCTGGTTCCATAAATCACAGGCAGAGACGAGCAACTCGGGCATCCAAGAAGTGCCAATTTATTGCTCCTGCTAGTAAATCAACATAAAGCCGTCATATTCCTTGCAAATATTTTTACAAATGGAGCCCCCTCCCCTGTACAGGGAAAGGTTCTAATTCCTGGCGAGACAGGCATATAACTCGCAACGGGCTGCTGAATAGCAAGCCAGCCACTGGCCAAGGCATTTGACAATGGAAATAAAGCATCCCCCCTGTTTCCTGTGTTGAAGATCCCATTGGCTGCACTTTTCTATTCTGCCACAGAAAACCCAGTCTAGTCTCACTCCCTGGCCCCCTGCAAAAGTCTCTGCCTTTCTCCCAAGAGAGACCTATGCTATCAGTCACCTGTTACTTATCCTAATGGCTAGCAAACTTTCAGTGCCCATGAGACATGCCCACTGTATGAAAGCATCAGAAATACTGTGGTCCCTTTGTGTGGCTATTTTTTCACTTGAGCTTCTTCCCTATCTGTCTAAGGTACTTGTGTGGCCTCCATTACCATAGTATATAGGCACCTCATGCTATATTTATCTTCACAATACCCAGTGCTATTACCTCCTTGTACAGATGGGAAACTGACTAAGTGACTTGCCCGAGGTCACACAGGAAGTCAATGGACAAGCAGGGTATCGAACACAGGTCTCCTGGCTAGCACCCTAACCACTTGACCAGCTTTTCTGCCCCTTGTTAACTCAATATCCTACACAATGAGGCTTCCACTTCAGCAGAAGAGCAGAAGACTCTTGCAACAGCACCCGTGAGGATGCCTCAAAGGCAAAGGTGCTGCTGCGCAAGGAAAGGTGGGGAGCAGAAGAAGATGAAGTCATCTGATCCGAGTCCATGGAGGGGGATGTTCCTCAGGATTCTGAACTGAGTGTAAGAGTGTTCCTGATCTTGTTAAACTCCTTGGGACTGATTACCATGTACACTAAGGTCCCATTACACTGCTCTGCCAATGAAAAAGGGCTTAAAGTGGACTTAAATGTAGCCCTAGTGTGAACGAGAATCAGGCCCTACCTTTCCCAGGATGTATTTTCTCTTATGCATCACTCTGCTGGTGATCTGTAATTGCTAAGCTTTTATTCTTATTGAAAAGCTACTCCTCTGGTTTGATCTGTGTGCTCCAAGTAAAGGCCTGGTCATAATCCATCATTTAGGGAAGATGTTTGTGTATTTATGTAAAATGACAGATTGGTAATCTTGGAGCTGAAACCAGATACTTTCCCAGGACAAGAAAAAGAATTTAAAATCTAGAAGCACCAGAACCCAGAAGGAGGGGCTGATTCTGTGTCGAGACGAGGACAAGATCACAGGATCTTTCATAATAGACATACTTTGCTTTCCCCGGAATGTCTCCAAGAACTTCAAAAAGTTCTTACCCCCTTTTACAGGTCAGGAAACCAAGGCACAGAATCATAGAATCATAGAATCATAGAATATCAGGGTTGGAAGGGACCCCAGAAGGTCATCTAGTCCAACCCCCTGCTCAAAGCAGGACCAAGTCCCAGTTAAATCATCCCAGCTAGGGCTTTGTCAAGCCTGACCTTAAAAACCTCTAAGGAAGGAGATTCTACCACCTCCCTAGGTAACGCATTCCAGTGTTTCACCACCCTCTTAGTGAAAAAGTTTTTCCTAATATCCAATCTAAACCTCCCCCATTGCAACTTGAGACCATTACTCCTCGTTCTGTCATCTGCTACCATTGAGAACAGTCTAGAGCCATCCTCTTTGAAACCCCCTTTCAGGTAGTTGAAAGCAGCTATCAAATCCCCCCTCATTCTTCTCTTCTGCAGACTAAACAATCCCAGCTCCCTCAGCCTCTCCTCATAAGTCATGTGCTCTAGACCCCTAATCATTTTCGTTGCCCTTCGTTGTACTCTTTCCAATTTATCCACATCCTTCCTGTAGTGTGGGGCCCAAAACTGGACACAGTACTCCAGATGAGGCCTCACCAGTGTCGAATAGAGGGGAACGATCACGTCCCTCGATCCGCTCGCTAGAGAGGTGAAGTGAATTGGCCAAGGTCACACAGTGAATCAGTGAGGGAGTGGGGAATAAAAACCACGTTTCCAGTCTGAATTCTGGCCATTCTCTGCTCTGACCAGTAGACAATTCTACGTTTGGCAACCAGATGTTCATTCCAACCTAGAGGAGAAGCTTTACCCTTTCATGAAGGACCTGCCTAGACCTCCACTGAGCTATTGGCCACCCCACCCAATGCTGTTGGATGACTTTTGCTACAACAAAGTAGCTGAACTAACCTCCCATCTTAATTTACCACAGTACCCAGTGGCTTAAAAGCACTGAAAGCTGGGGATGGGCTGGCTAAGGGATCTGATGATGCAGCATTTCAATTCTGGGTCAATAGTCTTTCCAGTTGAGTAGGCAAAGATCAGAATTTACTACTATCTGTTGGCTGTTTGATGGGCTATGAAATACATCACAAATTCATAGATTTTAAGGCTAAAATGGACCATTATGATTGTCTGGTCTGACCTGCCGCATAGCACAGACCTGAATATTTCATCTAGTGATTCCTATGAGAAGCCCATGACGTTTTGTTGAGCGAGGGCAGATCTTCTACAAAGATACATCCGATCTTGATTTAAAGTTTTTAAGCAATGCAGAACCCACCACATTCCCAGACAAGTTGTTCCAATGGTTATCTACCCCTGTTAAAAATGTTCATTTCACTTCCAGTCTGAATTTGTCTACCTTCAGCTTTCTGGCCACTGGATCTTGTTATGTCTTTGCTAGATGAAAGAGCCCTCTGCTATCCGAATTCTTCTCCCCGCATAAGAATTCATAGACCATGGTCAAACTCCTGCCAGCCTCCTCTGTCTCTCCATCTTCCCCATCACCACGAATCCTCAGCTGCCTGATCCCAATCACTGGCCAATGGGGCTGCCCAAAAGCATTGTATCTATTGCATGTGGTTTCGAAATTGGAGCTGCCTGGGTTTCACGGATGCCACCTCTTTATCCTTAAGCAATAGGGCCATCCTAGGTTCCGCCTACAAGGCTTTACACATCTCTATAACATTCTGTATATAGGCAACACAGCACAGAAAACTCACTGGGAAGGAACTTCTCCAGGGCCTGCAGGGTCTCTCCAGTATCCTAACAGCAATGCTAGCTGCAAGTGAACAAGTTTATTAATGGGTCCAATAGGCCAGTAAATTCAAGAGGCTGGAGAGGCGTGTGCAGCCTGGAGGCAAACAGCAGCCACAGCTCAAAGCCAAGCCCTGTCCAACAAATACCTGTTAACAGGGGAGAGATTTATGGCACTCCAGTTTGTTTATAAACACGGTGTATCCAACTCCGGGTCCAGCCCAGGCATGCAACTGAGCTGATCTACGCGGGGTGAGTGATAGAAAAGCCTGCTCAAACCAACCATAGGTCTTTGCTGAGTTGTGAAACTGCTTTTGTTACTTTGTTCTGGGCTGTATTTTTCATGTTTGCTAATTGTCTGGGTTTGGTCACAGCCTGGAACAGCTTGATCACACTGTGATTCCTGAGGAGACTGGAACCAGAGTGGAGCACAAACCCTGCTATGATGCCTACTCTCAGGAAACTTCTATCATCTCTCTGTTTCTGAGGCCAAAAATATGGGCAATAAGCCATGAATAGTATTCTTTAGGGTGCTAATAAAGCTAGAGGGTAACTGGACTGAGAGCCCTGTGTCACCAGTTCAAATCCAGCCATGGTAGCTTAATATTATACTCTGTGTTTCTAGACAGCCTTCCGCATGCGGGTCCCCAGATGCATTATGGCCAAGCTTGACACCTACCCCCACCTCAAACACCATGTGAGCTAGTTGGGAATCATCTCGATTTTACAACTGGGGAAACTGAGGCTCAGACAGGTGAAGTGACTTGCCCAAGGCCATCCAGTAGCTTTGTCTACACTAGGGAACCTGTGGGGGGGAAAGGGTTTCCATTGGTGCTGCTACTGATTCACACGGGTATTGGGGACCAGGGCTCTGAGAGGGGAGCGTGATCTAGCAGTTAGAGTAGGGAAGTGGGTTTTAGGACTCCTGGGTTCCTTGCCCAGTTCTGCCTCAGGCTGAGTCCATCTTAGACAGTTTTACATGTGCACACACAAAAAGTCTGTGAGTGGCTACTGCCAAGGAAGCAAATTCCAGGCTGGGAACAGAGATTTTTTCCACCAGGGGGTTGCCTGTTTTGCCCTTGAGTTTCTACTGCTCAGCAGACAGTCCTACTGGGAACAAAGAACGAATGGGTTAACAGCCTAGGCAGGGAAGGTGGGGTTTGCACACAGCCCTGTTATTTCCCAGGCTTGCTTTCTCCTTCCCAGCCTGTCTCCATTGGTTCCCCTTACTCTTTTCCTCCCATGGCAGTGGTGAGGAGCTGCATTCCTGCATTATCACACTTCCACATCCCCCCCTCTGTGCAACCCCCCCCACCCCTCTTTAGCACACTGATGCCAGGGAGCTGAGCTGTGTGAAACCTCCCACAGGCTGGTGGGAACTCGGCTTCCAGAGAGAATCCGACTTGTTTCGGAAGCTTATCTCCCAGCACCTGCTCTCCCAACGAGGAAGGGGGGGCAGGGGAAGAGGGCTGCGTGCATGGAAGTGGGCCAAAGAGATATGCCTGGATACAACACCCCCCTGGAGACTGATGGCCTGGCTGTGCTCTGGCTGCCACTGGTGTAGACCTGGAGGAACTCCACAGAGGTCAGTGGAGCCAGACTGGTGCAAGTGAGAGGCGAATCAGGCCCTATTTGCCATAGCTGCAATGCCCCCTCTGCTGCCTGATCCTGCCCCCACTGAAGTTAATGGGAGTTTTCCTGTTGACTTTAACAAGAGCAGGATTGGGTGCCGGCGTACAGTCAGGCTCCCCTGCCTATATCCCAACGGAAGAGGCTTCCATCCTGCCTGACATCTGGGAACGTCACACTTCCCACTGGATGTGTTTGGGAAAGCAAGATCCATGCTGGGGTTACTACTGGAACCTCAGATTGTTCACCCTCCTGCCCCTTGACCCTCCAGGGTGACACCCATCCCTTGCTGGCTCCTGTACCATGGCAGGGCTAGAGCTAGGGGCAGTCACAGGGCAACGAAGAGGGAAACCATTTTCAAAGTCAGGGGTGCTCAGCTCAGAGCCGTGCCAGCAGCTTGCCAGGAGCCTGAAGGCCACCGTTAATTGCTATCAAGTGGAGGTGGCAGTCACCTCTCAAGAGAAGAAGGGAGTTCAATGTTCATGGCCCATTCAGTCCTTGGTCTCCTTTGCCATGCTTGCCAAGAAGGGAGCCAAGTAGGAGTTCTTTGAGTGGGGCATGCTGGCAACTGGAGTGACATGCCCAACACATGGCATGCAATCATCACAGCATGATAAGATCTTTCAGTCACTTCTGGACTGCTGCATATTGGACCTGGTGTCCTAGAAATGGGAAATGGGAAATGGCTCCATAGTAGCTCCCTGCCAACCCCATCAGCCATCCAGCCTCCTTGTATGATTGTTCTGACAAGGAGGAGGAAGGCTCTTCATTGCTGGTACCCAGTGAAATCTATTCCCTTGTGATTGAACATAAGCACTTTTCTCAGGATCTCTGACAGGATCGGGTGCAAGTCTGACTTGGTACCAAGCTAAACCCTCCCAGCTATCGCCCGTTCCACTTCTCAGGCCCGGTGGAAGGGCTGAGCCACAGAGAAAAGGAATTTCCTAGTATAACGTGAGGCTTCCTTTGCCATCACTGCTCTTTGTTGCATCTGGCAGGATGTCAGCAATTTGAGGAGATTGCTAAATACGGTAAACAGAAGGCCCCACAGGCTGGCACATTGGCCGAGTCTATAACACGAAAGGATCAGTGTCTACAGGGCCCTGCCCCAGAATGAGCTCCATGGGCATAGAAGTGACTCACCAGGGGGCACCTCCATGTGGCTACTTGTAGCTTTGCAGGATCTTTGAAGCACTTGGAGGAGAGGAAGGTGATCAGGAACAGTCAACATGGATTCACCCAGGGCCAGTCATGTCTGACCAACCTGATTGCCTTCTATAATGAGATAACTGGCTCTGTGGATAAGGGGAAAGCAGTGGATGTGATATACCTTGACTTTAGCAAAGCTTTTGATATGGTCTCCCACAGTATTCTTGCCAGCAAGTTAAAGAAGTATGGATTGGATGAATGGACTACAAGGTGGATAGAAAGGTGACTAGATTGTCGGGCTCAACAGGTAGTGATCAACTGATCGATGTCTAGTTGGCAGCTGGTACCAAGTGGAGTGCCCCAGGGGTCGATCCTGGGGCTGGTTTTGTTCAACATCTTCATTGATGATGGGATGGATTGCACCTTCAGCAAGTTCGCAGATGACACTAAGCTTGTGGGAGAGGTAGATACGCTGAAGAGTAGGGATAGGGTCCAGAGTGACCTAGACAAATTGGAAGATTGGACCAAAAGAAATCTGATGAGGTTCAACAAGGACAAGTGCAGAGTCCTGCACTTAGGGCGGAAGAATCCCATGCACTGCTACAGGCTGGGGACCAAATGGCTAAGCAGTAGTTCTGCAGAAAAGGACCTGGGGATTAGAGTGGACGAGAAGCTGGTTATGAGTCAACAGTGTGCCCTTGTTACCAAGAAGGCTAACAGCATATCGGGCTGCATTAGTAGGAGCATTGCCAGCAGATCAAGGGAAGTGATTATTCCCCTCTATTCAGCACTGTGAGTCCACATCTGGAGTATTGCATCCAGTTTTGGGTCCCCCACTACAGAAAGGATGTGGATAAATTGGAGAGAGTCCAGCGGAGGGCAACAAAAATGATCAGGGGGCTGGGGCACATGACTTATGAGGAGAGGCTGAGGGAACTGGGCTTGTTTAGTCTGCAGAAGAGAAGAGTGAGGGGGGATTTGATGGCCACCCTCTCACAGACACCATTCCCCAAATGCTGCCCCAGCTATATGGCGGGAATAGGCTTCTCAGGCTGGTTTGAAAGAGGTGAGGCACAGCATGGCCTAAGAGGACTTTGTCAGGTGTCAGCTCTGTACAGAAAATGGTGCTTTGTAGCTAAGAGACAGGGAGAGAAGATGAGCATAAAGAAGGGAATGGAGACAAAGAGAAGGATGGGGAAGAGAAAAAGAAAGAGGGATGAAAAGAAAGAGAGAAAGTGGTAAGTCCTGCTTAAAATGATTTGATTTCCTTCTTATAGGGAGAGCTGGTCCAATTATATTCACAAGGGGTTAATAATGCTTAGAAATGACAGTCACAAAGCATTAATAGTATGTAATAAAGTGTTACTTTGACTTATTTTTCCCAGCAGTTGTGGAAAAAGAGCCGGTTCCTACACCAATAGGAGTGGTGGCTTTTATTTCTATGGATCTGGATCAGGCCTTAAATTTCTAGTGAATCCTTTTCTCGATTATTCAAGCAGCTCCACCAAGGGCCAAATAATGTGTGTCCAATGAATAGTCGGGCCATTTCCCCCTCCCGAGCCACAAATAAGTTATTCCCCAATAAATGAAACCAGCAGTGGTTTGGCCAGGTGTTCAATAATGACTCTGAGCTCCAGAGGGCCCCTGTGCAGAAAGGGTCAAATAAAAAAAAAATCCAATAAGCATTACAAATTAATGTTTGTGTTTCATTTGCAGTGAGACTGGCTTTTCAGGCTGGGGCTGCTCCTGGCCTCCCCCAGCTCCCAGGCTGTGCACCTCCAGTGGAAAAGGGCATGCTGCCCCTGGTGGGAAAACATGCCAAGCACAGGAAATGGGGAAAGCCGCTTTCAGACACAAAGGGATGAAACGTTTGTTTATTTTTTGGTTCCGTGATAATGGTCTGGCCCCCCATTTTTGATGGGAAGGGGGCGGGCGGAGGCAGCATATGCTAGGTGAGCAGCTCTGCCAAAGGACCTACAGCTAAGCATGCAGCACCCTTTTCCAACTAATCCAGTCTTGGGCTCCCCACACAGCTCTGGCATTGCACCCCAGTGCTGACTCTGATCCCCTGTCATTCCAGCTGGGACCCAGCCCAGCTCCACCAAACACCTCAGTCCCCACAGACAGCACCCACTGTCCTGGGGCATTCCCCTAATCTACTTGGTCTTCCTTGCAGCATTCCTGCAAACCCAGGCCTGGGTACCCCTACAGCTCTGCCAGTGCACCCCACTGCTCACCTGCATCATGGTACATTGCAATACTGGGCCTCCACACGCAGTTCTGCCAGTGGCCCCCCCCCACCAATTTCCTTCCTGCAGCACCTGCTGCCCTGCTATTTCAGTCCTCAGATACGCCACAGTGTCCCTTTTGGAGCCTTGTACGTCAGTTTCACAGCACCTGGATCCCATCGGCCCCCATGCTCAGCTCCATCGATGCACGTCAGTACCGATTTGCATTTTTATGACCCTGGCCTCCACAAAGCTCTGTCAACACACCTCAGTCCTGATCTACAGCACCCCGAACATTTCCAGTTTGGGGTCTGTTCTGAGCAGGCTGCAATGGGTGCTGTCTTGTCCCATGGTCCTCTGAAGTGGCCAGATACATCCTCTAGGGGCTGACTGGAGACCACCACACTGGTCTGCACTTGTGACCTAAGTAGGACTTGAACCTATGTCTCCAGAGGGAGAAGCAAAGATGATTAATGCTCTGGCTTTGCTATACAAAACTTCCCCACCCATCCTTTTATTACATGTTATCCAAAAGACATGGTCAAGTTTTTAAAGATTTAACTCATGCTTACTTGGCTCAGATCTTATTCATCCCCCCTGGGAAGCTGGGAAAGGGGAAGTTTGACCCTGAAAAGCAAGCCCCTGCATTCCAAGATCTTACCATTCTCTATGGCATCTTACAAATGATGGGACAAGGTCAGCTCTTGGTGCCACTGAAATCAATGGCAAAACTCCCATTGTTTCCAGCAGCATCAGGATTTTGCCCTCAATATTAAGGTCCTTACCCAGTATTGACTCACTCCTAACTCCCATTGACTTCAGTGAGAGCTTTGCCCAAGTAAAGATGTACAGCTGATCCACACTGAAAACATACATAGGCATAACTACGTCTTTCCCCTGGGCGTTACAAATCCACACCCCTGAGCGACATAGTTATGCCAACATAACCCACAGTGTGGACAGCGCTAGGTCAACAGAAGAACCGCTTCTTGGGCAGCTGGATTAACTACATTGATGGAAGAACCTCTCCCTTCACTGTAGTGAGTGTCTGCACTGAAGTACCACAGCAGTGAAGCTACGGTGTGACAGCTATAGACCTAGCCTGAGTGACTACCGATTAGTACTGCAGGGTGTGGTCCTTAAAGAAAGTGATTGCTTCACCCACTGAATTGCAGCTACTGCTGCGGTGGGGGGGGGAGGGGGCTAGCAGATGTTTATAGTGCAGCAGCTCAGGACAGGAAGAGAATAACTTGCCCAGCCTGAGCTGATAGGGAGCCCAAAATCCTGAGTAAAACGGTTTTCAAATTATAAATAAAAATTGGAACTCGTGTTTACTGATGGTTTAGCATTCTTTATTGACTGAGTCCCTTTGGGTTCTGGTTTGAGCTGTCACTGAAACAGATGCTGATAACACAGCAAGCATAGAATGGGCTAGAGTGTTTTTCTTAAAGCACACGCAGCACTGGTTAAAGTATTAGACTGGCGTTTGAGGAGAGTGAACTCTTTTTACCAAGCAGGTAAAATAGCAATGCAAGGTCCTCTCACCCCACCAGTGAGACCCTGCTCAGGCCTTCACAGACAACACTAGAGATGTGGTCAGAAGCCATGCTCATTCAGATCTCAGCCTGTCTTCTGTGTGGGCCAGACATCATGTGGCACCTGACCATTAGGTATTGTATTGAGACTCCACAAGCTCATTTCACATAAGCCACCAAACAGATATAAGACTGCAGCAAATTGTAGTCATGCCAGTTCCAAATGGGCAGCCTCTGGAGACAGACTATCTATGTTGGGTACTTATTGGGCTTACGTTACCATAACATCGAGCACCTTGCAGTCTTGACTGCATTTATCCACACAACACCCCTGCGATACAGGACAGGGCTCTTATTCCCATTTTACAGATGGGGAAATGAGGCAAAAGAACTAAGTGACTCACCCAAGGTCACACAGTCTGTGACAGAGACTCCAAGTCCTAGGCTAGCACCTTAACCGACCCACCTTATACCATTGCCAATCTCCTGATCAGTCCACTCTCCTCCACTCTAAAGAGTAGATTCTTTCCATGCAGCTTGGGTGAAACTCCCCTGTGCAGAGAGCCTGCCCCAGTTAAGGTTCACTTAAGTCCTAGTTTGAGATTTTAAGTAGCTGAAGCATAGTTCTTGGGCAGACCCTGAAATTTCTCTCCATGGGGCCCATTCTCTGCACCTTGTACAGGCATTTACACTGCTCCAGAGCAAAGTGAGGACAAAGCACTCCCTTAAGCACTACCATTCTGATCTAGTGGCATATTATACTCCCTACGCACTGGGGTTCGTAATGACACAAGGTGCTGGGAAATGCAAATCAGGCCTCACATGAGTAACTGGAATGGGAGTTACCCACATCTTGTAAGGCAAGAACAGAATCCAGATGACCAAATTCAAGCCCCTTATGGACACCCACTGATTTCAAGCAACGGTCTCCAGTCGACGGGAGCTGTGCGGCCTCAAGCCAGGGCTGGATTTGATACATGGGGCTGGTTTTTGTAAGAAAAGTATTATTGTTTATTTGTGTTGTGGTAGCACCTAGCTGCCCAGTCATGGCCCAGACCCCAGGGTGCTAGACACTGTACAAACACAGCCCAAAAGGAACTGACAAGGTCAGTCTAAGACAAGAGACAACAGATGGTTGGAGACAGACAGGGAGCTCAAGGAAACAATGCTGCTCAGTGTGATGAGCAGTGGTCTGCACACCAGCCGCCCAGCTGTTGTTAAGTTTTGGGTAGGCACCATGGCAAAGGAGAGTTTTCAAAAGGGGAAAGCATGGAGGGGTTTGTTTGAAAATGTAACAAGTAAGCGAGGGAGGCTGGGACAATCATGGAAGCAGTGGACATTGCGATTGAATAGAAATGATAGGTTGGGTGGGGATCATGGAAGGGCTTCGCAAGTGAACACAGTTAGCTTGTTTGCTGCGCTGGAGAAAGGGGAGCTAGTGGAGGGATGCACAGAGAAGGGTATGTGGTCAAAACGATGAGCTAGGAGAAATGAGCCGGGCAGCCTCTTCTCCCATTCCTTGAACTCAGCTACGGTCCCACCCAAATCATGCTGTGCTCAGCATGTGCCTTTAAGGGTAACGGGTCCAAGTTCTTGTACTCTGCCAAAAAATAAACACTGGAGATTTACCGATAAGGCAGAAGGACCTTTTATTTTGTTTTATTTTTCCAGCTGGAAAGAAAGAGAAGGAGAAGAGAGCGCTCTCTCAGCGGAAATGCTGGGCTTTCTTTTTTTGTTGTGGTCGAGCCGAACTGTAACAAGTCACTTTAACTCTCTCGAATGAAGGATTTGCTGGCTTTCCGGTAAACTTCAGTTACCATGGAGAGGTCTGGGACAAGCCAAATGTAAAACATTGGAAACTACACCCGAACGCACTGCAGCCATATCAAACAGTTAATTAGAACGACCCACCATGTGTTTCCCATTCCCTGGAAAGGTTTGAATCAATCGCCCCATGATTTATCACCTGCTTTCTGCGCTAACATTTCGGCTCTGCTGTCGTGCACGTGTTAGAACGGGGATTTGTGTTGTACAGTGAAAGAGGGAAGGAGGAAGGGAAGGACTTTTTTTTTAAAATGATCAAATAACCATCCCCCTCACCCCAAAGTATAAATCTCTCCTCGGAATGATGCACCAATGAGAGGACGGCTCTGGGTCCTTGCAGGATTTGTAGCCCCTGGTGAAGGAGGGGAGGGACAGATCCTCTGGATTGCTTTGATATTCAGAAGGTAGGAGAATCAGGACCTTCCAGGGGAGTGAAATACCATACCCAGATGGAAATTTCAGATGAGCAAGCTTCTTTGGGCTGTTTCGTTTCTCGCTGCACATGAATTTGGTTGTTAGGGGTGGGTGGGAATCAAACTTTCCACAAAGATCTCATCTCTATGTGTGAGGTTGTCCACCCACTAACTGTAACACCTCATTCTCCAGTGGAACAGTAGTAGAGATAATTTGGTGACATGGCTTCGAGTTAATAAGTCGTTTGGAGATGGCTCCAAGCTGCCAGGTACAGATCTGGAGCAAAACTTCTTTACTGCTGAAAAGGGGTTCTTGCTCAGTGCATAAACAGTAAACTGGCTGCCGTGACTCCTTATCTTGGAATGATGTCTCCTCTGGATGATCCGTTTTCCTCCACACTCCATCTCATTGTTTCAGGGCTAGCTAAGGGCGCTATACAGACAGCCTTGCAGACTGAAGTCTTCTGCCCACCCACAGGACCGGCACAGCAGCGATCCAGGGTTCCCCACATCACACCCACAATGCCCCTCAACCTTCTTCTAGAAGCATCACCATCAAGGCTGCAAGAAGTTTGGTCTCCTTCATCCATTCAAACCAGGAGGCTGCCAGAAAGAGGGGGCAGTTAGTGGTGATGGGTTTTATGATGTGGACAGCTGGATGGAGAACAGCAGCTCTTAATAGCTGAGCCACCAAGACACTATCAAACTTCTCGCTAAAAGGCTCTCATATTCTCCTAGCCGTTCCCTGACCCACCTGCTGTCCAGTTCAAATTGAGGTAGGGAATGCACAGAGAAAGGATGGACTTGTGGTTAAAGATTATGGCTCAGAAGAGGTGGGCTTAGCTTGTGGCTTCTGCCTCAGACTGCTGGGGTGACCTTGGGCAAATAACTCTAAGTACTCTGTGTCTTGATTCTCATTTGTAAAACAGTGATACTCTCATTGTGACTCCTTACTTTGTAAGCTCCGTGGGAAGGGGACTGTCTCTTATGTATGTACGCACCTCATTCACTGGGGCTCTGACATCTATTGGGCCTATTATCCTACTGCTCACAATGCTAATAGAGGTTGTGTGTGCACAAAAAGAGGTGGATCCCCATCATTGTCCCTATGTTCATTTCAGATCACTCAAAACTAGGATGATTTCATTTGTCTCCATCATTTCTTAAATATCCCAAACTGCTGGACAGTCTCATTATCAGCTGCTGTGCACCACTGCAGGGTTGGATGCATTTCAGGGGAGGGTGAAGTTGAATCCTGTAAGTGAAGATCTTTGGGATTTTGTGAGACAGAGGGTACTATGAATGGATACTATTGTTGTTCTTCAATATTCCAGCTAAATTTTAGGGCCAGAATGTGGACTGATCACAAATCCTGCATCTTCATCTGTCCCATGCTCCAACTTGATGGCAGTCACTCTGCTATAACAGGCCATATCAAAACCCTGGATCCAACCCTTTCTGAGCTGAAGAATAGTTCAGAGATGGACCTCAGCCTTCTCGCTAACTGGACTGGAAACAACAAGTGGCAGAGACTCTGAGCTGAAACTACCTTGAGACAAATCAGCACACTTGAGCGGAACCATAGAGTTGAGATTAAGGTGCTAATCAGGGACTCAGAAGATCCAGCTTCAAGTCTTAGTTCCACTGCAAACTGCCCGTGACTCAATCTCATTGTGCCTCAGTTCCCAAATGGGGATGCTGATACTGGAACCTCCTATGTTTATTTATACTGTCAGGTCTGGAAGGCAAGAAGTGCCTCTCGCTCCATGTATGGAGTCAGGGTAGCTAGGGTTTATACATAAAAAACACTCAGAAGAGGCCTGTTTTGCTAAGGCAGCTGATTGTGCCTGGGCAGCGCTCGCAGGCAAAGCTGTTTTTGGAAAGTTTCACAGCAAAAGCAACCCTGGCACATAATCTGGGCTTCTTTTAAAAAATGAGAGGAAAGACGCAGGTACCAGGCAGGCAGGAAAGCTTTGCAAAACCTTCTGACTGAAGCAGGCATGGGAATGGCAGAGAATGGGAATGGAGCTTGCAAAGCGAATGTTCTGAGAACTTTCTACTTGGAAAAAGGGATCTGAACTTTACCAGGAAAATATTTATGAAGCGCTGTGCTCCCAGGGGATCTTGCTTTGATTGCACATGGGTTATGATCAGAAGGGAGACAGCAGTGCCTATTTATATGCGGGAGAGAATTTAGTTATATCAGGACTATTTAAAGCTGAAACAACTCTTGGCATAATATACTTTTTGACATGACAATTAGTGCACTTGGTTCATTCAGCACGACACAGTCAAAGGAATGGATCTCTTGGGAAAATGCCAGTGCCATGAGAATCAAAATCTGAGGGAATCCCAGCTCTGAGACCAGAAATCACCTTGGTGGCTGCAGGCACAGGTCCTGATCCTGATCTCACACTGGTATAAATCAGGAAAAATTCCTCTGAAGTCAAGAGAGAGCTACTTGTGTAAGTCCATTGTTGCCTAGGTACCTGCATGGGTCTGTGAGCTAGTAGACCATGGATTCAAGTCTCAATTCTTCAACTAGGAATTACTTGGCATGATGCAGGAAGTTCTGGGCGAAACTGTTTGGTCTGTGTTATGCAGAAGATCAGACTAGATGATCACAATAGTCCTTTTACATCTACAAATCAACAGGAGGAGTCTAAACTGAGCTTGTTTCATAGTTGTTCTGCACACTGTGTGACGGCCAACACTAGGAACTGAACCAGGGATCTCCACCCCTAAAAGCATGAACTGATAACGCTTCCTGGCTGGGGCTGTAACAGACTTGTTTTGTGTGGATGGCACCTAGGTAATGCACACTCACCAGCTGGTGTGTAAAAATTCTTCCAGATCTCAGTGATGCTCTTTTGAACAGGTGTAATTGACAACACAATGCTGAGAGCAGACAAAAAAAATCTGGCCCTGGGCTTTCCTGGAATTAAGCCAAGTGACCTCAGTGCTTGAAAAAGTTTCAATTAGGAATAATTACTCAGCTGATTTTTGGGTACATGCTGTTTCTGTTCACGACCAACCTGGCCCTGGATATCTCTGAACAGTACAAGACGAGATGCTTATGGGAAGTTTCTGTGCTTAGTGCCTGAGTTATGCTGCCTTTTAATGTATTAGGGAGACTCTGTGGGTTTTGCATGTTATTAATTTTAATGGGTATTATTTTTTCTTCTTGGCTGTTTGTTTCAGAGATCACTCCCAGGGGAGAACTCCCTTTGGCTGCTTGGATGGCACACAGAATGACATCAGACAGACACTCGGAGGAATGGTAACAAGGCAGAGCTTTATTCTGAATAACATTTGTTGGCAAAATATATTGAGTAAAATTAAACACGCCAGGCAGAACCCATCAATGATGCTGTCAGGGGAGGAAGGGGCAAGAAAAGTAGGATGATCCTACAGAAAAATAAGGCTAGTCCCAAGCAGAGAAGGAGGGTGTAAACTTCTTCCCCTGGCTCAAGCTGCCCTGCAACATCCCCTAAAATCCTGCACAGCCAACTGTGATAATGCCCCTCAGTTCTGAGCTGCAGCACCTGCAGCTCTCCCCGTCCTCTCCTAAGCAGATACTGTCAATCGTGAATACAGTATGGCTAACAATAGTGTGTGGCATACTTGTTAGATGGACAAATCATATATTCTCTCCACCTGGGACTGGGTTGAAACCTCCTAAATTTGTTTCACATGCCAATGAAAGTAGATTTGAATCCTAATCTCTGGACGGGAAACCTCATGCATTAATACATCATGCAGCTCGAAACCCTCCCTCTTTCGCCACCCTTCTCATTTCTAACTCCATTGTCATGCTAGCATGAGGATGCTCTTGAGTCAAACCCTAAACTATCTTCAGCTCTAGGGTTTTCCTGCCTGGTCCCGGTGCCCCATCCAGCTCTTAGATGGGACTCTGTGAGAAGAGCAGGTGAAGCTCACACCGTCCCTGTCTTGGCTCTGTCACACCCAACGTACCAGCCGTCCCCTCCAGAATGCATCCTGCTGGTATTACCAGTCTCATGCCCACAAGGGAACTGTCCTGTTCCTGGCATTTCTAAGCTAAATACCTCAAAGCACTCTACACATGGTAACTAACTATGCCTCCCAACACCCTAGGTGAGCTAGGCAAGTTCACTAAACCCATCTCACAGATCAGGAAACCAAGGCTCCAGGAGCTTAGAGTGACTTGCTGAAGGCCATGGGCAGAACCGGGAAAGAACCCAAGTCCTGGCTCCCAGTTCCTTTATCTAATCCCATGGCAACACCTCCCTTCTTTCAGAAGCAGCAGTCAGGATCCTCGCATCCATTAAATCTATGGCAGTTCCAACACTCTGACCCCCTGCAGCCCTAGTGAAGCCAGCAGGTGCTGAGTGTGGCTCAGGGTAGTATTTTCTCCATCACAAAGTCATGAACCACCCCCTAGCTTCATAGCATGAACAAGGTTATGGAGCAAGGGTAGCCATCAGTACAACAGATATTACACCAAGGGAACTTTCCTCTGAACAAAGACGATATTCTCCCTGCATACTTGCCTATTGTTCCCATGCAAGAGCGCCTCCTTATTTCTCTGTGCCGAGACTGTGTGTTCCAAGGAGCCTGGGGCTGGCGGTCTTGACTTCTCATAAATAATACCCCCGTTATGCAAGTGACCATACATCAGACTGGGAGGCAGAGGTCTGATACAAACAAAAAATGGAGGGTGGCTCTGTATATTTTTAAATCCCATTTCTTATTTTTGGCATAAACTTTCTGTTCTCAGCCCTTGGAGAGCAGAGAGGAGCCCGGGCTGGGCTTTTCTTTCTCTCTTTTTTTGATACCGCATTATCACACTGAGTATCCTTAATATGACATTTGTTACAGCAAGATACCAGCGTGGGAACTGGCCCCTGCAATGCCATGATGTGAAATGAATGCACAAGTGGCTGGCTTCGCAAAGAAGTGTTGTTAGAAATTTCACTCGGAACATTTTTTGGCAAAAGCAGGGGAGTTCTTCATGGCAAAAAAAAAAGAAATGTTAAGGAAGGAGCTCAGCTGCAAAGGTATTCCATGTTTGAAAGCCTCTTTCATCCTGCACTTGGTAGGAGCAAGAGGAACATTTCATTGCAGATGGAGAGAACTGGCCTTAGGCATTAAAAAATGTAGGGCAGGATCATGGCTGAGATATTTGAAAGGCCTAAGAAGGTTAGATGCCCAGGGAGATTTGGGTGTCTAGATCCCCTCTGCTCCTTAGAAAATTCCAGTCTAAATCAAGTTCAGTTTCCATTAGTTTAGTGGCCCAGGCTGAAAAGACTGATGCTGGTTTGGAACACACCAGAGCGTGAAGCTGTTTGCATGAGGGGTTTGGGTTTAGCCCTTTTTTCTGCCCAGTTCACCCCTGTGCAGGGGCCTGCACATTATCTATGCCCCATTTAAGTCCCACCGTAGCTCCGGTTAAACCTACTGCCTATTAATTTCATTGGGTGACCCTGGGTTTTGGGTGATGTGAAGGGGTAAAATAATACTTACTTGTTCACTGTCTCCACACCAGTCATGATTTTATAGACTTGTAGCACCTCCCCACTTAGTTGTTTCTTTTCTAAGCTAAACAGTCCCTGTCTTTTTAATATCTCCTCAGATGGAAGCGGTTCTGTACCCTTCATCATTTTGGTTGCCCTTCTTTATTCTTTTTCCAACTCCAAGATATCTTTTTTGAGATGGGATGACCAGATCGGCATGCAGTATTCAAGATGTGGGTGGATGGTAGATTTAAAAATTGGCATCATGATACCTTCTGTCTTATTCAGGGCCATCCCTAGGGGAGTGCGGGGCCCCGGGGCAGAAGCTGGGAGTGGGTAGGGGAGGCTGGAGGAGGCTGTGCCTCCCCAAACAACCAGGCATGGCCCCGCCCACACTCCACCCCACTCCCCGGGCCCTGCTTCGGCTGTGGCGCTGGGCTCCAGAGTGCTGGGGCCACGCCGCCCATTTCCTGGTGCTGGGGGGGCTGCAGCAGTGCCGCCACGCGCTCTCCTCCGGGTGGAGCTGGAGGTAGCCTCCCCCCAGCCAGCGGTTCACCCATCACCAATGCGGCGCTGGCCAATCGTGCCAGCCCCGCGGGGCCCCCCAAAGCTTGGGGCCCAGAGCAGTCACCCCAATTTGTCATCCCCTAGGGATGGTTCTGGTCTTATTACTTATCCCTTTCCTAATCGTTCCTAATATTCAATTAGGTTTTTTTTTTATTGCCACTGCACATAGAGCAGATGTTTTTAGAGAACTATGCACAATAACTCCAAGATCTCTTTCTTGAGTGGTAACAGCTACTTTGGACTCCAACATTTTGTATGTATAATTGGTTTTATGTTTTCCAATGTGCATTTCTTTGCATTTGTCAACATTGAATTTCATCTGCTATTTTGTTCCCCAGTTTTGTGAGATCCCTTTGTAACTCTTAGCAATCAGCTTTGGACGTAACTATCTGGAGTAATTTTTATCTTCTGTAAACTCTGCCACCTCACTGTTTATCCCTTTTTCCACTCTACACAGGGAGTTAATCAGGAATAGTGATTGTGCTTTTAGTTTACACTCTATCTTAATTTGAATGATCTGCCCTGTATAGGTAAGACTGAAGATTTATGATACTTCCAAGATCTGTGACTATTTTCTTTAATAAACCTGCAGGCACCTGCATATTTGTGAACTATGCCCCTGCCACTTGAGTTAAGGAGAATCTCCACTAGCTGTTAGCAGCATAGAGCCCATGACACATTGAGCAATTCTGACTCCTTCCAGTAAGAGTCAGTGCACACACACACCAGTTCATAGAAATAGTTGATGTTGGTGTCGCACTTTGAACTAATGTTATATGATAAGAGTAAAGTACAGTTATTAGCGCATTATTCTCCAGCACTTTGTCTCACATAGGAAGTTCCTCCCAGCCCTGTCACCTGGGACATCCCTGTTTGCAGCAGAAGGGACAGAGATTTTTCTTTTATGGAGGAAAGGGAAAAAATGTACAATGGCTCTGCTTTCTCACCTGCATTGCTGCAGCTGTCTCTATGTGCTGTGTGTGGGGTGGGGAGGGGCGGTGGGGGGAGAGGAATAGAGAAGTATGGAGGCAAAGCCCTTTTGCTCAAGGAGGGTAAGAACAAAAGTATTATCAGAGCCATTCTGTTCTGGATTGGGAGGTCTCCCTGCCTACCCTCCGCCAACAGCTGTCGCCACCCACTGATCAGACACAGGCTGCAACAAGACTTCTGCCAGTCACACGCTTGGAAACATTGGCAGGCCTTAGAGAGAGAAAGGGGGGGTATAAGAATGGCCTCGGTTCAAGCTTCCCAGGCAAGAAGCTAGTAGGAAGGGGAGGGAGCAGAGGAGCCCTGAGAAGAACCAGATGGGGGGGGGGAGTATCAATTCTGGCAAGGTCAGCCTGGAGTTCACTGCCAGAGAAGTAGGTCTGCAAAGCGAGAAACCAATGCTCCTTACCATCAATGCAGCCTCCCACAGCCCTTGATGCGGCTTTTAGCTTGTACAAGGAGATCTGGAATAGGAACCTCCACATGTCAGGCAGTTGGGTTCAGAGGCACTCTGAAGCAATCCCAAACTCACCCAATTTAAGGCCTGGGTCTTTTCTTTCCCCCTTTTGGCGTACACCCTGAGAGTTCTGCTTTGAATTCCAGATTCCCAAACTCCAAAGCACAAAGCAAAATAAACGAAACTCCCATGCTTTGCTTGTTTCCTCCCCAAATCATAGATCAAGCCAGGCTAGCTGCAATGGAAACCATGTACATGCCATTCCATGATAGAGAAATCTTTGTCTTGTTAAAATGATTAGATCTTATTACTCCCCCAAGCCAGCTCCATGCCATGTACATGCCATTCAGTGATAGAGAAATCTTTGTTTTGTTAAAATGATTAGATCTTATTACTCCCCCAAGCCAACTCCATGGGTATTGAAACGAATGTGCCAGTGGGGCTTTGCCCCATGCGTTGACCTCAAATCTGATCTTGCTCCCTCTGAACTCAATTGCACGGCTCCTTCTGGCTTCCACAGGAGTGGGACCATGCCTTTATTTGCCTGTTTTGCGCTGGAAGGAGTTCAGAAACACAGGGTTTCTTGGCATCGCTGCCGCTTGCTTCCACTCACTTCTCTGATGCCAGGATCTAACAACTGGAATTTCATGAGATAGTGGGATACTCCCTCTTGACTGGAGACTAGGGAGCCATTTATTGTTCAAACATAGCAATGAAGTTCAAAATTACAACAGTGCCTTGTTCCATACATTGCAGCAGCCTTAAAGAGTTCCAATCAGAGCCTGGAAGGATTTAAAACTAAATAGCCATATTGGGCTATTGTTAAATTTCTTCTAACCACCTCCTCTTCTAAGTGTCTCATAAATTCTTCAAATAAAATTCCCTTTGGTTAAGATTGGCCATGTCTGGACTCTAGCCAAAAGTGCATGAAAAATGTTGGCATAAAATTAGACCAGCCAGTTTTAGGAGTTTTTAGAATAAAAACACACATTTCCAGTATGCTCAAGCAGAAAAGTTATACTCAGACCTAGCTATCTACAGTAACTCCAATAGCAAATAATGGTCCAGTTCTTCAGTAGGTGTCACTTTGCAGATCACAATTAATAACACCACCACTTAGCTCTTATACAGAACCTTTCAGAGCTCTCTACAAAAGGAGCTCAGAGTCATCCCCGTTTAGCAGACGGGGAAATTGAGCCACAGAGCAGTGATGTGACTTGCCCAAGGTCACCTAGCAAATCAATGGCAGAGCCAGGAATAGACCCCCGGTCTCCTGATACCCACTCTAGTGTTCTATCTAAGACAATTTACAGGAGCTGAGGATCAGACCCCTTTATTTTCTGTAGTTAATATTGCAAATGTATCTGACCCTGATGTTTTAGGGGCAGATTCTATGAAGATCTTAGAATGTCACTGACTGGGAAAAAACTAATTCTGAATCACCTTCGGTCCCAATGCTGAAGATGCATCAGGACTTCAAACCTGAGCTTAAAAGGCTCAGACTGCCTATGTCATCAATAACACAGTAGAAAGGTTCTGTGGAACCTGGGGCCCGATACCTAATAACTCGCAGGACTGAATGAGTTCGTGGCTCTTATTCCACTGAAAGGGATCAGGACGGTGAATATATCACCAACTTCTAAAGCAACTAGCTTAAATTGAAAGCATTGGTATTGTAAATTGAAATGGCAAATAGAAAAGAGTTTCCACCTGATTAATATTATACATCTTGACAAAATATAAAAAGCTGCATTTGAAAAGCCTTAATTTGATCAAACACAGTGTTACTGAAACTAATTGCTGCCCTAATTGCCATGCAATATGTTTACACTTACATTCTGTTGCTATCACTGCCCAGGGCTATGATGGATGCAGATAAATATACACATTGCGCGGGCATCATCCCCCAAGTTTGTATCTACCGAGAATTTGATTATAACAGAGGACTCCTCTCCTGTTCATTACTTAGTTTTGCCTTTATAACAGGCTGGTGGCAGGGATCCCTTAATACAGTGGTTCTCAACTTGTGGTCCACGGACTATGTTTAAGAGATTCGCAAAAGACTTGGACTGAAAACTGACTGAACAGAATTCAACTATATAGACAGACAACAGATTTCCAAAGGGGTCTGCACTTCTGTTTTTAGGGGGTCCGCCAAGGAAAAAAGGTTGAAAACCACTGCCTGAAAAGAGACCGCAAAGTAGATTAAATTAGATGGTTTCTCTCCCCCGGCCCCAAATTGTCCTTAATTACCTAGGAGTGTTAAAAAACCCCAATAGGTGGGAAGATCAAAGTCTGTCCCATCCATGGCTGGAGTGCCTTGCATACCCAGGAGTACTGAGCTTCCCAAGGAATAAAGACCATGCTGAGAAGCCAACAAGCGGTGTGTGTGTGTGTGGGGGGGATCATTCTGCATTCATGCTCCGTGCCCATTGTCTATGTCACAATGAACATGAGGAGTCGATGGTACCAGGCTCTTGTGGGTGTCCTGCCTTTGAAATGATGGAGATGCCCCATTGAGTTACACCAAGCACAGTGGGAGATGCAGTGTGGATCAGAGCTGTGCACCAATCCTGGCTATGGGAAAATAGGAGTAGAGATTTTTTTCTCTCGTTTTCATTGAAAATTTTCCTGGGAGGAGGAAAAAAAAACATTTCCCAACCTGCTCTACTCAAACTTCTGGAGGAGGACAGAGACCCACACTGGGTTATTTAAGCACAGGGTATTTAAGCACAGTTCTTGGCAGAAGAAATCCCATCAATCCTAATTATTTTAGCTTTATTATATTGTGCTTATTAACTGGTCTTTAACATACACCCAGGGCTGAAAATATGGATGCAACTTTGTGGGACAAAGGTGTGTTCTCTGTGTCACTGTCTAGGACTTGAGTAAACATACCCAGACTGTCATCAGTCAGACTCATGACCAGGGTTTCCCATTGGTGATTCCCTTTGCACTGCCATAGGATGATCAAGCCAAGGCCTTAGAGACAGAGAAACTGGGTTGTGCTCTAGTGCCTGAAACAGACTCACAGTATTGCCTTGGACAATTCAATCAGGTCTCTGTTTATGGGGTGCCTCCATTTTGGGGTGCCCAACTCAGTGCCGTTTTGGAGCTCATGGCCCATTGTCATGATTCAGGCCAGAGCCAGCATGGTGATTTTGGAGTGATGATGCAAACCATCCTAGTGTGATGCACAGGATGCATTAAAGAAAAGCCAAGAGATGCTGCATTTGGTATGTTTGTAGCAATTCTGCTAGTTGCCATATAAGCTTCAGTTAGGAAACCCCAGTTATGTTAGTGATTTTAAATGGTTTAGAATTCCCCAAACTCTACCTTGGCGAATCTGGTTTGTTTTCTCCTGGTGGTCAGAGCAGAAGCACAGCTACCTTTTACTGTATGTCAGACCCTGTACCTGCTCCAGCCTATCATTCCTCTCCCAACCAGTTGCAAATTTGCACAGTTCCATCTGCATCTCACAGACATATGCCTAGACAGGAGGCTGCAGAATGGCCTCTCTTCTCTCTCTCGGCCTTGGTGGTCAATCACAGCAAGAGTGAGAGGAATTAAATCCAAGGCAGCCACGGCAAAGAGTTCAGATTAAGGGATTACAGCAAATCCAAATTAACGGCTCAGAGGAAGAACAGCGATGTCAGTTTTTATGAATAGAAAAGCAGCCATCAAGCACTGTAGGCCCTCAGGTCTTGCTGCTAACACTCATGCTCTTTGCTGGATCTCCAGGGAAAGGACTGCAGCATTAGGTCGAGGGAAGCCTGAAGAGATTGTCTTTGTGAAGGCTAGTAGGCCACTCTTGGGTCTTCTGTCTGTTTCTTGGAGGAAATCCATGCCCAAGGACCCTGCCTGTGGAGTGGAAGGTTTCTGAGCAACAGGGCAAGGATCACTTGATGATTACCTGTTCTGTTCATTCCCTCTGAAGCACCTGGCATTGGCAACTGCTGGAAGACAGGATGCTGGGCTAGATGGACTTGGTCTGACCAATATGGCTGTTCTTATGTTCTGATGAGAGGGATCTGCCCATTGCCAAGAAGGGATGGGTGAACTGCTGTGCCAAAATGCCAAGGTGTGGCTGCTCTTGTATTATTTCTGGCCAGTCCAGAAGCAGGAAGTCTCATGAGAAATCCTGTTCTCCACAGAAATTAAGCAGATCCGAGAGGACATGGCTTGGAGAAGTATCAGAATGTATGGATGCCAGTTGGGATCAAACCAAATCTTTTAATGTTCTTCCATCATCCCTGAGGATGTCTTATGTTTGGAGTTGCATGCATCTGCACTAGGGTGACCAGATGTCCCGATTTTATAAGGACAGTCCCGATATTCGGAGCTTTATCTTATATAGGCGCCTATTACCCCCTACCCCCGTCCCGATTTTTCACACTTGCTGTCTGGTCACCTTAATCTGCACACCAAACTGCTCATGGAGTTGAATTGAGGCTCTGAATGTAGCACCCGTCTTCTTAATTCCCTTCCAAGCCCTTAACTGCTCTTACTGCAAACACTCTTGTAATGCAGAGGAACAGCAGCCCACAGGTGTGGAGTGCCCTGACCTGACCTTATAGGGTTAATACAGCTGGACTCAGAGCAACAGAAACATCAGCCCTCATGCCCAGATGTGTGCATCCTGCTTCCTTAAAATAACCCACCGGATCCAGCTGCGATCCAGCAGCCTGCTGGGCTTTGATGATAGGCCCCGCGGATCATCCTGCAGAAGGCAAATTAATCCTGACAGCTCTTGGAACAGCTTGCTACAGTCCCAGGGTTCCCTTGGATGACTTGGTCTGGGTGGGTCCTAAGGAGGGGAGTGGGAAGATGAGAATGAGGAGGGTGGAGATCCAGGGAATAGTGAAGACAGGATATTGCACATTTCATTATGATTACCAATGAAATGGGCCCGGGAATGCAGCGGGGCTGACTGCCTGGCAAGAGTGGGATCTGGCAGCCTAAAATCTATATGGCCATGTCTGTGGAGCCTCCAAGGACTGACAAATGATAGACATTCATCCAACTCCCCTGTAATGCATGGAAAGACCCCCCAGAGAGGGGACAAGTTTCCAACCCTGCCTGTGGAGATTTACAGGGCCTCCTTGGCTCGGATGGATGAAGGCTGTGACAGAGAAAGATATTCACAGGCCAGCAAGTAAGGTGCTTTCTGCCATGAGGTTCCAATCCCTGGAATGGGAGTTGTCCAGGCTCTTTCAGTGCATTCATAGTTTGTGACTGGGAAACTTCCAAAGGGTCAGATTTTGGGTTGGGATTGGAGAAGCACTGCCCCCAAATCTGACAGTTTCCCAGAGCATCCAAACCTCCTAGGTCTGTGAAAGGGAGCTGGACATGCCCTCTTGGGTGGGGTGTGGGGGGAATTTCCAGTGCTTAGAGTTTGGGCATCTCCAGATGAAAAGCGTTGTACAATAACCAGGCATTGTTATTACCACTCCACCGGAGCTAGAGGTAACCACAGCCTTTCACCTGGTACCGTGACTTTTTGTCTTCATGTCTTGGCAGGGACAGGGTGAAGATGAAGTTCATGGGGAGGGTGTGTGTGGAGAAATCAGACTGAGTGGTCACAGATCTCTAGAACTGGGTGGCTCAGAGAGTTTGGAGGAATGTTTAGGTAGCTTTTGTTTTGCCCTTCAGTCATTTCTCTCACTTTAGTTATAGGCAGGGGAGGGTTAGATGAGTGGGGATGGAGAGCTCATACCATGAGCTTTGAGCTGGAAACCAAAGGCAATGTCCCATTGCTGAGTTGATAGCGGAGGGGGCCTTATGAAAGCAATTCCTCTGGGGCTCGATCCGAAGACTTTTGAAATCTATGGTCCCAGAGTGAGCAGAACAAGCAAATGCTTAATCCTTTTAAATGCATTTACTACATCTAACACTGCTCAGCAGCGCTGCCCAAGGGGTAGGTGATTAGTAATAATAGCAACAATGCTTAACAGCTGTGCAATGCTTTCATCTTCGAACCGCTATTCCCAGATCAACCAGCTAATTAGCTGACATGGATAGGAGGACTAGCTTTTCCAGCCAGCCCCCGAGTGAGGATTCAAGGAAGCAGGATTACTAGAGTTTGAATTTGGCCAAGCCACCAGCCTTAAAATTTCTGCTGTTGAGGGAAAAAGAACAAAAGTGCACCTTTGCCTTTTTAGGGACTAACAGGGATCAGGAGGACATTGATTTTATATCTCATCTGCAAGACAGCACCTCCAGTAGCATCAACCAGCACCTCCAGGACCTCCAGCAGCATCGGGACATCACATCACCATTGACCCTGACAGAAGAATGCATTAGTGTTGACTCAACACTTGCTGCAGACCCAGGCAAGACAGCAAGGTTCAGTGGATAGAGCCCTGGCTTGAGACATCAGTTCTACTTCCACCTCTGCCACTGACCTGCTGTGTGACCTTGGGCAAGTCACTTTGGCCCATATGCTCAAAGGTATTTAGGTTCCTAGTTTCCCTAGAAATCAATGGGAATTAGGTGCCTGAATTCCTTTGAGATCTGGTTCTCCCTCTACCCTTTGTCTGTCTTGTCAATTCAGACAGTAAGCTCTGTCAGGCATGGACTGTCTCTTACTAGGCTTCAGTACAGCGCCTGGAATAATGAGGTCCTGATCTCAGTTGGGATTTCTAGGTGCCACTGCAATATAGATAATATTGCCTTACCTTGGAAGTCTCATGTGGAAGTACTAATTAGCTGAACCTTGCTTAGCTGTAGAAATCTAGTAGCATCTCAATACAACATAATGCAGCAGGTGGGCAACCTGGGGAATTTTTCGCTCACCAGTGCAGCTGTCCTGCAGGGGCTGTAGAGGCAGACCAGCTGACGGGTATGGAAATCCCTCTTACTCTGTTCCACCATGGTCCTGCCAAGATGGCCCGTGGGTTCCATGAAGTCCGATTAAGTTTCTTAGCCCTAATCACAGCGTCCTATGTGCCTTGAAAACGTCCAGAGCCCACTTCAGCTCTGGGATATTTAGTGTCATTTACAGGATTGGTGGGGTTGTAACTTTAAAACTGACAGAATCCAGCTGGGATGGAGCTGCTATCACTTTGCGTTGCCATGCTCTGTCAGTTTTTATAGCCCCAGGTAGGGACGGTGGCCCGGTTTCACACAAACCAGAAACCCCATCAGCCTTTGAACATTGACACGGTTGGGCTGTATTGTGCAATCACATTTCTGTCTCTGACCTCATGGAGTTGGCCAGGCAGCATCAGAGGGATGCAAGGAAGGATGCAGGTCAGCCTTGATCCAAACTCCAGGTAAGAGATTCATTCAGTTATCCTGAGAGAATGAACATGCAGAAGGATCGGCTTCCCTTTCATAGATCCAGCACAGAACAGTTACCTGGCCACATGCAAAGAAAGCTGCAGTCTTAATTCAGGCTAACGGCCCAATGATGTCACGGCGCTTTCTTGGGAGACAGAATTGGTGTTTTGCCATTGTCTCACCATGTGACCTCTAACAAGTCACTTTGGACTCAGCTTCCCCTCATTTTGGGGTGCTTACCTAAGAGGGCCTGATTTTCAGAAGTGTGAGCATTCACAGCTCCCACTGACTTCCTCTGGAGTTCTGGTGCTGAAAATAAGGCACAAAGTGGCACCCCAAGAAAGGAGGCATCCAGAACTAGTGGAGGCCTTGGAAAAATCTGAGCTTTAACTGCTCCATGTCTCAGTTTCCCCATCTGTAAAATGTGGATACTGATGTTTATTTCCCTTTGTAAAGTGTTTTGAGATCCATGGATGGAATGTTCTATGTAAATGCCACTCTTATTATGAAAGAAACGGGTTTGCACCATGAACCCAGAACTGCCAATGCCCCCCTTCATAATGAACATTTATACATCTTTCATCTCAAAGGATCCCACCACTGCTATGCAGCCCACTCTGGGGTGAGACATTTTAACAGCCCACAGCAACAATCATACAGAGAGGTGGCAGAGTGAAGAATACTATTTTCAACAGCAACCACAGAGGGTATTTGCCATAGGATACTGGGAATAATGCTCACATCTTTCTTGAAATTTGCCCTGTGAACTTTACTGATGACAGGCCCAGACTTTTGCATCTTACCAACTTGCAGCTCAGTGCACTGGTTCACAGCAAAAAATGACACCTACTGCATTACCTACATGAATTGCTGTAGCATCTCTGTACTGGACTCAGCTCTCAACCTAGTACAGACAAGACCCGAAGATACTTCAGCTCATAGCAGAAGGCAATCCAGCCAAGGACAGGGCAGGAACTATCTTGGCCTGAGAGCATGTGGTGTACCAGAACTCAAGGAATTCAAAGTTTTAATAGGGAAATTCTGATGGTTCAGTCTTCTCCCATAAACGAATAAAGAGAAGGCTTGGCACTCTTTAGAGATGAAGAATGGTCCAGTGGTTAAAGCCCTAGCCTAAGACTGGGAGGCCAGAGTTCAAACCCCTTGTTCAGCTACAGGCTTGAGAGCCATAATGGGCCAGGCTTTCAAAGCTGTTTAACTCATTGATTCTAATGGGAGTCAGATACCTAAAACTTTTGAGAATCCCACCAGGCCCCATCTGCATCTTCAGGTACCTAAATACCTTTGAAACTCTGGCTCTCTCTGTGCCTCAGTTTCTCATCTGTCCAATGGGGATAATAGCCCAGCCCAAACTCCTGGGAGGGTTACGATGGTCAATATGTTTGACTGCGAGGTGCTCGGGGTGCTATGGTAATGGGGATGATTTGAACCCACAGGACTGACCTTAGAGAGAGAGAAATGCTCTATTTCAGAGTAGCAGCCGTGTTAGTCATTCTGTTTGCTCCAGTGTGTTAAATGCCCATGAAATGGTGATGGGGTCGGTACAGTCCCTAGAGCGCTCGCCAAGTGGTGAGGCAAACAAACACCAAGCAACTCTACATTACCACTTGGCTTGGTTAAAAATCCATAGGGCTAGTGTGTGTGTGTTTACCACCTCTAGGGATAGACCCACTTGTCTATGACACATACACAATCAACTCTCCTGGGATTCGACCCTCCATCATGCCCACCCCTCTCCCAAGCTAATGGCCGGCTGCAGTCTAGCAAAGCCTGGGCAGGCCTGGTTCCCTGAAGGCCTGGATTCTGTTCTTGACTCTACCACTGACCTAGTTGAGTGGCTTTACCTGTGTTTCAGAGTTTCCCTGTCTGTCTGAGAGATACTTATCTAGCTTTGTTATATGCTTTGAGATCTCGTGAGGCAAAAGGCAGAATATTAGGGATGATCAGTCACTCTTTATGTTAAGGTTCCATTTATAAAGGGCTAATAAATGAATGAAAGGCATCATAACCCCATGACTGACATGAGCTGTAAATCTGAAGGGCTAGCATAACACTCACACACAAGGATAGATCTTTGTGCTATCCTGCAGCCAAGCATTTTGAATTGGCATTGTTGTGCGTCTCTGAATTTTATTAATGTTTTACTCCCCAACCCATTTGGTGTGGCACCTCCTCTCCCTTCCCGGGTTCTCCCGCCTCCAAGCCTTCACCCATCTCCTGCATGAGCCTGTTTGTGCCCCCCCATACTCCCGATGCCTGCATGGATGACAGCCCAGCTCTGAATCCGAAGGAGGCACCATGTTCTCGTCCCATTTCACCCCTGCTGGACTGTGCTAACATGGCAGCAAATGCACAGAGAATGAGTGTGTTAAACTCTTGCCCCAGGATGCTGGGGAAGAGACCGTTTGTGTGCCAGGCTCCCACACCAACCCTGAAGGGAATGCATGAGCTGCTTGTTATCATGAGACAGCCAAATTTTGCTTGCTTGATGGGTGTCCCAAAGTCTGATTGGGCTGGTCCCAGCTGGAGCTCGGAATACCAAACTAGCATGGCTGGGATTCTCTTCTCTTTTTCTTCTCTCTGTGGGGATCTGATTGCACTCTACAGCAGAATCCCTGACTCAGGAAGATACTTCAGCCCATGCCTAATTTTGAGCATGTGAGCTGAAGTCAAGTTAGGCCCTTGTTTAGGAACCAAGGCTCATCACAAGCCTCCACCTTCCACTTCACGTGCAAGACGTGCTTCTCTAACCCAAAAACACGGAACACGTGTAGAACTAAAAACAGAATACCCCAGACCAAAACCCTAGCAAAGTGAAATCCAGCATGGCATGCAGAATTCTCCTGGAGGGAGAGGATGAGAGAAAGAATGAACCTCATATCACAAATGTTAGTTGTGTCACTTAACACAGGACTGGTAGGTGCTCAGATGCCACAGTGATGAGGGCAGGAAAAGAACCTACAAAGAATAGGAAGTACTTTCCTATCGGAGGGGCTATGTGAATTCACCATTATCTGAACCTCCCTTTGAAACAAACCTTCTGGCTTCCTGGTCTTTTGACTCCCTTTCGCCCAGGTTATCCAGATTCCCAGTTATCCCAAGATGCTTGGTGTCATCCAAGCAGCAGGGCAAACCAGAGTATGAGCATATTTAATGGCACACTTTGGGGTGGAGGGCGCGAGATGGCTCAGTGGACTGGGAATGGGATAGAAGACTTTTCATCTCCAGGTCTCTGGTTCAGATCAGACTAACTCAAGGTCAGATCTCCAGCGGATGTAAATCAGTATTGCTCCACAACTGCTAAGGGAACAATGCCAATTTACATCTGCTGAGGCTCTGGCCTCAAAAATCATTTGACTGCTTTACGATGGTCTGTACAAAAAGAGATTACTGGCCTCACTCCGGTTGTTAGGGGACAAGCGTACAGATCGCAACTGACCCTCTTTTCAGCAATAGGTGAAATGGGACTTAAGCTCATAAGTCACATGGGTACTTTTGAAAACTTTACCCAATATGTCCTTTTATTGTTAGCAATGCTCTGCTCAATCCACGATTAAGGAATGTTGGCTGGGGATACTTGCACTGTTGCTGCCCTTGTATCTCTTCAGTGGCAATAACTGGCTGCAATGACCATCAATCCAGCACCCCCTGTAAGGTGGAATTGAAGTGCAAAGTTGGGAAAATAGTCACCCCACTCCTTCCCTCACATCTTCAGCCTTCTCACCCACATTCCCTCCCTTCAAAAATGAGTAGCCTGGAGACAAGTGTGCTAACATACATGCCCCTTAATGTTAACTAAACCAAACATAGGAACATTTGAAGAAGAGAGTTGAGGGAATATCAGGGTGTTTTCAGCAAGGGTTAAATTCAGGACCTGGGAAATCTTTACTGCAGACTTACTATACAATAGGACAATGGATCCCCTGTTGCCATGAGTCAGCACTACCTGCTAAGACTGTCCACACTAGAACGTGTTGCAAGTCCATCCCAACAATGGTGCCAACAATGGAGTGACTGCTATTGCAGGCAGAGCTCCTGGGTTTCCATCACACATTATTCCTATTACAGTTGCACATTGAGGCCCCTCCAAGATCCATTGTGCTGGGTGCATGTATACCTAATAAGAGCCAGTCCCGGCTCCGAAGAGTTTATAGTGTCAACAGACGAAGGAAAGGTTATTGTTCCTTTTGTATAAAGAGGGGAACTAAGAAAAAGAGAGTTTAGGGGACAAATTTTCAGGAGTGCCCAGTTGACAAAGGGGCTGAAGTCCCGTTGGCTTTCAGTGGATTTAGACTCCTAAGTCACTTAGATGCTTTTGAAAATTTTTCTGTAAGCGTCTCAGCTAAGACCCGAACACAGATCTCCCAAGTCCCAACCCACCGTCTTAACCTTCTTCTGACAATGCCTGCACCTTGCTGCAGTTATGCTTGCCCTGGAGAAGCTGGGGTACCAAGGCTCAAGAAAACCTTGTACACATTTTCCAGCAATGGGGAGGCAGTCTAGCACTGAAACAGCCTAAGGCAGAGTTGTCCGCTAGGCTGATAGCAACAAGTGATTGATCCCCACTGGCAAGCTGCACACGGAGGAAGAGAACACATCCAAAAACTGAGATCAAGCAACTCCTCTCCCTCCCTGCTGGATCTTAATCAGAAACACGAGCATGGAACACTCACGTCCCTTCACTCACGCCTGCAGTATCGCCACAGCCAGATGAAATCCAACAGATGGGCTAGGAAATTAAACGGATGGCTTTGATGTGAAACAACCAGCCGGCTTCTCTCTGTTATTCCTTCTCCCTCCCTTTCTCGCTTCCCCTTTGCCAAATGGTTATTATAGATGCTTCCCTTCCACTCCTCATTTTTCTAGGGTTACAGAGTGGTTGAATTATTCACCCAGATAAATAATATCACCAGCCACAAGGCAGAGAAGGCCAAGGTAAATACCACATCTATCCACAAGTGCCGAATCTCCCCCTCTAAGTTAACCACATTAGGAATTAAATAACAAATAGTCACTTTAGGGAGGGAAATTTTGGAGTGAATTTAGCACTCATGAAATGTACCAGATTGACAGCTGTGCAAACTCCATTTAACTACAGGCCATGCTATCCAACTATCCGCTCTGAAAGCTTTCTTGCCCATGTGCTTCACCCCAGCGCTGCAGAGACCATCTCTAATGGGAAGAAGGTAGTTCAGCATTCACATTCCATTTCAACATTTTCTTCTTTGCCGAGACTGTCCGTAAGAGGGCTGGTTAGTGTCAGTTGTGGTTTTTGCAACATGCACGGCAGCCTACTAGGAACAGGACAGATCCCATCAACTAAGGGCCTCTGAACAGTTGTCAGGCAAGAACCATCTTGTACTAGTTTTGACAGTGCTGGGTTTCCAATCCCACTACCAATCTCTTGAGATATATGGTCCCAAGCTCTTTATGGTCTGTTAATATTATGGGACAGATTCACAGCTGGTGAAGTTTGATGCAACCATACTGTCTGCAGTGGAGCAATGCTGATTTACACCAACGGGGGATCTGGTCTCCCAGCTTTTTTTACTCCTTGGGAATCCCCTTGTGGTAACAGCATCCCATCCTGTTTGCACCTGGGGGCATGTCATGCATATCCAGGACAAGCACTCGCCTGGGGCCCTGTGGTGATGTAGCATGGGTGCATTTAGAGCTGGCTAGGAAATGTATTTTATTTTCTGCAAAATATTGGATGGAAACTAACAATTTTGAGGGGATTTTTTTTTCAGGTTTCGGTTGAATTGAAAACCAGTTTCCCCCCCAGCCCTCTTTTGACACAAACCAGAACCTTTTTGAGGAAAATAGAGTTTTTACATTTAATCCAAAAGGGCTTTTTTCAATTAAAAAAAATCAGTAATGACTTTTTGACAGGCTCTACAGACACTTACACCAATGTCTTTCACCCAAGGGTCTCACAGCACTTTTCATGCATTTACTTTATTCTCAGGCTGGGAATGTGTTTCCATGGAGACGGTGTTAGTTTGTCATCAGGACCTGTTATTATTTTTACTACAGAGCCAGTCCCAGCTCCAAAGAGTTTATAGTGTCAACAGACAAAGGAAGAGTTATTATTCCTATTGTATAGAGAGGGGAACTAAGACAAAGAGAGTTTAGGGGACAAATTTTCAGGAGTGCCCAATTGATGAGGGGGCTGAAGTCCTGTTGGCTTTCAGTGGATTTAGACTCCTAAGTCACCCCCGGGCCCTAGTCACGGACCAGGGCTGCATTGTGCTACATAGAAGAATGCTGTAAAAGGGGGATAATTACTCCCATCCTAAGTCCTGTCTATTTAGAGTGGGAGAAGCTTCTTGGAACAGGGGCTGTCTCTGTCTCACAGTGGACCCCCACAATCACGGTTGGAGCCTATGACCAAATCACTTTACCTTGGCTTCTGGACATAGGTCTTGCTCTCTGTCCCTGGTGATAATCCAGCTCCCTGCACTGTTGGATCACAGAAGTGACCCAGCCCATCCTACTAAGTTATAATAGCCCATCCCTCCAGCGTTAACAAAAAACAGAGTCCAACAGAACAAAAAAGTCTTCTAGCCCAGCTCCACACTCTCTGGTCCTTCTGCCCGGTTTTCCACACTGCCTTCCCCAGTGAAACATCAGGGAACCCAAGACTCCTTCTACTCTGGCTTGTTGTCCAGGGATGCTATAACAAGCTACAAAAGTCCATCTTCTTGGATATCTTGCTTCACCCCTTGGAGCACAGCCCATCTCTAGGAACTGCCTGCGCCAAGCCTCTGCTTTGCGCTCACAACAAGATCCCCCATAACACTCCCTGTCGCCCACCAGGTGGTATGGTAGGGGAGCCTTCCGCCTACCTACCGGTCTCTTTTCTCTTGCAGAAGTCCCCGCTCTACCTTTCCCTTGGCCTTCCTCTCCCAGTAATCTAAGCAGGCTCCCTCCCGTCAGGATGTCTCAACAACCATCAGCAGGGGAGGCAGTGGACTAGACACAAGCGGAGTTCAGTCCATCTCCCTTAAAGGGACCTATGAGAGTGACTCTGGGCACTGCTGTACTGTGAATAATACTAAGCGACTTGCCCAAGGTCAGAAAACAGTCAGTGCTAGGAATTAGAACCCAGGAGTCCTGTATTCCAGTTGCTAGATCACACACACACTTCCTATCTATGCACATCAAGTACAATCCAAAGAATTCTGTTGAGTAGCTAATGTTATTTTGTTGGGTTTTTAAAAAAATATTATCCCGTTACCCTTTTTCCTAAATTGTTCCCAAACAAACGAATGTCCATTTTTCTGGTAAAAAAAAAAAACTCTCTCTCTAAAGACAGAAAAGAAAAGAAAACTTCAGACACACTTGCAGAAGACAGCAAAACAGAGAGCAGTGTCTCCATCATGTCTCTGCGGATTGCTTTCCCGTGGAGACACAGGAGGGCTCTGGATGGCAGCCAAACCCCAGCTGGAAAGGAAAGGAGATTTTCAAACATGACAAATTGGCCAATTCACATGACATGTCGAGCTGCTTCCCGGGCAGCAGGGCACCTTGCGAAGAGCTCCCCCAGCAGGGAAGTGTGCTGCGAACGAGCCCAGAGGCTCGCTTGCTCCCTTTGCAAAGGAGCAGGAATGTCTAGCCTGCTGGGCCAGCTGAGATAAAGGATGCTCTGTCTCCTTCCAGCGTGGCCGTGCCATGGGACATTAGCAGCATTAGGGTTTCTTCATGAGCTCTCGGGTTTGTTTTTTTCCTTTTGTGTGGCCAAGCTAAGAGGAGAATTCAGGCTCATGTTTCAAGAGGAAAACAAAGTGATCACAAGGGCAGATCTGGATGGAGGCAAGCTGGGAGACTCTGCTACGCATGAGCAGAAAGAGCAAGAAGCAGGGGCAACAGCAGTGGCAACTCAATAACTAACATCCCTCTGCTTTGCTCTTGATTTAGCAGCTGAAAAAAGACAGGCCCATCCCCACTTTTAAAGTGCTGCTATAAGTACCCTCTTCAAATCAGCTGCTGGCAGCTCAAGTGTCCTTCAGCCAGGACTTGTCTGCACTTATTTCTTCCTCAGCGAAGCTATCTGAGGCTGTGCTGCACTGATGTGAAGTGGGGCCTTCCCCCAGTTTTGACCTAGGGTAACTGCATCCCATCTTACACCACAGCAGAGGATCTATGCTGGGGGTTAATATGGGTGTAGCTCCAAAAGTATCTAATGTAGACAAACCCACAGAGCGTGGCTTAAGCCATACTATTAGGGTCTGGGTTCAGATTTCAAATCTTTCTTGTGTTCCGATCTGGGGTTTTGGTTTGGGTCTGTTTCTCCTTTAATTACAATTGGCAGGAATCTTATGTTACTTTTGCAAGTTTCACAGGAATGCCTGAGTGAGCTGGGGATCCGGCCTATTGTTTCCTGCTATTTTATTTGTATAGCTATCAAAGCATGGGTATTGCTTTGGTGACATGAAGCACATGGAATAGTTGGAGCACAGCTCGGTATGCGTAAGGAAGAAGAGTAGTCTAGTGCTTAGACTCAGCGTGTCAGAGCCAGGAGTCCTGGGTTCTGTTTCTGGGCTGCCTCTCACTAGTTGCAAGATACGTCAACTTTTTGTGCCTCCGTTTCCCCATCTGTAAAATGGTAACAGTAACTACCTTGCAGGGGAGGTCACGTAATTAGTGTTCACAAAGCTTTTTGAGAGCCTTAAATGAAAGGTGAAAATTATTATTATTTTCCCCAACTTGTGTTCTGCATTCCCCCCCACTTCTCCTGTTGTTCCTATGGACAGATATTGGCATGGGGAGGGACTGGATTTGGGATGGGATTTTTATAAAAAGGACACTGTAAAGATACTGGTAATGGAATATCAAGGCTCCTGCATCCTCCTCATACCTAAAGCCAGGCAACAGCATATAGCAGAGTCTCCAGCATAGTGTGCTTTCAGAAACCATGACGGTCAACATGCTATACCGCAGTAATATTCCCATCCTTAGGGCAATACTTTATCGCTATAAAACAGGCCCTGTTGGTAATTATCTTATAACTTTAATAATAATACTTTGCAGGTAAATAGCAGATTTCACTCCAGGACTCCACTGTACTTAAAAACATTGATTACACAACCCTGCTATGAGGCAAGAAAGGAGATTTAAGGCCAATAAAGAGACAGGAAAGTGGTGGCACAGAGAAGTTAAGTGAACCATCCAAGGAAACAGAACTCAGGGCCCAGCTCCTTGCTCTAATCACCACAAAGCTGACTGAGAACATGGGTTGAAGCTATTCAAATGGAAGAACATCAATGAACCTTCAACCAAGATGTAAACTTAGCCCAAATGGAACCTTTATTGAGGTCTGAGATATCTAAATTCTTTCCGGGATGGGGTCCCATGAGCACCCATGTTTTTGCGATTCCTGGCAAAGCTTTGCAGGACTCCAGAAGTTTCTCAAGTTGCCTAAATATCCAACCTTTGGGGTTCTCACCACAATATTTCTGGACCTCAAGCCTTTTGCTGGATCCAACTTAAATGTCAGTTTTGTTATTAGAGCTGGGAAAATGCACCACAAAGTTTTCTGTGAAAAATCACGTGAATGGAGGTGGGGGTGGGGTGGAGGGATGGGGAAGGAATTTGTTTTATCTTTGTCCATGTCCCTTTCATAGTGGTCTGAGGACTCCAGCAATCTGGCCAGAAGGCCAGCAGAAAAAGAATGAATTTTTAAGCCAATATTTGAAAATTTTGAATTTGTAATCACGAATATTCACTCTGGAAACCTGATTCTAAGAGTTAGCCTCATCCAGTCAGGGAACAGAAACAATACCATCTGGTTTGTGTGTCTGATCAGTCCTAGTTAGCTAACACAGCTCACATTTCATATACGTAGCACTCATCTGTGAACACCTTTCGAACAAACTATGGACCAAGAATTTATCAGAGTGCGCCCCGCAAACAGTTCCACTAAATACATTTGAGAAAACAGGAAACTTGTTGGCTTGCAGACCTTTCGCAAGCAGAAAAAGTGGTGAAATTAATCAGATACATTATTCACCAGGAATGTGCCATTCAGCTCTATTTGTAAAGCAGTCCTGAGCCAAGTGAAACTTGTTTGGTTTCAGGCTGTGTGGTGAAGGTTTTTCCTCATCTCATGCAATGAGGGGCCAAATTAATTACCAATGTGAGCAGGTGCAAGTCCCATGGAAGGATCTAGGCCAGATTCAGTGGCAATAAACAGAAATGTTAAGTTGTACTTTGGAAGTAAGTTGGTCAGTAACATGCTCTGAATGGAGGTTGCCATGTGAGTGCACTTTCACACACAAACACATCACCCACCTCCTTGGATGTAGTGAGTGAATGGGGGATAAGAGAAAAAGCAACAGGTGCGTGCAAAAAAAGCAGCTTCTCTGCATACTTCAGCCTATCCCCAAGCCACCTGCTAGGCAGAGGACTAGATTTGGATCTATGGGTATGTCTACACAGCAATCAGAGGTGTGATTGCACCACGTGTGCACATACCCAAGATGTCTTTAATCTATCTAGCTCAGTGAGCAGAGGCAGCATGGACTTCAGCCCGGGTTAGCTGCCCAAGGAAGTACCCAGGGTCCCTGTGCTGCCATGGTTTCACTGCTCCAGTATCCAAGCTAGCTCGATTAGATCTAGCTTGGGTACGTCTACATGTGCTGCAGTCACCCCACTTACCCCCAACTGCAGACCTTATGTCATGCTTATGGAAATCCAGAGTGACTCCACGGAAGCAATGGGTGTTATAAGAGTGTAAAAATGGTGTGGCACCAAAATGATGTAAGTTATACTCATTTTGTATGAGACACTGATTCATATTAGAATACTTTTGCATCACTGGGACCCATTTTCTACTCCTGGCACGTAACTTGCAGCCCCATCCTACGATATTGCTGAACTGGCTCCATTCATTTACATCTGGTCCATGCCTGAAACTCCCCTCCTATTCACGATGTCAGATACACGCAATCAGCCCAGAATGCTGATACAAAGGAAACACGCTGCCCACGGTAAGCACTGTGCATTAATCCCATTGGCATGTGATATATCATGTTTAATAGTCTCTCCTTCTTGATGCTATTGGTCCCAACCCAGGACTTGTGAAGAATTCAAAGTCCAGCTTATCAGCAAAAAAATAAGCTTGTTAAACTTAAAACAAGCAGACGCGGCTCTTCTAGAGGATGATTTATTAGGAAACATGGACTTGGGGACAGGGAGTGGGAGAGGGAGCCACAGAATCCCACTTACAGTCTGTAAAGGTTCCAACTTGTAATCTAATGAGCCAGATCATATTCCTTTGGCTGAGGACTAGTCATCTGGGATCCATCACTAGGTGGGGATGAGCAGTGGGAAGGAGCCCTGCTTCTTCACGTAGAGAATACTTGTTCCAGAGCGCCATGCACAGGAATTGGAGAGTATTCCTTTCAAGAGTTTGCGAGCCCTCTAGCGGCGCTCACTGTGTTCTGTGGTTTCGAAGCCAACCAGCACAGCAGTGTATATATGGGACAAGGCCTTGCATGTTTTATATAGTGAGTAAACGCATTTCTTTGGTCCATATGGTGTCTTTGCACTAGTATTGTGTAAATGGCAAAAAGACACAATGCTGAGCCCTCTGGCTGCTACATGAGCACAAGTGGAAAGCCGTGGTGCTGGAATGTCCAGCTGGTGCAGAGAATCCATGGACCACTGGGAAGTTTGGATGCGTCATTTTCAATATGGGATCTCTCCCCCCTGGGATTAGGATAAAGGGGGATAAAGGGAAAGACATAGCTTCCCCTCCTGTTAAATGCGTCTCCTCTACCTGGCTTCAAGGCATCAGTGCCCCATCCACCACAGCTCCCTCTGCTGGTGCGATGAGAACGCCCCCTTCCTGCTTCCACCTCCATTAGCCGCTGCCTCCCCTCTGGAGTAGTAAGCAGCACCCAACGAATGCAGAGGCTTCAGTCCCATCAAGACCTGGTGCCATGTAAGCCTCTGCACGTCTAATGTAGTTGTTTGCACACAGGGCATCCGCAGTGCATGTGTCCTGACTTGGACAATAGGTGCATTAAGGACCAATGAAAGGAGCAGGGACTCCTGGGCTCCTGCCTCTGCCACTGTCTTACTGTGGGATCTTGAGCAACTCACTTCCCCTCTCTGTGTCTCATCTCTAAAATGGGGGTAGTAGCAACACTTCCACAGAGGTTTAGTTCGTGTATGTCAAGTGCTCTGAAGTCTTGGACAGCCCAGATATCGTGCCCTTTCTGGGCAGTGTTGGCAAAAACATGGATGGGCTACGGAGGATGAATGGCTTGCTGATCCCTGCTTGGCCAGGACTATCTCACTGGCCAAGAACCCACTTGAAAGAACAAAGATCCCCCTCCCTCCCAGAACTCAACAGCCTCTCTCAAATGAAAGGCCTGCTTCTGCAGCCACCCCAGGATCACCCCCCAGGAGACAGCTCTTCATTGTAATGGTGCCTTAGTTCAACCCTCACGTTAACACACAGACTGGGGTTCCACAAGGGCTGCCACCATCCTGGCCCCTTTCAAGATGGAAAGGCGGAGCTCAAGGCGAGAGAAATCCCTGAGGGCCCCGCAGAGGAAAGGTTTGTGGAGTCAGAGATTCTAAAACCAGAAAGGACTGCTGTGACCATCTAGTCTGACCTCCTGGATAACACCGGCCATAGGGCTCCCTGAATTAATTCCTGTCTGAACTAGGGCAGAGCTTTTGGCAAAGTAGCCAATCTGGATTTAAAATGGTTAGCGATATAGAATCCACCAGGACCCTTTGGTAAGTTGTTCCAGTGGTTAATTACCCTCAAGCATCCGATGAAGTGAGCTGTAGCTCACGAAAGCTTATGCTCAAATAAATTTGTTAGTCTCTAAGGTGCCACAAGTACTCCTTTTCTTTTTGCGAATACAGACTAACACGGCTGCTACTCTGAAAACTGTTAAAAACGTGTGCCTTCTTTCTAGTCTGAATTGGTCTAGCTTCAATTTCAATTGGATCGTGTTCTACTTTTGTCAACTAGATTGAAGAGTCCATTAGCAAAAATGTTGCTGATTTGACCCCTCACGATGGTCACTTTATGGGGGCAGCATTTCCTCCAGTCCTTACGCATGAGCGGAGGAGGGGAACGGGAAGGCTTACTTTAATGCTATTTCCATAACAAGTCCGGCATTTTCCTCCACCTCCAGCTCTCTCTCTTTGTGCAAGTGCGTTTGAGCACTGTCATTTTATAGAGAGGAAAAAAGCCAGTGAGAGCCAGCAGATGTAAACCGAGCAGGCAGGAAAGGTAATGAGCTGCTGTCAAGCCAAACAGCCCATAAAAATACTGGAGCTGCAAAATGCAACGCTAGCCGGGTCAAGGGTCCTTGGCCCCTGCCTAACTCCCTCCCAGTCCCATCAGCACTGAACAGTGTTATCCAGGGCTACTGTGCAGGGAAAGAGAGAAGAAATGGGCCCCCTCAGACTTGTCACTATTTGCTGGTAGCATCCAAGAGGCTCCAACATGCTTAGTCCTGCCATGAGTGCAGGGGACTGGACTAGATGACCTCTCGAGGCCTCTTCCAGTCCAGAGATTCTATGCTTCTATGCTAGGCACTGTATAGACACGTAATAAGAGGACCCAGTCTCTGCCCCAGATTGTCCACAGTCAAACTAGATAAGACAGATCAACAGTGGCAGGGGAATTGGGGACACGGGAAGGTGAAGTGACTTGCCCAAGGTCCCACAAGAGAGTAACGGCAAAGCCAGGAACACCACAACAGCAACTGGACCAAATAGCCAGCTAACTAGAGCAGAGATGAGACTGGCATGGCATAAGAACTGACCCAGGTCTCTGCTGGAGATGCCAGCTGAGCCACAATCCTAAATCTTTCTGAGGCTCTGAGAAATGTGCTATCTGCCTCATTTTGTAACCTCTTTGACCTTTCTGGCTCCAGGCCTGTATCTAGGCAGCTGGCATTTTCTCCTGCTCTTTCCTCCCCCCACCTCTTCCTTTAAAGATCCAACCACAGCATGGGACTAACACGATTGTTAGAGTTGCTTCCTGTGCATAGGATCAGGGCAGGATTTTCTCACCAAGGCAGCATGTAATTACTGCCAGGACTTCAGCGCCGTGGCCAAGATGAACCATGTCCAAGCTCCATGAATTGTGTGGCTAATGGCTTAATCGCCCATTGGAAATTTCCGGTTTAAAACTTGGAAGGGTGGGGATGGAGGAAGCCAAGCAACAGCGTAGCCCAGTGGATCAGGTGTTGGCCTGGGAGTCAGGAAACCAGGATTCTATTCCCAGCTCTGACCTGTTTCTGTGAGTCACTTTCTCATCCTTTGTCTACTTAGACTATAAGCCATTTGGGGTGCGGACTGTTTCTCTTGCTGCGTGTACATTGAGTTCCTTGTGAATGGGGACCTCTCCGTGCTGCCACTGGTCATAGCTGTTAAGTCATTTGGGTGCTAGTAAGGCTGTGCCTACAATGATGCATTTTCCCATTGTAACTGTATTACTGGGTCAGCAATGCTCAGAACGCTGATGTAGCCAGGTGCCTGCAGCCCCTGGAGTTTTGACTCTTGTGATCAAACCAGGCTCAGAGCAGGTCCACATGATGAGGATAAAAATGCAGGCGGTTGACTGCAGTGGTGCTCACATGACCACCCCCACCAAGCAGGCGGAGATGAGGCTATGGTAGCAATGGTGGGACATTTTAGGTGAGAAATCTATATGAAATCCTGGCTTCATTGAAGTCAGTGGCAAAGCTTCCCCAATGTAGAGAGGGTCAAAGGGCCCGATTCTGACCAGGCCTCTGCTAGTTTTATGCAACTGTAACTCCAATGCTTTCAAAGGAATTTCTCCTGACTGACAGAAAATTGGGTGAGTTTTCTATATATTTTCCACCCACGCTCAAACATTAGTCTCTCTCCCCCAAAACCTGACCCAAGGCTCAGCAAACATTTGGGTGAATCTGGCCTGAGTATGTAGCTGGGGGAGTTTCTCCCAGGTTCTGGTGCCATTATGAACATTCCTTTCCCTCCCGGCCCAAGAAGCTTGTCCCTAGAGCTGCTCAGGACATTTTTGACTAAATATTTTTTCATCAAAAAGTGTGGTTTTATTGAAGCCAAAATGTTTTGTGGTGACACATTGATGTCAACGAAGTTTTTGACAGGAAATTTTCCGAGGTCCAGGGTGGAATCTCTGGTCATTTCCAGAGAGAAAGAGAGAGTTCCAAATTGAAAACCTGACTTTCTCTACCTGAACACGGATGTTTCCAAACACAATTCTGTTTCATGAAAACATCCAAAAGGTTTTGTTTTTTCCACTGCTGACTGAAAACAAAAGTTGTTGCAAAATGGATATGTAATTCTCCAGCCAGTTCTACGTGTCTCCTTTGTTGCTTCGCTTTGTTTGCTTGTATCAACCCTTTCAGGTTGCATATGTCTCACTTTGCAGTTAACACCAAAGGAGCATTGCCAGCCACAGTGATCAATGTGCTTCCAAATTGCCCTTCTAGCTCATGGTTTGTGCATAGGCAAGGTGGGGCCAGTTACTCCTTGTGTAGGAAGAGGAACTTGGTAATGAGATCCCCTTTGAGCAGCTGCATCCAATTGGCAGGGCTGAAAGAGCCAATGGGAGCTTGAAATATGGCTGGTGATGTGCTTTCCTGGCAGGATGAAGGCTATTTGATGACACAGGCAAGGAGAGAATTCCCATACAAGTTATATATATATATAAAGTGCATTCCAGCCATTTGCAGATTGGGAACATGGCTGAGGTGACAGAAAGAATAGGAGCTGGATCCTCACCAGCAACTCAGACTCTGCAAGCTCTGGGAAGAAAATACTGTTGCCACTGCCAGTGTTCTTCAGTGCAACCTGTGACAAAATTAACCACATCAAACAACAGCCCGGCAGGTTTTAGTACAAGTACATTTGACTCAACTGGAAAAGTGGAGGAACTTGCCAGCAATTACTTCTTCTAGAATTCATTTGCTTTCCCGGCTTCTTTGGTCTGTAGTTATAGATACATATTCCTCTTCCCATCGCCTCTAGTCCTGAAATTTGGGATTGGGGTTGGAGGCAGAGAAGAAAAGGAACAATAGGGGAATCTCAGTGTCCTAAGCCTAAATTTTTGAGTGTAATTAGTAACTTTGGGTGCCTCCATTTTGGCCCCCCCAAAAAACTGAGGTGCCTCAATGGGGGGCTGATTTTCCAAAGGTGTTGAGCACCTGTCCTCTGAAAACAAAATGGCTTGAAAGTGTTCCCTTCAAAATGGAGGCATCCAAAATCACTAGTCACTCCTGAAAATTTAGTCCAGGCTTATGTTTAGGTCTCAGGCCTTGTCTACATTTAAGAAAATATCCTAACCAACTTCGAAACTGGTCTGAATATACTGGCAAATTTCCCCAGTGCAGACAAGGCCCAAGAGTTAAACATAGGCCTGGCCTAAACGTCTCCTGCTCAGTGCTGGGTGTTTCATAGTAGGCAATAAAATAGAGACTTCCATTCCCTCTCATAATGCACTTAAACTCAAGTGCTTGGCATAATCATTCACATAAGCTTGAAAGAAGCATCTGACCACTGGGGCTGTTAAATCTGGCCTATACCCCAGCTTTGGGGATTTATCCAGCACTTCTGGAGTCCTCAAAACAAAAACCGCCAAAAATCAATACAAAGAAATGCATTATTTTCACAGACAACTAGGGTGATCAGATAGCAAGTGTGAAAAATCGGGATGGGAGTAGGGGGTAAGAGGTGCCTACATAAGACAAAGCCCTGAATATTGGGACTGTCCCTATAAAATTGGGACATCTGGTCACCCTAGAGACCTCTGAACAGATCTTCTCTTCCTCATATTTGTTGGGGTGGGAAGCACCAAATGAGGTCTGGCTAAGTATCCAAAGCAATGCTCCCTGGGCTTATTTCTCATAGTCTAGAATGGTGGTTTGCAAACTGTGGGATGCGACCCAGTACTGGGTCACGGAATGTAATACACTGGGCCGCGGTGGCTCTGGTTAGCACCGCCGACCGGGTCATTAAAAGTCCCATTGGCGGTGCTGCCCGGCTAAAGCAGGCTAGTCCCTACCGGTTCCGACACTGCGCTGTGCCCCGGAAGCGGCCAGCAGCAGGTCCGGCTCCTAGGCGTGGGAGCCACACGGCTCCATGGGCTGCTCCCGCCCCAAGCACTGGCTCTGCACTCTCATGGAGCTGTGGGGAGATGCCTGCGGGGAAAAGCCACGTAGAGCCTCTTGTGTGCCTCCGTCTAGGAGCCAGACCTGTTGCTGGCCACTTCCAGGGCTCAGCGTGGTTTGCGGTGCCAGGACAGTCAGGAAGCCTGCCTTAGCAACCTCGCTGCGCCACTGACCGGGAGCCGCCTGACGTAAGCCTGTGCCCCAACCCCGTTCCCCAATCCCCTGCCCCAGCCCTAAGCCCCCCCAAACCCAGAGCCCCTTCCTGCACCCTAAACCTCTCATCCCTGGCTCCACCCCAGAGCCTGCACCCCCAGCCCAGAGCCCTGACCCCCTCCCACACCCTAAACCCCTCATTCCTGGACCTACCCTGCAGCCCTCACCCCAACCCTCTGCCCCAGCCCTGAGCCCCCCCCACCATACCCCAAACCCCTCATCCCCAGCTCCGTTGGGTTGCGGGCATCAACAATTTTCTTCAACTGGGTCACCAGAAAAAAAGTTTGAAACCCGCTGGTCTAGAGTGGGATGCAAACCCAAGTATCAAGTTAAACACCCAGGACATTAATCTAAAGCACCTGCAAACCCTTTCTCCCATCAACCTCCATCTCCTTGTTTCTCCCATCCTGGTGACTTCTCAGATCAGGTTCTTTAAACACCCGGGTAAGGCTGGGTATTGGGGAGGGATCGGTCACTTCTATTTGTCATCATATGAATCTCAGAATAATGTGTGTTGGGTTTTGGATTCCTTCAGCCTCAAACCCGTATGAGGAAAGATTCACACAGCCCCAAAGCTGGGGTCGTCTTCTTTCTCCTGGGAGCAGAGTGTGTGTTTTGATTCTGGACCAAATAAACTCAGGCAGGAGGCCTGAAGCATCAGCCAGACTGACCCCAAAGGGCCAGCTCCCATTCCTGTATGGCCACGTGAGGGCTGGGAGGCTGTCAATCATCCCAGTCCTCACATCCGGTATGGAAATGACATAAGTTCCCTTTAGAGAGACATGGTGGATGAGGTAATATCTTTTATTGGACCAATTTCTGTTGGTGAGAGAGAGACTGAACTAAACTAGCTGTTTGATCTTGTATTTAGCTGTGACACCGAGTACCTTTCCCAGACCTGAAGAAGAGCTCCGTGTAGCTCGAAAGCTTGTCTCTCTCACCAACAGAAGTCAGTCCAATCAAAGATATTTCCGTACTCACTTTGTGTTTCTAATACCCTGGGACTCCACCACTGCTACAACAACACTGCATACAAGTTCTCTTTGGTTTTATTGACAGTCCCAGTTCTGGCCTGGTTTTTAATTGCTTTGTAATTCCTGCTGCACTTACAGTTTTTATAAGCCCTCTGCTTTCTCTAAGGTCAAGAGTTATTCCCCCTCTTTCCTTAATAACAGAACAGCTTGTGAGTAGTAAAACAGGAACACAGATGCCTATTTCCCTGCATGGATGGGGTGTGTTTGTCGCTCAGGGCTCTGTTGTTAGCAGTAAGTGCTCCATATGCTGAGAAGGAAAAGCTACCCATAAACTAAGCAGCTTTGTGGGCCCCCCCACACCTCTCCCCATCTTTTGACTCTCATGAACCTCCAGAATCATTGAGAATGAACATTGGCCCAATCCTGCATGACTTGGCTGCTGAACAATTTGAGAAAAACCTCAGAACTCACCACCCCTTCTTAGGGCTTGTCAACACTGGAATATAGCACCAGGATAACTTAAAGGGTGAACTTAAACTGATACAGTTAGCCAGGATAAAAGACTGGGTGGATGCTCTAATTTCAGTTTAAATCAGGCTTCTTTTGGTTTAGCTCAAGTCAGTTAGGAGCAAGTTTAAGCTAAATGGAAATCAGCCCCTCAGAAAACCTAAATGAGTGTGTTCACACAGGGGCCCGCACCTATTTATCTGTACCAGTTTAAAAACTGATTAAAGTGATACCCGTGCAATGTTCTCAAGTTAAGGGTTCTTGCAGAATGGCTAGCTGATCAGATGACTTGTTAGATCTTTTGAAGCAGGCAGGTGACCAGCCATCCATTAGCGATGGGAGACAGCACCCGCCTGAGCTTTGTACGTAATATATTTTAATGAGATGCTAATGATCACAGACCTCTATGATTAAAGGTCTATGATCACACAGTCCTTAGCATCTCATTCAAATAATATCTGTTCTGGAGGGCTCCGTGTTCGAAATAAACCCATGTGGAATTCAGCACAGATTTTCTTGGAAAAAAGATTTGGTTTCCAGGCTCATTCCATGTGTTTGCAGATCCATACTATGCCACTGGTCTCTGCTGCTGTCCATGAAGGTTGAAAGGTCAGCTAGCAAGACTGGGGAAAGCTGCCTGTGTTGTGGATGGTTTACAAACACAGAGGCAGCTCTATGGCCATTGTCTGTGGCAGCAAAATGTCTATGATGTGTTCACCCATGAGCCTTCTAAATGGTTAGGATCTGGCTTTGAATCACAACACTCCTGAGAAGCCACGAGAAAGTTATGATCTCCACTTTAATGATGGGGACACTGAGGCTTAGAGAGGTTAAAGCAACTTGCCCAAGGTCAGGCAGACAACTTGTGGCAGATTTGGTAAAAAAATTCAGAGCCCTGACTTGTAGTCCTGTGATCTAACCTCTATTCCCGATGAATTCTTTAGCATATATATAGATAGTCTGTCGGACAGGTCGGGATCAAGGGGCATTGGCAAAGTGGAGTGTGTGGAGGTCCAAGGCTGAAATAGCAAACAGGCTGCAGATCCACACAGATACACTGACAGAGTGAAAAGAAAAGGAGTACTTGTGGTACCTTAGAGACTAACAAATTTATTTGAGCATAAGCTTTCGTGAGCTACAGCTCACTTCATCGGATGCATTTACTGTAGTTCACGAAAGCTTATGCTCTAATAAATTTGTTAGTCTCTAAGGTGCCACAAGTACTCCTTTTCTTTTTGCGAATACAGACTAACACCGCTGCTACTCTGAAAACTGACAGAGCGGCGTGTGAGAGAGCAAGGCAGGGCTGGAAAAGCAGAAGTGCTGCTGACTCATGACTGAGGTGCACTGTCAAGACACAGGAAGAACCAGGACTAAAATAGCAGAGTGCTGCAGGTTAAAATGGAGGTGCAGCAACAAGAGTTATACGAGGGACCCTTAGTTAGAATTGCATGGGCTCTTGCATGTCTGAGTTGAAGCGCTGGGTAGGATGCCAATGTTTACTGGGATCAGGACTGAGGTGCATTGGCAGGGGCTCAAAGCTGGAGTTGCAGGGGGTGCCGTTAGTCATGGCTGAACCACATTGATGGAGCCGGTTGGTGGAAACAGGACTGGAATCTCTGGTTAGCATTCCCGTGCCTTGGCAAAGCTGTCTGAGGGAAGCTTGCCCAGCACCTGCCAAAACTCTGCTTGGCTATAGCTAGCACCATCAGCCCCACTTTCTCACGGGCAACAAGTTACAACAACAAATTAATAAAACAAGCAACTGTCTACTGCTCCGAAGTCTGAACGAGACAGAAAGATGCTGCTCTCCTCCCCTAAATAATCAGCTCAATCTCCCAGGTGCTGGAGCCACCACGATTGGGAAAGAGAAATTCTTTTGCAGCCTACATGCAGTGCACCAGACTGCCTGTAATGCCAGGATCTGCATTTGCAAATGGGGGAAATATACATAATACACTGTTGGTCAATCTGCCCTGTTTAGCTTGGCTGCATGGGTCCATGTGGACTTAACACACACACCACAAGAATCTTCCTGCTCGGTGCAGTCAGTCATTCCCTACAAAAGGAATGCTCTTTGCAACAACAGAAAAACCAAGCAGGCCTGAGGCACAAAGTATAGATCTTTGAGGTGGCAGAAGGTCTGCCTTTAGCAGACAGTGCTGTTTTGAGGGTGGTTTTGCAATGTTTCCCTCTAGAGGCTGGGATGACACATTCCAATTCCTTTAAGGACTTAAACAGGTTGTGTTCCTCCAGCCCTACTTTCCACCCTCTTCCCACACATTTGTCGGTTCTCATCCTGCCTCTGCCAGTGCCTGCCATGTGACCCCGGGGAAAGCTTTATCCATGGCCAAGTGAATGAGCAGGTTCCTCAGTTCCCCTTTCTGTATATTGGGGATAACAACCCCTGGTTGGGTAGGGAAGCATGAGGCTTAACTGAGGCTTGCAAAGCACCCTAATGATAATTCCATCCAAGGATCTTATCCCCTTCACCTGGTGATATGTAATTGCTGCCCTTTTGCAATTGGGGTGCTCTTTACTGCATCATAGACATTCTGGGGCCCAGAGGGAAAAACCCACATGCAGGCTCATGGTTGACACCGCTGACCAAACCCTATAACTAAAATGGATGGGAGAAGAGAAGTCCTCCCAGGGAATGGAGGCAAAGGAAGAACAAGTCAGTGTCCTTTGCACCTATACACTGAAAAGGAAGAGGCCATTCTGAAGTGCCAGTCACACCCAATACCCAGACAGGAATAATAGTTGACCTGCCTGAATCCTCAGTTAGGGCTTTACAGCTGCTGGCAACAGCTGATTTTGTTTATTCAGATGAGAACAATTTTCTCTTGCACTTTCGATAAGCTCAACCTGGAGGCCTCTCCAACCTGTTTGCCAACAATAATAAGCAGGAGGGGTGGGGTAGATGGGGAAGCATATCTATTTCCATTTGAGCTGTCAGCTAGTCTTAGGGTTTTTTGGATTCACTGTCCTGTTGACTGAATTCCCAGTCTGAAGCTTAAAGCTATATGTTAGTTAAAAAAAAACAACAACAAAAAAAAAAACCCTCCAATGATTCTCTAAATAACCATTAGCTGGTGCATGTGAGCATTTTCTTTGGATATGTAGAGGGAACTCCCACTGATGCCCAAGGAAACGGAGGGCACTCAGCACCATGAAAAATTAGTGCTAAATGAACTGAGACAGAGTTGCCCTCAGTTTGATAAGGAAATATACCAGCCTTGTAGAGGTGACTGAGTTATGATGGCCCTCTTAGCCAACACCCCAAGGCCAAAACCAAGGTCCTCCAGAATGAAAGGATGAGCTGCTACAGTTTGAGCTAAAGAGGCAAGCCTTTGTAGCTGGGAAAGAGGGGAGGAAGAGGAGGGACATAACATTCTCTATGGATTGGCACAGCGGGGGACTATAACACACATTCACCAGTGGGTTACAATTGGACATGTCTCCCTGTGCTGGGAGAAGATGATTGACCAGACATATGAGGACAATTGTCCATGCAGCAAGGTTATTCCCATGCAAGACAAAACCCAAACCCTAGCCTTGATGTGACATTAAAGATGAGCATTCAAGCCCTTAAAAGTCTAGAAATGCAGAGTGAATGGTCAAATCTCAATCTCATCTATGGCCTATTGAGCTTCTGCCTTACAGCTGGACCTGTTCATTAATAACGCTTAACACAATGTGTGATATAATGAATAATTTTCTGTACTCACAGTCTTACAGACAAATGAAACACAGCACATATAGGGCTAAGAACCACAACTGGCATAAGTCAACATAGATCCATTGGCTTCAGTGGAACTATGTCAATTTCCACAAGCTAAGGATCTAGTTCAAGAGTTTTCAGATTTGGTTTTGTTTTTAGATCTCACTGAGATCTACAAACCAAACCAAATTTGAACAGTGGAACCACGCTTCCAGGGATCAAGAGCAGAACTGGAGGGAGCCCAGGACCAACACGGAGGCATCTTTGCAAATTGCCCCATGCCCCCGCCAGCTCCTAGAGACCCATGGAAGTCTGATGTGTTCTTTTATATTTGTGGAACTGATGCTTGGTCTCTTCCAGCAGAAGACGGCAGAGGAAACTCTATAAGAGGAAGCTTGCTGAGGTTCTTGGCCTCTATACTAATATTTTCATGCAGAGATACAATCTGGCCTTAACTGTCTTGATAGGAGTTCTGCCTGAATAAAAACTGAATAAGGATCTCAGGATTTGGAACATTTAGAATCCAGGCAAAAGTGACTCTCAGATGAGAATCTTTCCTGATTGCATAGCACAGATTCTAATTCAATTAAATTGACGAGGTTGGTTTGTTATAACTAAATTTCCCTGGGGCAAAATAGCTTTAAACAAGGGGGAGTTGAGAGAAGTGTCATGAAACCTCAAAGGAATCAGGCAGACCCAGACTAACAAACCCCAGAGTTCTGCCGTTCATCACATGCTGGAATCAGCTTTGCCTATGTATCTCCTTTAGGATTTTATAAAGCCCATCACTGTGATATCTAAAGCCCTGGCATGAAAGTACCCCCTTTTGGAGCAAAGTTAAGCTAAAGCTAAGCATGTGCTTCAGTATTTTGCTGAATCAGGGCCTACATGCTTATACTACACCCTCATGGCGACTGTCCCAAATCCTGTGCTGCTGGTTCAGACAGTGAAATTGCCAACAGCATGAGATCACTTGGTACCTCCTGCAAACTGATGTGCATTCAAGGCTGTGAATCTATCGATGTCAAGCTTAAAAATGCACGAATAACTGAGAACACCACACACAGGCTGGGGGTAATTCAGAGCACTGGGCCTGCTCGGTAGAAGCCAAGTGAGATGTTCCCGTGAGAAAGTCAGATTGGAACTTCAAATGAATTTGATAGGAAGCTCAGAAATGCCTCTCTATCCCTAGACATGCTCAGCTGGGAAAATTGGAAAGGGACTTGGTTTTTCCTGATTTCTGCTTTCCCCAGACACCAGGGGAGATAAACATAGCACTGGATGAAGCCGAGGAGAGAACCAACATGGTCCCACATGGACAGCCAGTACTCCTGGGACAGGATGAATATAGCAACTTTCCTGGCTTGATTGTATGTGAATCCCTCTGGAAGATGCTTGGGAAGCTCTTTGAACTGGATGGGTGGGGAGCAGCTGGTCTGAAATAGAGCTCTGGAAATATCTTCCCTGTTTTTTGGGGAACAGTGGGTTGGGGAGCAGTGGGTTGAGGAGCAGCTGGTCTGAAATAGAGCTCTGGAAATATCTTCCCTGTTTTTGGGGAACAGTGGGTTGGGGAGCAGTGGGTTGAGGAGCAGCTGGTCTGAAATAGAGCTCTGGAAATATCTTCCCTGTTTTTTGCCCAGGGACTTATGGTAATGATAAAAACCAGAGCAGGCTGCAACTCCAATAGTTGCCTGTGTCTTTCTGACTAGGGTCTTGTCTACAGATGTGTTACTAGCAGAATTCCCCCTGGATGGCTACATGTCAGTGGGCCACATACTCAAAATCAGCCTCGAAATTAGAATGCCCACTGGTTGCCAATGCATAGCCTGCAGTTGCCCATGCCAAATAGGGGCAGTATTCATGTGCAAGCTCAAAGGAGCTATTGTGTGGTACGCTGCAAAGCTTCTCCGACAGCTGTCCATAGGAGCCTGCCTTTGAACGCTCTCAGATGCCTCCTACTCAGGCACATTAAAAAAATATTCCTGACGTGACTCTCCTCTTGTTTACACTGGACTGCTGTGGATTTACTCCGGATTAACAGCGCTGTGAGAGCAGAATTGGACCCTCTATCTAAGAATTGCCTGCATTCCTCTGTATGTCGTCTTCCCACATTCTCTGCTGGGACCATGGGTGTGAAAGCAGAATTTTGGGTTGTTTAGAAGTTCATCTGCTCTGGAATCCCTTAGGAAATAATCTAATCCTTTGAGATTTCCGTGTTAATAATACCTGGCACGGCTCTGCACTTTTCCAGCAATGATCTCACACCAATTTACATGCAATTAATTAATCCTCAAGATAACCTTGAGTTGAATTGCTCCATCCACTGCCATCCAAACAGAATCAACTCTGGGGCAGATCGTGATAGCTGCATTACAGCACATTACACAACTGTTTGGGACAGAAAGTAAAAGGAGAATGCTGTATCTAGTTGAAACTACATTCGGAAACTGAGTGGCAGTTTGTATCCTATAGGGTGGAATTAATGCCTGTTCCTACAAATACAAAATGGGATCTTTGTGGTTTTAAATGATGCAATGCCCTAAAGCATGAATGGGTGTAATTAGAGCCAGTCTAATGATTTGTTAGGGATAATAGTCGTTAGTGTCTAGATTTGCAAAAGAACTCGGCTCCCAGAAGCTACTATGCTTACTTCAAAGCTCGTGTATCTAGGTACAGTGATTCTTGACAGATTTCTGAACCACTTTTGCAGCCCCAAGTCATTTGGATAAGAATCCAAACTTTTGGGTGCTTATCTGATCCCCTGAGTATGAAGTATGCCCATTGCTAACATGCTCCTGGAGAGGAAGGGCAGAGGGGGATGGGGCCCATGGTTCATATGAGACAATATGCCAGCAAAGAAAGGTAAGAAATTGGCAGTCAGGGTCAAATTTTCAAACCTAGCCACTCATGCTGGATATTTTGTGACAAATCTATCACTTGGTCACCAACTAAAAATCACGTGGGTGGCATCAAGAATAGAACCTCGGACTTTAAAGATCAAAACTACGCTCCCCCCCACACTTAACAAATGGTTGTTTAGGTGTAATATTATTTGAGCTTATATTTGCTACTAGAGGGTGACACACAGAAATATGCATCCATGTGCACATACATTAGCACATCTTATGTTCCATCTGGTAGAGCAGTGGTGACACACGCTTAGCTGGCACATTACCTATGACGGTGGTGGGCACTTCAGTGCTCATTTATGGGTACAGGTGCCATGTGCAGCTCTTTAAAATGGGTTTCTAGAGTCAAACTGCTGGACAAAATGCAAAAAAGGAGAGCTGATTGGGCATTTTTTGCCAAAAACATCTATTTTATTGAAACTGAAACTATTGGTGGAAAAGGGTTGGTTCTGACAAATTTCCCAACTTGAAAAAAAAATTAAAAAAAGTTTTGAAGGATGTTTCAAAATTTTCAGAACGAAACATTTCTGTTTCTTGCTTGGAAATTTTGTTTCAAAATGTAACTTAATTTCTACTCAAAAAAATTTAACAACAACAAGTTGAAATAGAAATTAAGCATTTTGATTGGCCTGCCAATATATTTTTCAGTTTGCTGGTTCACAAAAATATTTGAGATTTTGATTTTTGGTACTGATTTGGGATGGGAAAAAATGTCAAAGTCTCCAAAATTCTTATAGGATGGGACAACTGTTTTCTGCCTAGCCCTACAAGAGACCACCATATTTCTAATCCAGGAGGTGTGAGGTCCAGAAGAACTAAACTATGCAAATATCCTTCCCAGCTCTAAATCCACTCCTCCGAGACTGTTGTCCAAATGGGTTGTATTGGCAACAGTTCCATCAAGCTCTGTGTTGTTGGCATGATGCAGCCTGGGGGATTCTGACCCCACTCCAGGACTGGAGGACTGACCCCACTCCATCCATTTGCACAGGCATAGATACATGCAAGTGGCAGGGCATATTTCTGTGCACTTTTTAGCATGGCTTTTCTCCCTGGGTATGCACCAGCGGGAGATGCAAAACAGAGAGAAGGAGAAAGGAAGACAGAGGGAGAGGGAGAGACGTCAAGGAAGGTGCAAGAGAGGAGAAAAAAGAAACAAATATGGAAACAATGGCCTCATTGCCTACTGGAAATTCCCATTCTAGCTCCCCACAGGGACAGAATCAGCTCCCAGTACAGGAATGGGTTGGGGGCCATAGACAGTTCAAAGCCAGAGGCAGATAATCTGAGGCAGAGACAAGCCAGCCTGCATTCCAAATCCCTGAAAAGTGACAGGTTGCCGTTGCCAATTAGGAGACAGAAGATCTTGGATGGATTGGGTATATGGGGGGGGGGAAGGGGAGGGGTGTACTGATAATTAGACTCAATTAGCTGTACTTTAAGGATTAGTAGTTATGGTACCGAGAGCATGAGACCCCACATGTGATGAACAAAGTGCTTTGCAGACACACAGCATTCCTCCAAGATCCAAATCAGTCACAGACACCCTGCTCTCTACATGCACCAGACAGGAGCTCATCAGACCATGGGAGCAACAAGGGAGCACTTTGACTCCTAGGAGGAAGTTGACCACTCTTGTCCTGGGACAAAAGCACCAGGGGACACAGCAATAGAGAAGCCTGTGATTGAGTGAGCACACAGGGACTCTCTGTCATATTCTGCACTGAAACAGAAACACAACATGGTGGCAGGCAGGGAGATTCCACTACATTTAAAGGTGTAGTACATAGAAAATAGAAAAACAGTTGGCTTTCATTTACATTGCCATATACATAGGTTTTAACTGATAAACACCCCCAATACAAAACAAATCAAAATGAAAAATGGTATTGATATTTATTCAACAAATACCAGACAAACACTGGAAATGGTTACTCAGTTTGTGCCAACTTCAGCCTTTTCCCAGTGCGGTTTGTCTATTTGGGCGATGTCCCTGCTCCCTGGTTTGTATCTAAGGTTTGTCTACATGGAGCAGCAATGAAGTGAGCTGTAGCTCACGAAAGCTTATGCTCTAATAAATTTGTTAGTCTCTAAGGTGCCACGGGTACTCCTTTTCTTTTTGCGAATACAGACTAACACGGCTGCTACTCTGAAACCTGTCATGGAGCAGCAATGCGGACTACAGGGGTGTGATTGCTACAGCACATGGTGTTGTGCATTCATTGGTCGAGGCAGACCCTGCTGATGTACAGAGAAGGGTCCCCACTGCGCTTTAACATGGTACCATTTCAAACAGCACTGACTGTAGCCACAAAGAGAAAGCTCTGACCCCCCCTGATTTTTAGACATCGACACAGAACTCAAACATTGCTAAAATAAAGCTGGGAAAATGAAGTTAATAAACCCCCCAAAAAAGAAGCCCTGTGCATACACATCCACTCCCCACCTGTGAATAAAACTCTGAGCACGAGCAAATGCTATGGTTGGGCATAGAGAAGGGCTTAGAACAACCCCCCTCCCCCAGTCTAACTTCTGCCTCTTATATGGAGGTGTGACCAAAAAGCAGAACCAAATGCTCCATTTTTCAAATGTCCACTCACCTTGCGGAGTCCCCAAACCAGCTCTGTGATCTCAACAGTCCCCAAACTTTGGGGTGGTCCAAATCCTCCTCTGGAGCCAGACTTTGCCATTTAAGCTCCTCTTTCGGGCTGTATTTACATTCTGATTTCGGTTGCTGGTGTCTCCCTCTGTGTTTTAAGTCCCGGGACTGCAAAGCCATTAGCACCTGCAGGCTCAGTCCAAGGAGTCTATGAGGGCCTGTATCATTGTATCACCAAAACCTCTCTCTTCTGCAAAGATGTGCAAGCTTTGCCCAGGAGTTCCACCTGGCTCAGGGGCCAGTCCCCCCTCTCCGCACCTTCTGACAATGGAGTTAACCATGCACAGCCCAGTGCATCTAGGTAAGCTTTGTGACTCCCTGTTGTAAAAGGCCAACGTTGTCTTGTAAAACCACCCTGGAATTAACTCAGCAGCTCCTGGGTTTAACTTGAGCCGTGCACCGAGGAGAGAACCAGAGCAGAGCAAAACAAAACAACCTACCCCTTCTTCCCCCCCCGGCTTGTTAGCTATAAACTCTGCAGTATTTCCTCCCCCTTGCTCCCACAGAATTAAGGGAACTGCTCATTGACTCATCACTCATCACCTGCAACACAAGATCTCTGGTGCTTAATAAACCCTAATGAGGGACAGGTCCCCGGCTTAGCAGGAGCTGCCTTACTGTCATGTTAAAAATGAACAATGAGGGAGAACACCTCTCTTGCTTGGCTGACCACAGGCTGAGTGATCAGCATTTTTTATCCCTGCTATAGAATTCTATAGGATGGAGCCTGGATCATTTTTGCTTAAATATTGATGAGAAATAGCAAGGAGAAGTGAAAGCAAATGAGAAATATGTGAGAGAGACCAACCCTTCCTTCTCCTTGGCATTTGTGATTGGGGTCTTCTTTGCACCAGGTGGCTTGGCCCATGTGTGCTGTAGGTAAAGGTTTGTTGCTTCACCTGGGGAAGCTCAGGATTAACCACATCTACCTGGCACACTGCAGAGGCCCTAGCAAAGTGAGCTGCTATTCGCGATTGAGCTTTGAAGAGGCCGAGGGAAAGCTCTTGCCTGGCACTTGCTGACAGCTGGGGGCTAAGAAAGCCCTTCCTTCCAGTTGCACAATAGGACAGAAGCACTTGGTCCGGGGAAAGCGGGGTCCTGCTCACAAGCAATGGACTGAACCATCTGGCTAATGCGTGCGACTCTTTCTGCACTCAGTCCCAAATATCAGCTTTCCGCTGAGTGAGCAAGGGGCCAAGGGGCTCAGAAAAAGAGGGCAGGAGACAAGAGGCTCTTAGGCAGAGGTATTGCACACGTGGCCACACCTCTCCCACTGAAGCCTTATGCCCATTCAGAAGCAGGGGGCTGAAAGGGCTGAGAAAGGGAGCATAGATATGGCCAGATGGATCTGACCCATCTAGTCCAGTATCCCCCCTCTGTCAGCACCAGACACTCTGGAGAGGAAGGTGGCACTATCTCCTGCAGGAGGCAGATGGCACACCTGCTTCCCCCCCCCCCCAGTGAAGTTCCCTCTCAATCCCGAGTAGTAAGAGGTGGGGAAAGGAGAAAGTTTTCTGCTGAAACTGGTTTTTGGAGGAAAATTGGATTTTTGACTCAATCAAATTTTTGGCAAAAAATGTCTCCTTTCCCCAGCAAACTTCAAGTTTTGGTGAAAGAATGAAAGCCAAGATCAAAAACTTTCAGCCAAACCTTAAAGCGTTTGGTTTTCAGTCTGAAAATTAGAGGGTTTTTTAAGATGAAAATTCAAAGTTTTCCATGGACCACCCCCTCACCCATTTTTCAACCAGCTCTAGTTAGGGGCTGGTCTAAGCCCTGAAGCACAAGAATTTATTTTCCTTCTCAAACTGATTTACTCTTTTAGCATTTACCATTATAACTCCAGATAACCTCATTATCCATGGAATTCTCTCTCCCTTTCGGTTCCCAGCTGAGCTCTTGGCCTCTATAAAGTTTTGTGGCAATGAGTTCCAAGGGCTAATTGTGCAGGCTGTGAACAATGGGAGAGGTGAGAAAGGGAGAGACAGCCCCCATAGCCTGCAGTCATGATTCCATCCCTCATCTTTGCTGGTAAAGCTCAGGGCCGCCCTGGGAAAGGTGTAACAAAAATAAAGAAGAAGGAGAAACAAGAGGGAAAGCTGCAAACCTGCCATGCTGCTCCATGTGCTGCTTTCCGTCTTATTAGTTTTAACGATGCTGCAGGCAGCAAGCAAGTGGTTTTTCTTTCTGTTAACCAGCGTGCCGTTCCCGCCCCACCCTTCTCTGGGCTCCAGAGAGGACATATAGCTAAAGGCTCTCTTCCCAGGACTAAGTGAACAGCTGCTTAGCCAGGAGGGTAGGGGATGTATCCATCTGTGACATCCAGGTAGAATGACTGCAGCAGGGTGGGTAACAGGATCTCAGCAGGCTTGACCAAGAAACAAAGGCACTGGTTCTGGATGGATGGAGCAGTCAGCTCCAGGAATCCTTGATATCAAACCCCTCTAGGGTGAGAAGCTCAGGTAGCCAAGTGGCTCAAAGCCTCGTGTATCTGGGAATAGGCTCCAGCCCAGCTCGGTCAGCAGTTTAATGGATTTTGTGGTCCTAACAGGTGTGTAAAACCACTGCACAATTCAGACTTCTGGCAGTCTCTGCTCAACACAGGGCCCAGGACTGGAACAGCAGAGGGTGCTGGAGGTCAGAATTTGGTTCCTGTGGCAGAGCGATGTGCGGTGCCCAAGGCTGGAACAGCAAGGGGTGCTGGAGAATAGGGTTATTGTTCATAAGCAGAGCCATGGGGGGCGGAGGGAGAGGTGCAGTATGGCAACAGTGGCGGGGTGGTGGGACAGGGCTGGAATTGTAGGGGTGCCAAAAGTTCCGATTGTGAAGCATTGGCAGATCTATGGGGTGGAGAGGAGAGAAGCTTTTAATGGGCCTGCAGCATGCCTACCCCTGGCCAGTGCTATTGGCCCCTCCTATCATAAGCCCAGTGTATACACAGAGGAACAAATGAACTAACGTCCTGTCTGTTCAGTGCATGGTCAGATCTCTGCAAGGATTTCTCAGGAAGACGGAGGGGCTGGCTGACTCCCGGGCTCTTGGCTCTGAGTATTCCCTGTGAACCGAAGGAAGTGACGGCATGTCACCATAACACCCTGGCTGGATTCAGGCTTTGACATGTACTCGGTTTGCAGGACACGGGCTGGCCCTGTGGAAATCCAGACAGCTGCGAAGAGTTAGGGAAGGGTGGCAGCCCCTAAAAGCCAATGTGTCTCCATATCCTCCCCCCCACCCCGCCCCGCACTGCTGCCCTCCTTGAGGCTGCCTGAGCTCAGACGCCATGAGATGGCCAGTGGCAATGTGGCAGGCAAAGAGTCCCTCACCCCCTGCCGAACAGTGGAGTCTGACTCACTTTGCTCTGGGATAAGAGACTCTCTCTGCTTGTGAGGAGTCCCCTGGGGATCCTCTAAACAACTCGCCCTGCCAATTGTGACACCCTGACTCTCACCCAGAAAGGGGATTGATGTGTTGGCTTGCGGCCGATGGCCAGCTGGCCTGGGGTTATCTGATCGCTGTCTGCTCTTCACAAAGAATGGCCCTTTATGTCTCGGCCAGCAGGGCTCCAACGACTGCAAAGACTTCTCCCTGTCGGACAGGAGGGACGACTGGGGTACAGGACAGGAGAGGTGGACCTGGGAACAAGCACTCAGGAGCTGCCAGAATGGATCAGATGGGACTTCCCCTTAGCCAAGAATCCCATCTCAGATAGTGGCCAGTTCCAGCTGTTTCCCCCAAAGGTGCAAGAAGCGCGGAAGCTAGGGGATCAGATTCCTCCTCAGCCCTATAGCAAGGTTCAGAACTGGGGGAGGTAGCTGTAGCCTCATGGCACTCACGGCAGCAAACTGCAGTCAGCCCTAGAGCTGAGGACGACGCAGAGCACTGCCCCGTTGAGTGCGTGAGTGAATCTGGAGGGATGACTCAGCGCTGGTGCGCCTCCTCGTGACTGGGCGTGGCATAGCAGGTTTTCCTACTGTAGTGCACCTACGGACATCCCTCTTCCCAGGACTCAGCCCTCCGGCCAGGTCACATTTAGTCCTGCCCCTTCCAGAGTAACAGAGTCCACATGTCCCATCGCTCCAGGCCGTCTGTTGTCCTTGATTCTGCACCCAGTGGCCAATACGCCCTTCTTGCAGGGCTTCTGGTAGTCCATATCCCTTTGTCAGGGCCTTCACGCCACCTTCCCAGTGGCTGGTGGGGCATCAAGGCCTGCCCTCTGGATATTTTTGCAGGCATAAAAATTTGCTCCTATGCTGGATAGTTTCATTCATCCTGCTGGATTAGCCAATAGACCATGAGCTCTCAACCTGAGGGTCTAGGGTACATAGGGTGACTAGATGTCCCGATTTTAAAGGGACAGTCCCGATATTAGGGCTTTGTCTTATATAGGTGCCTATTACTCCCCACTCACTGTCCTGATTTTTCACACTTGCTGTCTGGTCACCCTAAGGGTACAAGGGGTTAATTTGATTTCTGCAAGTGGATTGACCTGACCTCCTGTTTCAGCATCCTTTTCCTTCCCTTGGAGCCATAAAATGGGCTGATTTTCATTGGCAGGCAAGCCTGCAATGAGTGAATTGAGCTCAGTCTGGCATTCCTGACGTTCATTTCAGGGTGATGGCAGCCATCTCGCACTGAGCCCGAGAGCCGTGAAGGCATCAGGCAGGCATTTGCTTCAAGCTGTGACAAGGGTTTATTTTTCCAGCTAAAATAATTTAATTTAATATAAATTCTTTCCTCTCTCAACCTTCTTCTCCTGCAACCAGCAGGTCTCGGGGAACAGTCAGTCATCTGGATGGGAATCAGGCGCGATAGGACATCAAGTTTGAAGGTGTTTTAAAAGTCAGCCTAGCTTTTGTAGCTTATGTCTCAAGGGTGTGTGTGACCTCAGAACACTTTTCCCCCACCCTCTTCATCGTAAGAATAAGACCCAAAACACTGTTGTTAGTGGAGTTTGTTTTTTGACATTTTCACAATATTTTTTAACTGAAAACATTGTTCCTCAAATGGTGATTGGTAAATTTTCAATAAAAATGCATGTACAAATGCGAAAAGTTTCCATGGAACAAGTCTACTGCGAACCCTACAAAACAGAAACAACTTTGACATTTCAAAATATTGCATAATTTCCTTCCTCCCCCTTTTTAAAATTTTTTACTGGATCCCCTTCTCCAGGCTCCATACAGTGCATCCACCATTTTTGATGCGCCCAGCAAAAACATGGTGAGGAAGATAGAGAAGGAGCGATGAGAGAGAGTGGAATGATTGCCTAATTTTCAGAGGGGCTGAGCACGTACCAATCCCAAATATTTTGTCTGATGGCTGTCACTGCTTAGCACCTTTGAAGATCAAGCCAAAGCATTCAAGGCTGTCTATTAACTCTGGTGGTAGCATGCTATACACCATCTTAAAGATTTCCTCTACAGGCCATCCTCGGACTTACAACACAATTGGTTCCTGAAAATCGCATCTTAAGTTGAAATGTCATAACTCAATTTTCCCAGAGGAACAATGTCGGATCGAGTGTCAGAAAGTCAAAACCAATGTCAGAAAATCGAAACAGGATGTCAATTTGTAAGTGCTTTTCATTGTAACTCGAATGTCATAAAGTGGAGGACTGCCTGTATCCTAGCCTTGCTCCTCACTCCTATTTCTAGTCCAGTAGAACCAAGAAGCCTCAGCTGAGATATGGTCCCATTGTGGTAAGGCAGGGGTGGGCAAACTTTTGGCCCGAGGGCCACGTCTGGGTATGGAAATTGTATGGCGGGCCATGAATGCTCACAAAATTGGGGGTTGGAGGGCGGGAGGGCTCTGGCTGGGGGTGTGGGCTGTGGGGTGGAGCTGGCGAGGGGTTGGGGGTGCAGGAGGGTGTTCCAGGCTGGGACCTAGGGGTTCAAGAGCAGGAGGGGGATCAGGACTGTGGTGGGGGTTGGGGTGTGGGGGGGTCCTCAGGGGTGGGCTCTAGGTGCCACTTACCTCAAGCAGCTCCCAGAAACAGCAGCACGTTCCTGCTCCAGCTGCTATGCGGAGGTGTGGCCAGGCAGCTCTGCATGCTGCCCTGTCCACAGGCGCCGCCCCTGGAGCTCCCATTGTTTTCAGTTCCCAGCCAATAGGAGCTGCCGGGGCAGCGCTTGGAGCAGGGGCAGCATGTGGAGCCCTCTGGCTGCCCCTATGGATCGGAGCCGGAGGGGGACATGCCACTGCTTCTGGGAGCCACGCGGAGTGGGGCAAGACCCCAATCCCGCTCCCCAGCTGGAACACCAGAGCAGGGCAAGCTCTGGACCCCTCTTCCTGGTGGGAGCTTGAGGGCTGGATTAAAATGTCTGGAGGGCCGAATGAGGCCCCCAGGCTGTAGTTTGCCCACCACTGTGCTAAGGGCTCAACAGATAAGTAGTGAGAAGCTATCACTGCCCTGAAAACCTTATGGTCTAAGGGTGGGAGGGCAAACAGAGGTACAGAGAAGTGACACGACAGGCCCAAGGCTACTCCACAGGTTGGCTGCATAGCCAGAGTTAGAACTCAAATCGTCTGATTCCTAGACAAGCACCCTATCCACTAGCCAATGTTGCCTCCTTAATAGGCAATATGGGCAAAAAAAAAGTCTTCTATATAATGAGTCCATCCCTATCTGCCCGTTCTCACAGACACTCTGGTGCTTGAACACTTGAGAGGATCTCTCTTTCTCTCTCTCCCTCTCTCTCAATTTAGTAAAGTCCGCTTTCAAAATCTGCACTCTCTCTTCATGCAGCAGAACTTAATGAATCTGTGGGAAACCAAACCAAACAAAAACCTGCAATGCTTTATATTAAGGCTGCCAAATATACATTACATTTAATAGGACAGTTATTGTATGTTAAATACAGAAATGATTAAAAACATATTTATAGAATATTAACAACTCGGTAATGGCTACATGTCTGCTCCGTGGCCAGTCAATTTCCAGAAATATGTTTCTAATCATCTATACAGTAACTGGCTTAATAAATCAGAACTAAATGAATATTTGGCTGAATGTGGATTTCAATAGGCACCTGACATGTTAGCGACAGGGGGTGTCCTGTGTGGAGCAGAAGAAGAGAACTTGACCCAAATGAAAGTCAGTTCAGGCCAAATCCAGTTTGAAGGACTATGCTAATGTTCAAGGTGGAGATCCACGCTGGCCCCAAATTAGCCAGGACTGATTCTGCTGATCTCTGCACAAACATTTGCAGCGTTTCTTTGTGAGATATTTGTGCTGTCATAGCCCTGAGCCTCCCACATGGCTCTGCCAATGCCCCTCCATCCTGACCTGCTATTTCTGCCCTGGGCTCCAGTGTAGCTCTGCCAATGCCCTCGGTCCTTAAGGTTCTTATTGCCCAGTCCCACACAGATTGCTGTGATCTAGGTTGATCCTAGACCCAGGTCAGGAGGGCTTCCAGTGAGGATGTATTGCCAAGTAATCTTAAGAGTGCCACTTACAGCATACTAAACATTGGAGCAGAATAAGGCTGCATTTGTTAATGAATTGAATGTTTATAACCACTAATAACTTTTGCATAAGGCAAACAGGCCTCATGCTCCAGGGCACAGTCTTCTACAGGGTCAGGAAGGTTTTCTCACTGACCCAATGGTTAGGTACATTATGGATATCTGCTTTGCCTTGGAGCAGCTGGTGCTGGTCACTGTTGGAGGCAGAATACTGGACAAGATGAGCCAATAGACTGAACAGGAATGGCCAAACCTATGAGGTTATTGAATACCCACTAAATGAATAAGCCAGATTAATAGGAGGAGAACCGCACTAGTGCATCATGACACACAGACAGAATGTGTGGAACCCTTTAAAGGGTTAAACTCATCCTTTGTCTCTTTTTTTTTTCTTTCACTGCATCTCTCCTCACTCCCCCCTCCCGTCACGCTCTTCCCCTTCTCCCATCTCTATGTCCCTTTCCCCCACATCTGGAGCGCTCTCCCTAGCCTAGCACTAGCCCTCTCCATCTCCTGAAACTCCATCCTGCCATGCACTGTCAGTGCTAATGCATCTCCTGGAAACAGAGCAGGGTCTTGCACTGTTGCAGTTTGGCTCATATACACAAGTGATTAATTTGAGCCCAGGCCTCTGATGTGCTTTTGACTGTAAGCTCTGCATTGCCCCCAAATATTGTGAGACTCATGATAAAATCATGTGAGCTGGCAACACTAGTGTGTATGTATTTCTAGGCTGAATGCCCCCTGCAGCCTGCTGCACAGGAAAGATTCTGCCCTGATATTTTCAGATCACCTTTAGGAAGTGAAAGTGGAGGGGTTTGGAGTGTAGATGTCAATGATTTACAGAAGGCTAGCCCTCCCTGCACAATCTCCTCGTGGTGGAGCTAAGCGATGCTGTCCTGGTGCAATGGATCCCCCGTTGCTAGATAAATGCTGAGGCAAAGCCAAATCATTTAGCAAAAATAAACGCTGAAGCAGACCTTGAAATGTTTATTTTCAAACTCCGAGCCATTCATCCAGAGACACTGCTCTGTTCCAATGAGTCTCCCTTAGTTTACACCAGATGATTAATGAGATACGTGTTGTCATTATCCCTGATGGATGTTAGCAAGGGTAAGTATCCCACCCTCAGCTAACATTGCAGCTACCGGAACGTGCTGATTGGCTTACAGAACAGATTTTCTTTTTGGTTCATCCAATCAGAAATCAGATTTTTGCCCCCCACCCTTTTTTTTCCCAAATGTGTGACTCAGTTTCTGATTGGTGGAAGCTTTTATTACAGTGTTGCAACATTCTGCTATTAGCACATCTATTACCCCAGTCACCACTATCAAGGTGCTTTACAAAGCGAGCCAAATTAGCCCCCAATTTACCCCTACCTTTGGGGATATTGATAAATGGGTATTAGGTCTGAACAAGCGATTGGTCTGGAATAAATAGAAACAGATTAGACATTAGGAAGACAAGCAAATGAGTAGAATGATTAGAAGAATTAGTCTTGGTTTTAGTTTGGCTAAACCAAATTTTTGTCCATCTCTAGAGTGGCTGAAATTTGACAGATAGATAGATCAGATTAGATAGATACAGGGAGTGTATGGTGATAGATTAGATAGAGGGGGTGTATGGTGATAGATAGATAGATAGATAGAGATAGATAGATAGGGTCTATGGAGTTAGATACATAGATTGATTATTACTGTAAAAGGTTATCCAACCAGCAATTTAATATTCTGAAGCCATTTCTGATGCATTATTGTACCTGTCCCAGTTAATACTGGTAGTGCCTAACTTAACTCTCACTCTCTTTCTCTCTCTGCTGAGCTGTTGAATTGCTAAACATATGGGCTTTTTATATGCATCCCATTAATGTGACTCTACTTTCCCTACAGAGGAAAGAGGGTTATCAGCAAAGCTCTATTTCCCCCCTCCCTGCCCCAAAATCCCCATAAATTGCTCCAGGCTGCTTATTTGTTTATTTCTTTAGCCTGGTCCCCTTTCCAAATCAGTATCTCACACCTAATACACTTCAAGGCTAAGGAATGGGGAGTGGGGGAATTTATGAAGCGAAGCTGATATTCTGGCTGCTGATGCTAATGCTTTGGCATTTGTTGAGTGGCTATATTGTCTTTGGTGAAATATGAAGTGTCCAGGGTAGCTTGATTCTGAGAAACTGATATTTTCCAGCTTATTTTCTGCTACTGGATGGTGCACTGAGCTGGCAACCCTTCTCTGGGTAAGAAGGGAGTCGTGCCAAGGTGAATCATGAAGGATCAAATCAATGGGAATTTCATTATAGACTGCAGTGGCACCAGGACTGAATAATAATACCACCTAGCTCTGATTGTCAGGAGATCTCAAAGCACTTTACAAAGAAGATCAGGATCATTATCCCCATTTTACAGGTGGGGAAACTGAAGCACAGAGAAGTGAAGTGACTTGCCCAAGGTCACCCAGCAGCAGAGGTGGGAATAGAACTCAGATGTCCCAAGTTCCAGCCCATTGCTCTAGTCACTTTAGCCTATAGTGTTTTCAGGACATGGGTGTAAATTATCAATTTGGAACATGCAAAATCACAGGTTGATTTGTTGCCCTCCTCACTCCTAGATATCAAAGGGTTAACAGGTCATTATACTCACAAGCAGGAGATGCGGGGAGGTTAGGAGTGAGGGATGCTGGCAGAACTGTGAGTGCACTCAAGTCAGTTTGAGAGTCATGGGCAGGCGAGTATCAAGCATAGCAAGAAGGGCTGGAGGTCAGGATTCAGGAGCATTGGTAGAGCTGTGTAGGGGCCCCTCAACTGAAATAGCAAGGTGGGGGTGGCAGATCAGGACTGAGGTGCATCAGCAGAGCTGTGCTAGTGTCTGTGACTGGAATAGCAGAGCCCTCTTGTGTGTTAGGGTGACCAGAGCCACATAGCAGCTCAGGACTGGGGTCCAGATCTTGCAAGCCATTTGTATGTGACACCCCCCATTGAAGTCACAGGGAATGCCACACACTGAGGTCTTTTAGCACTGAGCCTCAAGACAGCAAAGAATCCTGAAGGATGGGATGCTATCTCTGACTCACTTTTGTCAATGTCAAAGTTCACCAAACCCAGTGGGAATCCATGAAACCTGGTGGCCTATAAGCTGCTCATACAGCAGCCGCCACTACATCCTGTCATACGGCCTGGAAGCCAAATCGCTGGTGCTAATAAAACTCAAAAACAAAAGAAACAGCGAGTGGGACTAATTAACGCCGATAGTCAAACGCTGCTGGGAGATCGTTAGGCATGACAAAGGTAGCATGAAGTGAGTGAAAGAAATAAAGAAAGATAATGATAATAATAAAAGTCTTGTCTGTGTGATCGCTAAGCAGGGCTTGATTGAAACCATCTTAAATGTCTAATCAAAACAATGTTTTTCTCATCCCCCACGGAATAGCTCCACACAGGATCATTTGACACATTTCTCCAGCACTTGAAGCTCAAACTGAAAACCTGCCATTAACCATTAAAAAAGAAAAATAACTTTTTAAAACCCCATATATTTTTTTTTCCTGATTCATCCTTTTAATATTTTGCTTGGACTCCAGCTCTAATGCACTCATTCTTCTCCTTAGCACATTTTTGGGCTGCTTCCACCATTGTTCTTGGAAATTATTATTTTTTAGACGTATATTTAGATATACAACCTGGTCTTCTGCACTAAAAAAATCAGACCTCAGGCCGCCCCGGCTGCAAAGCAGGGAGGGTCGCCTTGAAAAAGCACTTACGAAAGGAAGCTGTTCTTTTTGGACAACATCTTGTGCTTAAGTGATGTGGCCATGTTGTGTGTGTGTGTGTGTGTGTGTGTGTGTGTGTGTGTGAGTGTCTTGTGGTGCAAGTGCTCATATGTTTGCATGATGTGGGACGTGTGCATGTTATCTGAGGTAAGTGTGAAACATGAGGTGTTCATGTGATGACGTGTGGGGCGAGAGAGAGATGTGGGGTGTTTGTATGTGTGTGTGTGTGTGTGATCTGGGCTCACGGGGCAGCTGGGATGTTTATCTGCGTCCCATGTGAGGGGTGTATGTGATGCAGGATTGTGTCTGTGTGTTGCTGGCTGAATGTGTGAGTGGGTGTACGTGAGTAAGGAGGGACAGCAGACCAGTGCTCTGTCTGGATGTCAGCCTGCTAGCACTGGGTGTCTCAGAGCTGGGAGAATGGGGCAGAACAGGTAGGATGCACCTTACGCACCAAAACCTCATGGTGAACGAGTCCTTTACCACCCAGTCTATGAGCTGTGAGACAGGGGAACTGACCATGCCCCTAACTGGTAGATAACTCTTCTTAGCGGGCAAACTATGATAATTTGGGGACGCAGAATGCTCCGGGGGCAAGAGAGCTCCTCTGCTTAGCAGATCTGTATGTGCAGGGTTGGAATGGTGCACATGGCTGCTGCACCGGGGCCTGGAGAAGAGAACCCCTGTTCTTCCGCCCCCTCAAGTGCACAGGTACAATACAGCATAAGATCTGGGCATTAATCTTTGAGAGAGCGAGAGAGGCAGTGTGTGTTTGCATCTGGAGGAAGGATATGGCGATATGATTCATGAGGGACATTTTTATTTGCTACAGCAAGAGCCTGGAATGCTGGGACGAGCCTGACATGGACAGTGCGGATGGATGGACCGGTCTGCAACCGCAAAGCACCACCTGGATCCTTTGGCCAAACACAAGCGGATCCCAAGCCCTAAATCTTTCTGACATTGGTAACTCTCCGGGCTTGTTCAGATGCAAGTCCTGGTAAGGAGTGGAGAGCACTGAAATGCTGGTAGGCTGGTCTCAGGGTACTGCTGATCTAGCGAAAGCCTAGAGAACCTGCGAGGTGTTGTGGCCTAGTGGATGGAGTACGTGACTGAGACTCAGAAAACCAGAGTTTTAGTCTTGGCTCTGCCATGGGCCTGCTGGGCAATCTCAGACAAGTCACTTCCCCGCTCCCGTGACTCAATTTCCCCATCTGTAAAATGGGGATAATGTAAAGTGCTGTGGGATCTATGGATGAAAAGCACTATATAGAATCAGAGCAAGGTAGGGCTGGAAGGTAGCAATGCAGGGCTCAAGAGGTTATCAGTTCCTGAGGCAAGACCAAGTAAACTTAGATCATCCCTGACAGGTGTTTGTCCAGCCTGTTCTTAAAAACCTCCCATGATGGGGATTCCACAACCTCCTTTGGAAGCCTATTCTAGAGCTTAACTACCCTTAGAGTTAGAAAGGTTTCCCTAATATCTAACCTAAATCTCCCTTGCTGCAGATTAAGTCCATTACATCGTGTTCTATCCACAATGGACATGGAAAACAATTGATCACCATCTTCTTCTTAACTGCCCTTAACATATTTGAAAATGGTTACCAGGTGCCCCCTTTAGTCTTCTGTTCTCAAGACTAAACGTGCCCCATTTTTTTAACCTTTCCTACTAGGTCAGGTTTTCTAAATCTTTGATCATTTCCGTTGCTCTTCTCTGGACTCTCTCCAATTTGTCCATATCTTTCCCAAAGTGTGGCATTCAGAACTGGACACAGTTCTCCAGCTGAGGCCACACCAGTGCCAAGCAGTTACCATGGGACAATTACCTTCCATGTCTTACATATGACACTCCTTTTAATATAGCCTAGAATGATAGCCTTTTATCACAATTCTGTCACATTGATTCATATTCAATTTGTGATCCAGTAAAACTCTCAGATTCTTTTCAGCAGTACAACTACCTAGCCAGTTATTCCCCATTGTGTAGTTGTGCATTTGATTTTTCCTTCCTAAGGGAAGTACATTGCACTTCTTAATTAAATTTCATCTTGCTGACTTCGGACCAATTCTCTAATTTTCAAGATCATTTTGAATTCTTGCACCACCACCCCCAGCTTGGTGCTATCTGCAAATTTTAGAAGCATGCTCTCCACTTCATTATACAAGTCATTAATGAAAATATTGACTAGTACCGGACCCAGGTCTGATCCTTGCAGGACCCATTAGATACACCTTCTCAGTTTGACAGCAAACCATTGCTAATTACTCTTTGAGTTTATTTCCCCCCCCCCACACACACACTGTTCCTCACATGTTCTTGTCAACTGCTGGAAATGGCCCACCTTGATTATCACTACAAAAGGGTTTGGGTTTTTTTCTCTCCTGCTGGTAATAGCTCACCTTACCTGATCACTCTCGTTACAATATGTATGGTAACACCCATTGTTTCATGTTCTCTGTGTATATCAATCTCCCCTCTGTTTTTCCCACCGAATGCATCCGATGAAGTGAGCTGTAGCTCACGAAAGCTTATGCTCTAATCAATTTGTTAGTCTCTAAGGTGCCACAAGTCCTCCTTTTCTTTTTGAGGATACAGACTAACACGGCTGCTACTCTGAAACCTGTCTTTGAGTATGATGTTTTAACCAGTTGTGCACTCACCATAAATTCTTGAAGAGAATTGCTAACAGTTTTACAATTGTTTCAGCTAGTTCCTTAAGCACCTTAGTATGAATTTCATCAGACCCTGCTGACTCCAATACATCTAAATTATCTAAATGTTCTTTAACCTGTTCTTTCCCTATTGACTTGCATTTCTTCCCCCTTGTTGTTAATATTAATTGTGTTAAGTATTTTTAATAAGACTGAAGAAAAATAGGCATTAAGACTTCAGCCTTCTTGATGTCATTAGTTATTAGCTCTCCCTTCCCTCTAAATAGAGGACTCCACTTCTCTTCAAGTTTCTCTTGCTCCTAATGTATTCAAATAGCCTCTTCTTGTTGCCTTTCACGTCCCTTGTTAAGTGTAACTCGTGTTATGCCTTAGGCATTCTGATTTTGTCCTACATGCTTGTGCTATTCTTTTGCACTCCTCCTTAGCAATGTATCCATGTCTCCACATATTTTGTAGGATTCCTTTTTCCTGATGGAGCCATACAAGCCTCTTATTATTTTTCCAATCTTTCCTTCACATCAGGATAGTTTGCAGTTGTGCCTTTAATACCGTCTCCTTGAGAAACTGCCAGTTCTCCTGAACTCTGTTATCCCTTAGATTTTCCTCCCATAGGACCTTACCTACCCGTTTTCTGAGTTTGTTAAAGTCTGCTTTTTATAAATCCATTGTCCTTTTTCTCTGCTTTCACTCCTTCCTTTCCTTAAAATCACGAAATCTAACATTTCATGATCACTTTCACACAAATTACCCTGCACCTTCAGATTTGCTACCAATTCTTCCCTTTCGGTCAGAACCAAATCTAAAATGTGTGTCCCCCAGTTACTTCCTCCACTTTCTGAAACAAAAAGTTGTCCCCAACACATTCTAATAACTTCTTGGACATTTGTGTTTTGCCAGTGTATTACTTTTCCAACTGATGTCTGGGGAGTTCAAGGCCTCCATTACTACCAGATCTTGTGTTTTGGAGATTTCTGTTATTTATTCTCTCAATGCCTCTTTCACATCCTCTTCCTGATCTGGCGGTCTATAATAGACCTCTGCGATGGCATCTCCCCTATTATTTCCCCCTTTTTATCTTTATCCAGAGATTTTCAGCTGGTCTGCCTTGCACCTCCTTCTGGATCTCAGAAGAAATGTATATATTCTTGATGTATAATGCAACACATCCTCCATTTTTTCCCTGCCTGGCCTTCCTGAACAAGCAACACACTCTATACCAGTGGTCCCCAAACTTTTTACCTCACGCTCCCCCCTTTTTTTACCTCCTATGGTCCAGGAGGGGGGATGCGGGCAGGGGTAAGGTGACCACAGCTGAGGGCGGGCCTGGAGCCTTGGCCGGGGCTGAGGCCCGCAGCCAGGGCCCCGGGCGCAGGGCCGGCAGCCAGGTATTTGGCCAGGAGCGGAGCTGGGTGGCGCTTCCTCCCTGCCCCTATGGGGACTGGCCAGGGCCCCCCAAACATTCCTCTGCACCCCCCTGGGGGGGCATGCCCCATAGTTCGGGGACCTCTGCTCTATACCAATATTCCAGTCATGGGATTTATCCCACCACGTCTCTGTGATGTCAATTAAGTCATAATTTAGCTCATGTGCTGATACTGCCAGATCTTCTTGTTTATTCCCCATACTCATGGCACTAATATAAAAACTATGTGTTATTATTAACAAACCCCAGTATCCAGCCCAGAGCAGTGGGTGAGCCCCTGCCTCCTTTCTCATGGTCTCATCAGTAGCAAAGCTGGGTGACCCGCAGGGGGGCCTGAGGTGTTGGGAAACTCATCACAAAATTAGTGTCACTCTTGGTGAAACTCTTCCCCTGGAACTTAAACCCAATTTCCTTCAAGGGAGAGTCATCTCTAAAAGAATAAGCATATTCTTCTAGCCTGGGCCCTGCACTAGGGACAGAAGTGCCTCCCGTAAGCTTTGTAACTCCAAGCAATGCCCTGCATTCCATATGTAACCAATCCCCCCCCCCCCCCCCGAGGGATTGCTAGCAGGGCTGGGACACTGGCTCCAGTGCACAGACCTCTACCCCTTTAGTTAAAGAGCCAACGTGCCATTGCATTAAAACATCCCTCTTCAGGGTAACACTTACACACAGGCTTAACTCTGAGTCCCTTTAACTTTAAACTTAACTTGATGTTAGTGGGACACAAGCACGTGCTTAAAGCTTGTGAAATGGTCAGATCCTCCTTGTATAGCCCCACAACAATGATTTTTGTGAGACCATCACAACACGGTTTGGGTTGGGTAATGTTTCTGGCGACAAGACAAGCCAGCTCACCATTAGCTTTGTGTCCACCTGTAATCTAAAGAATAGTGGTGGCCCACTGGGAACCAGGGAGTATAAACGATGGCCAGATACCCAGGTACAAGGAAGCGGGGGATTGGGGAGGAGGGAATAGGCTATTTTTCCTTATGGGGTGGGTGGGTTTGAATTGTCTGTTTAGAAGCTTAACTTTTTACATTGAACGAGCACTTAGCCCACACCCAAACATCTAATCTCGAAAGCATGTTTGGTTCCAAGAAGCACTCGCAGGCTTTTCATAAACACAGGCTCATAATCTTCACCAAGAATTTTAATGCAGAATGATCTGCCTGCCAGGAAATGCATTTACACTGTCAGCCGCAGAGAGAAATAGCATTTCACTGCTGTTCAACACCAGAAACACCCCCACACTGCTCTCTACCTCCCCAGAAGCTATCCCTGTCTTTTCTGTGCATGAATATGTTGCTCATGAAATGGAAGGGGTTAAAGCTGTATCTGGGATCTAGGCCCAGTGCTGCTGGCAGGGGATGTATAAGCGTCTGGCTTTGCCAATGCAATGCAACACCTGGTTTGAGACCACGACATAGCTCTGCCAATGGACCTCATTTTTGATCTGCAACCCACCCCTCCGCTCTGCTATTCTTGCCCTGCACTGCCACCCATTCTGCCTGAGTTTTGACTTACCCAACTCTCCTTGGTTCCTGTCCTGGGTCACCATGCAGTTGTACCAATACACCCTTACTCCTGACCTGCAGTATCCATTGCTATTTCAGTGCTGATTCCCTATCCAAACATACCGCTTCCAGGACACTTCACTCTTCAGCTGCTTCACCAGGCTACAACAATCTTGGGCGTCTTCCTAGCAGAGATTTCTTATCAAGAAGAAGTTGCAACGTGGCCTAAGTTCACAAGTTGCAACGTGGCCTAAGCTGAGACCACTGAGAAATCAGTCTGGACCTCAACATACATGTCCAGAGTTTGCAGGACCATGATACAGAAATGCATTGCAACACCCAGCTCTCTAGCCTCCACTTTCTATCAGAAATGACCTAGAGAAGGCTTGGCAGGCTGACCTGCTGATTGATGGACACGATGGGACCCAGTCCAGGTCTTTTGTAGCATTGCTGTGCTTGTCGTACACATGACATAAAGGTTGCTAATTAGCTAAATCCAGATGGAGTATATGGGGGCTGGCTGCCCCTCCCCCCCACTTAACCCCCCAGATCTGACTGGAGTAAAGAAACAGCTGGAGCATTTTTATGTTTATGGCATCTTGGGGTCTTTCCAACTCTCCCTGCATGCACATGGCATCTAGTCTGAGCTGCCATCTGCAGAACCTGTCACCAGAGTATTTATGCATTCCACTGCCCCGGTAGCTACAAGCCCAGCATGATCAGCCAGCCAGAGGCCCTTAGGGACAAAAGGGACAAAAGGACTGTCAAGTCAAATTTGCAGGACAAGAGGAAGCACTTGAGCGATTGTTATACTCAAATAAATTTGTTAGTCGCTAAGGTGCCACAAGTACTCATTTTCTTTTTTTGTTATATCATTATTTACCAAATACCAAATACCAGTTCATAAGGACACACACTCTCTCACATTAACACAGCCATAATCACAAAGACACAAACCTAATCTCACTCCCACACAAATTGATTGCACCATTTTACAATAATCTGCCAAGTTTTCACAGGTATAGTGTATTAAATAGACGTATGCCTGGCCCTTAACACCCTGGAAGTTTGGAGACTTCAGAATCTGAAGCCAGACCTATATTAGAATATTCCAGTTGGAGCATGTGTCTATAATGTAGCGTTAACATGCAGAACTTGCTGCTGCAGGATATTATTGAGGGAAATAGCTCAGTAAAGATCAGACAGAAGAATCAGAATAACATCTGTGGTTCTGCTAGCTAGCAGGAAATTACAAAGCCTCATGCTTCATGGCACAAACTAATCACCAGATGAGATCACAAAGACTTTTCCCTGCAGTCTGAAGCATTAAACAATTAGGCATATTATATGGGCATGCCACTATCCTACGATGCATCAAGTTTTGGCTACTGCCAGAGGCAGGACACTGGATTAAATGTACTCTACTGTTGGTCTGGTTCAGCAAATCCTACCAACCTGCTCACAATAGGGATCACATTTTACACCCTTTCACCACCCCATCCCCAACAGCTGAAAGTACATCTCCTGCCACAAGCCACCCTCACCAACTTCAGGCCCTTCCACCAGGAGAACTCCCGTCCCGGCATGAGACTGATTCCATTTGTTCTGGAGGAGTGGGCCGGTGACTGTGCACCGTTTATCGTGGTAACAGAGATGCCGTTAATGTGACTGGGGGATGAGTTCTCAGGACTTGCGGCTGGCACGGTTCCTTTCCAAACACAGCCAGACAGCGTTCCCGTGGCAGACCACAGGCCTGGAACACACTGAGGGGGAGGGCGCCTGCTCTGCATCTGCAGGAGTTTACAGCTCTCCCCATCTATGAGTAGCTTTTGTTGTTTTCTGCTCATTCTCAGTGGAAATGCCCCATTTTTCATGCTGCCTTAATTCCTAAGCCCCATGTCGGCTAAGAATCAGAGCCTTGGCCAGTCTTCATTTAGCACACTTCCTCCTCAACTTGGCCATCAGTTGTCCCCATTTACCTCCCTGCAGCAAGACCCCAGAGACCCCACTAATTCATTCACAGGCCACATCAGGAGATAGGAATTTGGGACCTTCCTCCTTGTGTCCTCTCCTGGAGACTTTCGCCATCTCTGTGGAGCTAGTGCTAGGATCATGGTGCCTGTCTTTATTGTCATAGCACAGTGTCTTACAGCTTGGAGGTTCCAAGCTCCTGGAAGCAAGGGCCATGAACATGAGATGGCCACTCTACCAGGGATTGAACCAGGGGACCTGCAGAGTTGCTATGAACCGAAACTCTCTAATTGGGCCTGTAACATACTCAAATCTTCTGCAGATGGGGCAGAGTACGGGATTCAACACACACACTCACCAGTGGGTTAAATATACTCTGGATGTTAGGCTTGGTCTCCACTGGGAGGTGGCGTGTGTATGTATTTCTACTGACTTAGCTACAGCAGTGTGAACCCCTCAGAGTAGATGTGCTTTCTGGTATGAATTGTATAGCTACAGCAGTGGCTCAAACACCGCTATACATAAAGCCTTAACTAAAGATGGGTAAGCAGGTATGTTCTGAGCTCTGTGAAGTTTGGCTTGAGGCTTCTCTATTACTGAGGCAGAGCGATCAAGAGACAGATGAAGAGAGAGTTGCAATAGATACAGAAGAAGAGCATTTCTGAATTTGTTAACTAAATTTTTATTGTCAAAAAATACTCATTAGTCCAAACCAAAACTTTTCATCAGAAAGGGTCGGTTTTGACAAGTTTTAGAAAAGAGTTTTGAAACTTTCAAAACATCCTAGTTTGACATTTTCTAAATGACAAATTCTACGTTTCTAGTTCAAAATACTCCCCCACCCATTTATGCTAATTATAGTAAAATAAAAATGAATGGTCAAAATAAAAAAAAAAGAAATATTACAAATAACCTGAACCAATTCCAGGGGAAGGGGGGTGGGGGAAGGATTTGCAGTTTGTGAAAATGTCAGATTTGGACTGAGTGTCCTGATTTGGGATGGGAACATTCGTCGAAATTTTCAGAGGCTGGGAAAACCATGTCCTGACCAGCTTTTGTAGGGAATATGGTTTAGTAGACAGAGCACTGGGATGGAAGTCAGGAGATGTGGGTTCCTGCGTGACCTTGGGCAAGACACACAATCTACTTTGTGCCTCAGTTTCCCATCTGTCTCATGGGGATGATAGTACTGCCATAGCTCACAGGAGTGCTGTGAGAATACAGTCCATTAAGAATTGTGAGGTGCTTAGCTGATACAGTGATGAGGGACATGTAAGTATCTAGACAGCAGTGGTAGCTAGATCAAGCCATGGACAGTTGAGACCAGCTGGGCTTCTCTTGCCAAGGCTTACTGGATTGGCATGTCTGAGGGCAGCGGGCCCATTCCAGCTCTGGAAACTACTTCCCCCCATTGCTCAAAAAGAGCAAATGGAACCACTTTAAGCAGGAAGGGTCCAGATTTTCATGGTGCCAACGGTAATCAAAGCCCCACTGTGTGTTAGCGGCCAGATCTGAACAGTGCTCCTTCGGTCCCACTGGATACTGCAGGCACCATGCTGCACCCAGTTCTATGTGGGAGCGACGCAGGTCATTCGCTGCCCAGGTACTCCACTGCACTTGCTAATCAGGCATCAAAAGGACCTATACTGCACCTGCTCTGTTATAGGCAGGCTGCACCTTATCCCCCATGTCTCTGTATCTAAGGTACTTACCTCTAAGATCCCCTTTGCTATGGCAGCTCATCAGCTCATCTGTAAGACACTTATTCTCCCAACACCGCTGGGAGATAGAGCAGTGTTATTGCTCCCCTTTTCCTGATGGGGAGCTAAGGCCCAGAGAGGCTAAGTGACTTGCCCAAGGAAGGCTTTGGCAAAGCAGGGAATTGAAGCCAGGTCACTCAAGTCCTAGACTGATTCCCTAACCACCCTTCTTTTGTATCATCATTATCACTCCAGAAATATATATCCCCAACTGCTCTTCTCCCCTGGGGGTTTTCATGGGTAAACAAACACCAAGGCTGAAAGGTTCAAAAGCAGCCTCAGAACCCAACGCCCATTGAATTTCCCTTGGTGCTGGGTGTCTAAATCCCCTAAACTCCTTTGAAAATCCCAGTCCCACTTACCACACCCAGGACTGAGCTGCCCACAGGGGGCTTGCAGCACCTGCATCAGACAAGAGCGCCCCCTTCCCCATCTCAAGGAGTCATAATTCAGCTGTGGAGATTGGCAGAGATCGGCCGGGTAGAGGAATTGGGGGCACAATGGGATAGGAGGCCACTGGGTTCTCTTGGTCCCATCCCATGTAACCTCTGCCTGACATCTCCAGCAGCTCTTGCCTTGCCTGATTCCCACACACATTCCAGAAGGCTGTTGAACCAGACTAAGAAAAGTTCAGCCCTGCCAGAGCAATATCACACGCTCAGGGAGAGAACAGGGAAAGAGGGAGAAAGGGGTTCGGAGAATTTCCCAGAAGAGGCCAGATTCTGCTGGAGTTTAGCATCATTTATTCCCCCTTCCATTTCTTACTTTTTTTTAGTTTTGCCTTTTTTTTTTGGTCTGGAGGATTCCTGACAAGGTTCTTTGGCATGTGTACTAATTATTCTATTTATAAGGCAGCGCTTCGCTCCCAATTGACGGACAACGTGAGAGAAAACAAAATCTCTCAAATAAAAAAGAAAAGATGATGCGATTAAAAATAAATGTTCCAGATGGCCTCTCTGAACCTAATTTAGCACAGTCTGCCGATGCCAGATTTCCAAGGAGAAATCGCCCTCCTGCCATCCTCCCCCTTTCCGATCCTGCTGGGCCCTCCTCTGCTTGTTTGTTTGTTTGGTGTTGAATGTGCTGATGGAAGCTGCTCAGCAGAAATGCGCGGATTTTGCCAAGCAGCGCTTTGAAGTTTCCGAGCAAGTTGACTTTTCCAGGCATCAGGAGGCAAGAAGTATGTTTGGGGCACAGGAGGAGGGGTAATGCGGGAGGACTGTGTCCTTTAAAAATGCTTCAGTGAAAGCATAGTTACCCACGGGGAGCTGGTAGGGTCTTGTGTCCAATACTGGGAATGGGCGATGGGGGATGGATCACTTGTTGATTCCCTGTTCTGTTCATTTCCTCTGGGGCACCTGGCATTAGGCACAGTCAGAAGATAGGATACTGGGCTAGATGGACCTTTGGTCCGACCCAGTAGGGCTGTTCTTATATTCTCATATGGAGCCCTGAGGGAGCACCCCCCCAAGGGAAGTAGTGGGGCATAATGGTTAGAGTTACAGACCCTTAATGAGGGTAAGCGGTGAGTGAAATGTGTAATGCAGCTCGTTTCACTGGAATGGGGTGTTGTTCAAACCATAAGCACTGGCTAGGTTGGTTAATGTTTCAGTGAACATGGGCTGAACTTTGGAGTCAATTGGATTTGGGGGCAGATCTGGGCCTCTTTTTCCTCAGCTGTACAATGGGTACATCATCACAACCTAGGAGGGAGGAGATCAAGTGCCTTTCTGTGAAGAGTGCTTTGAGATCCAAATATGAGAAGCGATGTGTGTGCGTGTGAGTATGTGCATGCTTGTGGGTGTACGTGCATATGTATCTGTCTGCGTATGAGGGTGTGGGGATGCATGGGTGTGCAAATGTAGAGGTGTGTGTGTGCATAGATGGATGTGTGTGTCTTCTCACATGCTGGGATGTGTGCATGCATGATTTGCATGTTTTCATGCACAGGTGTGTCCGGAGATGTGTGGATGCATGGTTGTGTGTGCAAAGTATTATCATGCCAACGAATGGGTGGACTAATGTCATAATGTCATAAAAGAGAACGGTTACTGAAGATCAGCTCCCTGTCCCATCAAGTGCCCGAGCGGTCGGGGCTCTCTCTCTCTCTTTTACACACACACATACCACTTGTGCAATTTTCCACAGGGGGTGGCCATAGAGGGAAATCCCCTCCTAGCCCCTACACTGACCATAAAACCAGACATCACAATGCTACTGGAAGAAAAGAGCTGTTTTGTATTTTTGTATCTTTGTCCTTATCACCTCCCTGTTCTTCTTTCCCTGCTGCTTTCTTACTGATAAATCGCTTCTTTTTTGAGCTGAGGTAAGATTTATAGGTTGTGGAACCAACCAAGCACGCCCAACCCAAGCCATAAATGGGCAATGTGTAAAGACCAGTGAAGGAGTTGCCATTCTGAGATCTTCCTTGAATGGATGAAAACGTTCCACATGCAGAAGCGTTAGCGGACCTATAAATCGTGGAAGCACTAGGGTATTATTGTGACTAATTACTAATGACTCATTTGTAATCCACTTCTACAGCAGCTGTTGTTCCCAAAGATCCCAAAGCACTTTGTAAATTCCCCCATAGGGATCATTTCACTCATGGAGATGGAGCCACCTCTGAGGTGAAATGTGGCAGCTGTTTAACAGCTCACAGCAACATAAGGCAGCAGACAAAGACTGGATTTGAAGCAAAGTGTACTGTGTACAGCCGATCTACAGTGGGATTTAGGGAGGCAGAATGTTATGATATGGGGTGGGATTTAGCCTGTGCAATGGGGTTAACACCATGGGACTTCCAGTCAACCCCAGGGGTCAGGCCCTCAGTTTTCTCTCTCCCTGGGGCTCAGCCTAATGCCTGTAAAGTTCTTTCTTGCTCTTATTTCAGAGCATAGCATGTCCTCCCTGGAACCTCCCCTCCTCCAGAGCTTCAGCAATAGCCTATCCCTTGCAACTGCGCTCTGCGGTTTGCCAAACTTCAGTCCAAACACCCCTTAGGATTTGCCATCCCTGCCTTTTGGGCTGCGGCTTCCTCAGGCTTCCTCTTGGCTCAGGACAACACACTTCTGATTCCAGGCTTCACTGCCGCCAGTCTCCTAGCTTTCCTTTGGGCTCAGGACCTGCTGGTTCTGGCCCCAAGCTTCCTGAACTCCTCTCAGCTGTTGGCCCCAGAGAGAAAATGCCCAGCTCCCTCTCAATTGACTCTCCTCCCTGGCCTTCCATTGCCTTGTGCTACTTCCTTTATGAAGACCCATGCCTGACCCCACTCCAGGTGCCACTCAGTAGCCTAATTGGGCTCAGCCTGCTGCTAACCCTTGGTTAACCAGTATGGGGGTTTATATACCCCATTGAAGTCTCCCTTATTCCCTAACCACTTGGCATTCCTGCCCTACTTAATGTTGCTGCTCCTAAACCCCTTTGGCTCAATTGTGACTCTCACTGTCACCCCATGAGTTATGGGAGCAATGATAAGTAACCAGCAGTTTGCTCTTGGGGGATTGAGCCGTCCCAGCCAGCAAATAGTTCACAATCATTCCATTCTGTAAAAAGCCCCACCGAAAATGCACGGAACAATGATGCATAGCAAATAAGTGTGAGGAAATCGTGACATGTCTGTGGATATTCTGCTAGAAGAAAATGAAGAGTAATACACGGAATTGTTTAATTCCTCACCCAGATCTATTTATTATCCTTATCTTACAGTCGTTAGATTGAGGCACTGAGATGTTACGGGCCTGATTTTGCATCCGTGCTGAGCACCTATAGCTCCCACTGGCTTCATTTGGAGTTGTGGGTGCTCAAGTACCTTTGAAGATAATAAGGATCTAAATGACTTGCCCAATATCATGTAGTGAGTAAGTGACAGTCCAGGGATATGCCAAGTACCCAGCTCCAACCACTAGGGTACTTTGCCTCTGACCTGCCACTCCTCTGGGGCACGGCCTTTTCCCATCTGCTGCCCTGAGAGCTGTTGTACCGTGTTTGTGTTTCTATGGCGTTATCCTGTGCTCTGGCTCCCATCCTGCAATCCCCATCAGCTGCATCTCTAATTTCTAATGTGAAAAATGGGCTCACAAGAGCAATTGCGGTTGATTTAAAAACAATAAAAGAAAATTGGAAATCAGAGGTTTGATGACTAAACTCAGGAGACCGAGTTAAATTAGTGTTAACCAATCAGCCGCAGAGGAACAGAGGAAAATTCCTGCTGGACTCCTCTGCTCAGTCCACTCCTTGGCTTCATTTTCCATCCCTAGATCCTTCCAGCCCTGAAAACATATACAGTGTTGCCATAGTGACTCAGAGACGAGATATATGTATATGAAAAAATGAGACAATCTCTTTCCTCGATAATCATTTGGAAGGCGGAAAATGTAAAGCTATGCTATTAAAAGTACTTCTCTCTAACACCCCCCCACACACACCTGCTCACAAACATATTCTCTCACATGCGTGCACACACACAGAGATCTTGGGAGTTAGGAGACTGGGGTGAATTCCCAGCTACGTCATGGACTCAATGCCTACATATTCCAAAAGTGCCATCTAGCTTTGGGTGCCCAACTTGAAATGACAGCACTTTATGGAAGTCAAGGGCAGACCAGGAACACTGCCTTTAACCCATGCTAACCTTGTCAAGTTAAATCCTAGATTCCTCCCCCCAGCCTTGTCTACACTAGACTTTTCACATTCTTATCTACGTACGAAAGCTACTCTACACTAAGGTAGGGTGTGCCTAAAGCTAATTAAGCATTCCTGAGTAACTTCATGTGTAGACAAGCCCTTAGCTAACATGGGTTAATATCACATCTTCATGTCCTAGTCTAGACAAGTCTCAGGGGTCTGATTCTGTCCACTCTGTGCTTTGTGTAGCCAAAACATTGCCATTCTGAGGTGACTCCCATTATTATATGTATCAGAGTAGCACCCTGAGGACCCTGCAGGATCAGGGCTCCATTGGGCTGTCTCACAAGCCTAGGGGAGCCCTGGGAATTGAATGCAGAGCTCTTGAGTCCCCCAACAGAGTGCTGTCAGCAGAAGGCCAGCCATCCTCATAGGTGTTTGAAAATAGGCCTTTCTTTCTGATAAAGATCGGAGTAGCATTCCCGTTTTGGAGGCATATCCAGAACCAAATCTGCAGTCCCTGTTAGTTTTGCTTGGGATTAATCTTGAAGCTGGAATATTTCTCAGGTCAGCTGCACACTCCAAAGTTAAGTTGACCCAGCTATGTCACTCAGGGGTGTGAAAAGTCCACATCCCTGAGCGATGCAGTTAAGCCAACCTAACCCCCCAGTGTAGACAGTGCTAGGTCAATGGAAGAATTGGGGAGGCAGGTTAACTGCACCGACAGGACAACCCCTCCTGTTGATGCAGTGAGCGTCTACACGGAAGTGCTGCTGTTGCTGCGTTTCAAGTGTAGACAAACCCTCGGTTTTGTCAGCATTTTCCAGTGTCTTTTATTTTTTTTGGCTTCCTAGTCTTATCTATATGGACCTGCCCTATCTGTTAGCAATTAAAACGCCAGATCTGGTGAACTCCGATTGATGTCTTCTTGGCTGCAGTTTTATGTGACTAAAAAAAAAATCAGCCCCCTCCCCTTGCCCCCCTGCCACTCCCTGTTTCTCTATCAGGTTTGTTGTGAGCTGCAGCTACCAGAACTTTCATTACTCAAACAGTTCCCATCTGGAGTCAATAGTTGAATCTGTGTTCTAAACCTCCAGGAATCCTGCCTCACGTCCCCAATTGATTAAAGCATGAATAACTTATTTAAAACAAAAATCTTTCTAGTGAGGGCTCCAAAATGAGGGGAAAGTGGTGCAGAGGCCCCCTCCCTGTGTAACAACCACAAGTGAGGTCATCACACCATCATCTGATGTGGCTACCACATGGGCTGAGTTGTGTCCATATGGCACCTTTCCTTCATCCACAACCAGGTGTCAACTGCACTTGTGCATCCACACTGCTGCGGTTCCCATTCTGGGAAAATTAGGGCAGCTATCCCCATGCCCTGTAATGCCTAAGCAGCGCTGTGGGAGGGGAAGGAGGACTGGGCAAACCATTTCGAGTTCCTGTCTACACTGCAAGAAAAAACTATGCAGAACTGTTTAGAGGAAAGAAGCATGGGATTCTGGCAGCATAGGCCATGAGCAAGGCTAGGGTTGCTAGGTGAGCAGTAATTAAGTGAGGGGAGGATAAACCCTTCTTCCATTTCTTTACCCATTCAGCATCTCTCAGGCTGCCCATTGCCATCCTTTGAGCACAACGATGCTGCATGTGAGAGGAAATCTCTAAAAGCATCTTCGGATCCAGAGATGGGCCCGAGTCCCTGTGGGATTAAGATCTGGGGGTTGAGTTTGGACCAGCCTCAGGAAAAAGCATGAGTGGAACATCTGCCTCTGTGTAAAATAATGGACCAATATCATGCAGTGAGGGATGAAAATGGGATACTGGACAATTGGAGGTGGGCACATGCCCTTTCAGTTCAGCCCTTTCTCATGCATGAGTGGATAGATGGAATGACTCGTTATGCCTATAGCAGTGAGTGTGGCATGGAGGCCAAACCCCAGTGTGATGGACCAGGCCATGGGCAGTCTTGCCAAATGCTTAGGGCAGGAGGCTTTCCTAGTGGTGGGAGCAGAGGTGATCAGGCTTAGTGGCCAGAGCCCAAATCAAAAACCAAGTTACTAAATCCAGGGAGTGAGCTGGAGCCAAGAGCCAGGCATCAGGAGCCAAGGGTTAGAGCATCAATGGGAGCAGTTGCAGGGGTCAGGAGTGGCAACCAGGAGCTGGGAGCCAGGAACAACAAGCAGGAACGGGAACACCATTGCAGGGTTTAAAAAGGTGCCTGCAGGAATCTTTTGGCAATCAGGAGGCCAGGTTCATTAACTTTTCTCGAAGCACCTAATACTGACCACTGTCGGAGACAGGCCATTGGATGAGATGGATCTTGCTCCAGTCTCCAAGTTTCTATGATTCCTATATTCCTAACAGTTTAATTGGTTGGATTTCCACAATAAGAATGATATACACAACATAAACACCTTGTTCTACCCAAATCTCCAAGCAACCCCTCCCCCACCAAAAATCAATCAATCAATCAATCAATCAATCAATCAATCAATCAAATCAACAGATATAGATGGAATCAACAAAATATAGATGGAATTGTAGGTACTTAGGATATATTTCCCCAAACTGGAATTTGGGTAGGATTCCAAGACTAGTTTTGCAAACAGAGCTATAGGCTCTTTAATGACCACAAGTGGTCCAGGCTTTGGCTTAATGTCTTATCCATAAGTTATTCAGAATTTCCTTTTAAAGACAAAATAGTTGGAATAACTCTCATTTTTCAAACTGCAGTCGTGGCAGCTTAAAATGCAGCCCCTGCACCATTTCCATATGTGGCATTGCCTCTGGACACAGGGTAGTGTCCATTTTATGGGAGTTCAATCCCTGGAGCTTTTATGGGAACTCCAGCGTTATCAAGTTTACAGTGGTGCTAATACCACTGGAGATAAAAAAGAGCCTCCTTGTTATCATCAGAGCTCAGAGTTGCTGGGGAATCCAGACTCTCTTGGGGGTTGCTAGTCGTGTCTCACACCCTCGGTGCAGCTTTGAGGAGTTTTTGCTCAGCGTCATCTCCCTGTCCTTTCAAGGTGCTGACATCAGCACCGCAGAATTCCAGCATGCATTCCCAAGGGAGTGTGAAATGTGCACACTACCTCATACCTAAGCCTGCAAACTGGCACCAGGTCAACTGCAGTAATTGGATTTTGGGCTGAAACCAAATCCCATATAAATACACTGAATGTTTGTGCAGGAGGAAAAATACACTAACCTAAACCCCCAACAACCACCCTGCATCATCCCAGGGAGCAGTAACAATGTTCAAGCCTTCTCCAGAAGGAAGAAAGGTGAGAAAAGTGGAGGGGGTTGATGGGGTACCACTGGAGCAAGGGCTAGTGCGTCAGGCTGCAACAGTATGAACATCTCTAGATCTAGATCTAGAGTCCAGGGGGGTGGAATCATAGTGATGGGACCAAATCAGAATCCTGGATCTGGACATCCCTGAATGCTGGGAAAGTTAGGTCCAGCTCTGGATGCAAACTTTGCTGCTGGCCCAGATCCAGATAATAAGCCCAACCAAAACTAGGCATGGATGGGAAATGATTTCCTTTTCCCATGACAAATTTGGATCAGAATTTTTCAGGTTTTCATTAAAAATCCATATACCTGGAAACCAAAAAGGTGTTTTGGGTTACAGCACCATAGACTTGCACCCCTCCTCTCAAGAGTGTAAGAGATTGCTAGGGAGAGGTTTATTCCATTGGGTAAAGAAACCAGAATGGGCAGGCTGAGAGCGGGAATGTCCCTCATCATAGAAAAGAAACAAGGCTCAGCTGTAATGAATACAGAGGAGATTCTTTATTAAAGCTGCTGGACCCCGACACACCCTGTGGTTCTCTCTGGCTCCCAGAGGGTAAAATTTTCCCAAAGTGCCAAAGAGACTTAGGGTACGACTACACTGCACCTGGAAGTGAGTGCGAGCCTCCCAGCCTGGGTCCACAGACTCTCAGTAGCAGGGCTTGTGCTTGCGTGCTAAGGATAGCAATGTAAACACAGCTTTGAGGCTGAGCCTATCCCTATCCCCCCACCAGACTTCAAAGCCTGAGCTACAGCCCAAGTCACAAATGGAAAACACCGTCCACACTGCTAATTTTAGCTTGCTAGTGCAAGCCCCGCTGGCACAAGTCTGTAGACCCAGGCTGGGAGGCTCACTGCCAGATGCAGCATGGCCATCGCTGGCCCGGGTCAGCTGACCCAAGCTCGCAGGGCTCAGGCTGTGGAGCTAAAAATTGCCATGTAGATAGTTGGGCTCGAGATGGAGTCCAAGCTCTGGGAACCCATGAGGGGGGAGGGTTCTGTAGCCCAGGCTCCAGCCAGAGCCCCACTGTCTACACAGCAATTGTATAGTCCCACACCTTGAGCTCCGAAAGCCTGAGTCAGCTGATCCAAGCCAGCCATGGGTGTTTAAGTGCTGTGTAGACGTATCCTTAGGCCCAGATTCTTAAAGGGATTTAGGTGCCTAGCTCCCATGGGAGTGTGGCAACTACCTTTGAGGAGCTGGGCTTTAGGTGCTTTGGAAAATTTGACTCAGAATGACCAACTCAACCTGTGCAGCTGAGAATGTCACCACTTGGCTTCAGCAGCTGTGAACTGGACTGACAGCTACACTACAGCTCTCATTCTTCCAAGAGCTGCTTCAAATGGAAGCTCTTGGGGGCAGGCCTTGCCTGTTTGTTCAACATATGGATTGTGCTTAGCACAACGGGGCCCTGATCCTTGACTGGAGTTGTGAAGAACTACTGTCAGACTGCTACTAACGAGGAGCCAGAAGACCATTGCAACATAGAACTATCCATACATGCAAGTCACTAGAATACCTAGCTGGAATAGTGGCACCAGGCATGACACTTGGGTTACATTGTTAGCAGAAGGAATAAGCTCCCGGGTCTTACATTGGATTCCAGGCTCTAAAATAAAAAAGAAATAAAATCTAACAGAAAGATGAGAGAGAGAGACTGCACAACTGGAAAAATAAGAGGACCTGTAGGCAATTGGTCAAACCATTAGGGTTAGGCAAATTATAACACATAAGGCTTTGCAGAAATTCCTGGCCATTATTCTTTTTCATTTGAGAACCCCTCTGCTCATCTCAGTAACCTCATTCCGAGCGAAACAAACAAATAAAAAAATCTGATAAAAACGGGGGACTCTGAAAAGTAAGTCTCCCTGATTTACAAGGGGTTGAACTGCACCTAATCCCGGTCGGTGAAAGGGGACACAGAACTGAGCTGGGACAGAGCTGCAAGCAGCCCAATGCTCAGGATGGGGTGAGCAACTCAATCAGGGGCTTAGGTTGGCTACAATGGGAAGAATGTGGCTGAATTTAATGCAATGCAGAAAAACAGCCCCTGGTCCCAGTATGCCAATGTAACCATTTAAGGATCATCATTTCTACTACAGACACACTAGCTTGAGATCAGGTGCAAGGTGCTTACATACACATAGTAAAGGGCCCCAAAGAGTTTACAGTCTCAATAGACCCAGCTGGCAAAGGAAGTATCATTCTCCCTATTTTACAGATTGGGCACTGGAGTGCAGAGAGATTAAATGCTGATCCAAACCACACAGAGAGTCTATGGTACAGCCTGGAATTGAATTCAGATCTTCTCAACCCCAGTCTAATGCCTTCATCAAAAGATCCCCCTTCCCCTCAATAAGGGAGCTGGGGGTGCTTTTAATATTGAATGAGAACACTGGATTTATTTCTTTCAAAAATGGATTTCAAAACTCTTTACAAATGTGAATCAGTTGATTTTCACAACTAGGGCTGTTCAGACATTTTTTTATGAAACTTTTTTTTTTGACAGAAAATTGGAGGGTTTTTTTGGGTCAGAACAAAAATTTTCACTGAAAGCATCTGCTTCCCTTGAACCATTTTGATAGTTGCATCAGCAAATCTGAAACCCCAAAGCTGCCCATTTTTAGAGGAAAAGCAAATTTTGGGGGGTTTTCAGCCAAAATTGTTCGGCGTTAGGCAGAGTTTGACCAAAAAGGTCAGCCTCCAGTTGTCGAAAACCGAAAACGTTTCAGGTTTTAAATGGCTGGCATTTCTGTTAAATCAAATGTTTCTACTGAAACGTTTGATGACAATTATTTTTTCTCCATTGGTGTCAAATTATTCCAAGGAAACAGAACCCCTTTTCTAGCTCGCTCTACTCCCAGCTCACCTGTAAGAAAGGGATGAAGTTTAGCCCTATTTTGCAGATGGGCAAATTGAGGCATACAGAGGATATGGGATTTGTCCAGTCACATTTATATGTGTGTGTGTATTCAAAGTTCTATGCACACTTGCAAACATATAGGGCCCAATCCATAGCTGTGATTGAAGCTATGACAATTTACATCAACTGATGCTCAGGCCCACAGGTCAGACTGTGATCTTATCAAAACCCACAGATGGAGGGGGGTGGTCCAAAGGAGCCTCTGGGCCTTACAACTTCAGGCAAAGTCAGCAGCAGCTGTGTGTGCTCAGAACCTCTGCAAATCAAGCTTTTGTGGATGGGAAACTTCTCTGGAAAACTCAGGCTACGTCAAGGACTGAACCTGATTTGGCTTGCACAATTCTGCACACTCATGAGTTTCCTCTTGGTGTCGTTCATTTTAAATTCAGTTGTAAAGCAAATTAAGAAAGTAAACAAGAAAGAACAAGCAAGCAAACGAATGCACTAGTTCTAAATGCAGGGCCTCATAGTTTTTATTAATTTAAGTTTCCGCTATAAACCCTGCTGCAGTTATGGCTTCAGGTGCATTTTGAATGACTGAAAATAGAGACACACTGTGCTTTCAGCCTTTGCTTGGGTTATTTACAAGACACAAGAGTCCCTCCTGGGAAACAGAGAGAAAAAAGAAGAAGAAGGAAAAAAATCCTCCTAAGAGGCCGAGCATTGAGGAAAAATGTTTCTGTAGAATGAAATATTTTCATATGCTCCCTGTTAGCTTCTTGCCTGCTCTGACACTGCATGTGTTTCCAATCTGCAGCAAACATGAATACAGCATGCAGCAGTGTTCTGTATAGGTCTCACAAACTCTGGCTCCCATAGCCCTCCCCCCCACCACACACTTCAACAGATGGAGGTTGTGTTACTGCAAGACAATTCCCTGCTGGGTTCTTCCCCCCAACCTAATTTGGCAGGAGGGTCTATATCTATGTATATGTCTGTATGACTTGATTGGAACGATTCCCCTTGGGCTACAGCAGGGTGGGGGGGTGGGAGATCTGAATTCATGGAGGGTCTCTTGCAAACCCCTACAGGGAGCACTCAGGACTTTCCTTTTTCATAAAGAAACTTCTTTGCTAGATTACATCTTTCTGGTGCTGGCTGCCGGAGGCTCAGGGTGGGGCAGGGTCTTTTTAATCTCATCACATTTACTGGTGAAGCAAGGCAGTTTTGCAGGTGGAGCTATGCAATCCTTGAGATCTTTCAAGGTTTTTCTTTGCTATAACACCTACAAAAAACTTGACCACAGCTAGTGCTGAGCCCACTGCCTGTCATTCTGACCACTACTGCCACATGCTTCCTTGTGCTCTCCTGTAGGGCTGTCTGTATGTATCTGTTGTCTCTTGTCTTATACTTAGGTTGTAAGCTCTTTGGGGCAATGACTGTGTTTGTATAGCATCTAGCACAATGGGGCCTTAATCCATGACTGGGGAGTCTAGGTGCTACCATAAAACAAACAATACATGATAAATAAAACGCTTTGCGCTTCCATAGCACCTTCTCTCTGGGAATCTATAAGTCCTTTACAAATACTAGTGATGAGTCTCAGAGACCTACTGTAGGGTAGGCCAATATTATTGTCCCTGTCCTGCAGATGGGGAAATTGAGGCACGGAGGAGGGAAGTGACTTGCCAAGGAGATCCTGGAGCACAACAGGGAATAGAATTCTCTCCTGATCCCAGTCCTGCGCTTTTACCTGAAGTGTATCCTTCCTTGCCAGATTTCGCCTCCTGATCGGAATCTCAGGTCAGTAAAAGTGTGGCCCACTCCTGTGAAAACTACTGTGTATAAGCTGCAATTTTCAAAGCTTAAGGGAGTTAGACACCCAAATCTCAGCCATAGAACTTACTACTATGAATAGTAACTACTATGTCTTATATAAAGTGTATTCAGGATCAGGCCCCTAGGCAAGCTCTCTCCTGACAACAGGCTTTTTGCTTTTGTGTTTGGATGGAAGATTTGGGTCAGTTTCAACCAGGTCAGGATTTTTATGGAAATTAAATTTTTAAAAATTCTCTTTGAATCTTTGGGGAAAAGTTTTGGGGTTTTATTGAAAAAGAACTCAAAAGCTGAAAAATGTTGTCGAAATCGGACATTTCCAGTGTCGGTTTTCTTTTGTATGAAAAGGCTTTTCTTGTCCAAAACACCATGCAGTTTGAACAAAAAATTTCAACCACTTAATCCAGTTTGGTTTCCTAATTCCTGCCAGGTTTTAGATCATACCACTCTGAAACAAAGGCAATGGCTCTGAAATGGGATAAAGCCTATAGCCCCTTTAAATGATTAGATATTCCTTCTGGAGCAGATTCCTTATTGAGGCCAAGTCCAAGATACCTGTGGCTAACTGCTTTGACCCTCAGACACATTATATTCCCATTTGCTTCCCTTGCATAGGGTGGGAAGCAAGATGGGATTACTCCCTCTGTGTGTGTGTCAGGATTACAATTTTTAATATCACAATGGAGTCTAGAGGCCACGACTCAGATCAGGACCCATGTCTGATTGGTGTAACCTACTGATCAAGTTGGCAGGGGTCACATAGGCATTGTACATACACATCCTATGAGCGTCTCTGCCCTGAAGAGCTTAAAATATAAATAGACAAGAGAGATGAAAGGTGGGAGGGGCAACAGAAGCCTGGAGAGGTGAAGTGACTTGTTCTGGGTCACACCGCAAGGTCAGGAATAGAATCCTGGTTTCCCGACTCCTAGATTAGGGCTCTCACCATCAGATAACACTGCATCCCAGAAGGACACCCTCACAGCTGTTAATCTGCCTGACCTCACTGAGGTTCCAAATCCTGCACTGAGCTGGATTTTGGAGGTTTCTGTGGCTCCCTTGGCATGGTCCATGAATCAATCACATCGCTGTCAGCACCAGAGAGGGAAAAAAAGTTGCCAATGCCCCTGACATGTGTGAATGTAAAATAACAGATGTGAGGGAAGGGAAGTCCCACAGAAGGTTTGATTCCTTTTATTTTCCATATCACAAGCTAAGCAATGCATCTCCTGCCCTTTTTCCTGTACTCTGGCTAACTCCCCATTTCGTTCCATAATGCTCTTGTCCCAGCTATAAGTCATGTCGCAATGAGTGGGACACAGGTTTCCTGTGTGAGTGAGGATTTTACTGGTCATGTAAACTCCTTGCACCAGGAGCAAAACAAAGAATGATAGGGTATAAAATCGCTTTCTAGGAGCAGAGTGGGGTGTCGTTTTCAAAATGATTTCTGTGCCACATCTGGAGAGTTCTGTTCTTTATTGATTACTATAGGCGGTAATACTGCTGAAAAGGTCTGGGGGTTATAATGGATCACAAACTGAATGTGAGTCAAGAATGGGATGCAGTTACAAAAAAGACTAATAGTCTGGGGTGTATTAACAGGACTGTCGTATGTAAGACATGGGAGGTAATTGTCCTGCTCTACTCAGCACTGGGGAGGCCTCAGCTGGAATCCGGAATCCAGTTCTGGGCGCCACACTTTAAGAAAGATGTGGATGAATTGGAATCTAAAGGAGAGCAACACAAATTATAAAAGGTTTAGAAAACCTGACCTATGAGGCAAAGTTAGAAAAACTGGGTATGTTTAGCCTTGAGAACAGAAGACTGAGGGGAGACCCAATAAAGTCTTTATAAATGTTCTGGGCTGTTATAAAGAGGACTGTGATCAGTTGTTCTCCATGTCCACCAAAGGTAGGTCAAGAAGTAAGAGGCTTAATCTGCAGCAAGGGAGATTTAAGTTAGATATTAGGAAAAAAATTCTCCCTCTAAGGGTAGTTAATCTTTGGAACAGGCTTCCAAGGGAGGTTGTGAAATCCCCATCATTGGAGGTTTTCAAGAGCAGATTGGACAAACACTTGTCAGGGATGGTCTAGGATTATTTGATCTTGCTTCGGTGCCGGGGGCTGGAGTGTCTAAGCACCTTCCAACAGTCATTAAACAACATAGCTGACATCAGTTACATGATTGTTCTTCCATCCTTTCCCCCGGGGAAGAAGTGTGGGCAGGGAAGTGGTTTGTTTTGGAATTTTTATAATGACGGATAGAACGTACATACATATGATGCTCTATGTTTATGTTAGTGAAAGTGAGATCTAAGAAATGCGCCTTGCACTTGAGTGGAAGTTGGGGCAAAGTGCTTAGGGGGCCAAACTCAGAAAGTTGTGCTGTGGAAATGTCTCCTCGGGACAAGTGGTGGAAGCCCCCCTGCTGGGGATGCTTAGAACTAGCATAGACCAAACAGCATGCAATGTGCAGTAGAGGCCAGGCCGACACTGGCAGAGGGATGGAGAAGGGCTGCTGTTCAGTGACCAGGAGCAAGCCACTTCCCCTTTGTTTCCTCATCTGTAAAATGAGGCGAATGCTACTTATCCCCTTTGTCAAGTACTTTGAGCACCATGGGTGACAAGTATATACAAGATTGTTATTATTAAACACCTACTTCTCCAAATCACTTCCTATGATATGAGCAATTTTATGGATCCTCTAAACAATCCAGGAAAGATTTCCTTGTTTTCATCTTTCTGGTGGCCCCTGCAGCTCCTGACCAAAGCTGCTCTTATGGTATTGCCAATTTGACCAGAAAGGAAAGACCAGAAAAGCCTCCCAAGAAAGGCTGCTCCCAGAGTATTTATGCCTGAGGTGGCCCATCAGTGATATACATTGAGATATGCTCCAGACAAGCATTCCGAAAGTTGGAGACTTAAAAAATTGGCTAGTGACTGCGGGTGCCTAAATTGAGACACTTTGCAGGGGCCTGACTTTCAGAGAGCGGGTGCTCAATCTTTCCTTAAAATCAGTCACTTCCAGGTTTCTCAAGTTGGGTACCCAGAATCACTAGTCACATCTGAACAGTCTTGGCCTTGGCCTAGCTACGCCTCAGAATCCTGTATGTGATTCACTGGCAATGCGTGAAGATGGGCCGAGGGGTCAGTGTGTGGATCCGGATTAGGTTGGGGTTTCAAAAGGGCTGAACCCTCAATGAGAATTCAGCTGGAAATGGTGGATGTTTCCAGCTAATCCCACACAGTTTCTGCTGTCTTGAACAGTGTAAATGTGGCACGACCAGCTGTCCTGAGACTGAATTTTGACCATCTTCTATGATTGCATATGAGTTCCACTCAGGGAATAGGCCCATATGGGTTCTGGATCTGAGGCAGAACCTGGTGACAGGTTGAGTCCAGAGAGTCATATCTAACCCCACCTTTTCCCCAGACATTTGGGTGCGGGTGTATGTGTGCAGGGGATCGTCGGTTGGATGGGCCAAGGGGAACAGAGCTGTGATTATTAGGTGGGGTTTTGCTCTCATTGCTCTGCATGGTTCTGTGTGCAACTGTTGTTTTCACATCAGGCAGAACATCTGGAAGGCGGTTCCTGTTCCTTTTTCATTAAACGCTGTGTGACTTTCCCATCCCACCCACTGCAGGTGGCAGCATCCAGCCAGGGACCTGCATGTATATTCTCAGTGCTCTGAACCATTCTGAGGGAGAGCTGGTACTGTCAGCTCCTTGAGTTTTGTGTTCGGGGAGTGTGAAGGGACATCCTTCCATTCTCATGTATGTTGCCTGTTCTCTTAGGCTGCAGGCTCCTGGCACCCTCTGGGTTGATTTTCGAGGCTCGTAATCATGGAGCCTTTGATTAGCAGAGTTTGCCCGAGTTGGATTCCCTCAAGCACTGATCCACTCCATGATTCTTTCATAATCCTTCCCCAGGACAATGGGCTACCTGTGCTATTCTAGACCAGGTTATTCTAGAAAATTGTGTTTTGGGGTAAATATTTTTTTCCTTGGAAATGGGCGACATGCCCAGAAAAATGTTGGATTTTTCATCAGAAAACCAAAAATTGAACATGGATTTCCCCCGCCCCAATTTTTGGTTGAAAATGTTCAGGTTTTGGTTGCTGAAAACTGAAAAAAAAAACAGTTTTCAAACAAAAAAGACAAAGTATTCAGCAGCAAAACTATTATTTTCTGACCTGTTCTAATTGCTAATGAGGTTGTGGCCTGATGTGTTGACAGGGATTTTATGCTCATCAAAAGCATGCTAATGATGAAGTATTTCTCCCCAGAGGAGAAATTGACAGACCTATCCTCCATGAACTTATCTAGTTCTATTTTGAACTAGGCTATAAGCATGTTTGCAAAAGGGTTTGAGCAGTGGGCAAGGCCATTGTAACATCCCCATCCTTTCAGGAATTGCAACTCCTGGCTATTGAGACGGGAGGTTTGTGGTAGGAACTGCATGTTGGTTCTGTCTTTTGCAAGGGTGCTCTTATTCCATACTAATGGACAGCAAGACCAGAAGGGAATTTTTTGATCATCTACTCTGACCTAGGCATCTGGAGCAGGACTTACACGCCAAACCTCCAGCACTGACTCCTACCACATGAGCTATGTGAGTTCATTTCAATTTGCTTCTCTGACATTTTCCCTCGAGTTTTGCACACATGAAATAGCTGTGTACAGATAAGATTGAGAAATAAAGCAGTGTCCCTTGCTGTAAAGAAGATTGTAATGAATACAAAGTGCATCTTTAACGGTAGCCATCAGACACAGACAGACTTCTTGGTTCTCTCTGCTTCTCTTGCTCGCTGATTGATTCACACGCCTTGTACTACCTAATGCTGCCAAATGAAAAATCCCCCTTCCAGAAGTTCTTCAGATCAACCAGCACTGAATAATTCATGTAGTCTCCTAGGGTTGCGTTGTTGATTTTTTTTCCCATGAAGGCAGCCTATGAATACACCTGCTTGTTCATGTTTTTGCTAATGAATAATCCTGAATTATCCATGAAATGTTCAATGGCACCATGATCTCATCAGGAATTAACTGTGCATGAGACAAGCTTAGCAACCAGGAAAAACACAGCAGTCCCAGCTGGGGAACACTTCAAACAAACACGGAGCTCCTGAATATTCAGCAAGTCAGGAAAAAAAAAGATCTTTCATAGGCTATGTCTACATTACAAGCTAGGGATGTGATTCCCCTCCTCGTGTACACATACTGTGCTGGGTCTCATCAGACTAGTGTGAGTATAAATAGCAGGGTAGCCACAGTAGCACAGGTCATGACAGGAGAACCTCAGCTGAGCCATGCTTAGTACATGGCTGCCGGTTTCAGGCGGGTTTGCCAGTACCCATGCTAGAATTTTGTTTTTCTTCCATTGTTTTTTTTATTTCTCTCTCTCTGTTTGCAGCTCTTCCCCCAGTTCCAGACTCTCTGTCTGTCATTTACTGGGATGAAGAAATCAGCAGGACTGGGAAAAAATTTTCAATCAAAACTTTTTCAGCGAGAAATTGGGGTTTTCAGCAAAATGAAAATGTTCATGGACAGTGTCTGCTTCCCTTGGATATTTTCAGTTTTTCATTAGAATAGCATCCCCACCCGTTCCCCAATGTAAAATGTGGAGCTGAAAAACAAACTAAAAAATTGGTTTGCAGTCATACATTTTGGGGATTTTGATTGCCAAAAACTAGAAAAAATTTGGTTTGGGGTATTCGAGGAAAAGTTGAATTTTTTCATGAAAAGAAAACCAAACATTTTCTGACCATCTCTAGAAATCATCAGTCTAACAGATCCTGGGCTTAAAACAACAGACCACAACCTGGGTCCTAATCTGTGTAAAAAACCCACTAGGCCCGATTCAACCCAGCACAATGAATGAGTAGAGTCAGCTAGTGCCTGCCTTAACCAGGGGCTGTGGGAGCCAGTATGGATCTTGATGTAGGCCTGAGGGGATGCCCTAAACAGTGCTTGTGACTCTATGACTTCGAAGGGCTTCCCTTCATATGGGTGCAGAATCTCTGGAGCAGCACCAACTACCTCCCTGGTTGGGTGTCCTCCCTCCTGTAGCCCACCCTGTCCTGCTTCCACTCCTCCCTGTCCCATTCTGGAATGTCCCCTGTGCCCCAGGCTGCTGTGGAGAGAATGCAGAGCTCATCAAACTGACTCTGGACCTGGGTTGCTGGGAGTATTTCCTAGGAGTCAAGGCTCTACCTGCCCTATAGTCATTAAGAAAGGGATAGATAAGAAGACAGAAAATATCATATTGCCTCTATATAAATCCATGGTACGCCCACATCTTGAATACTGCGTGCAGATGTAGTTGCCCCATCTCAAAAAAGATATACTGGAATTGGAAAAGGTTCAGAAAAGGGCCAAAAAAATGATTAGGGGTATGGAACAGCTTCCGTATGAGGAGAGTTTAATAAGACTGAGACTTTTCAGCTTGGAAAAGAGACAACTAAGGGGTAGATACGCTGGAGGGTAGGGATAGGATACAGAGGGCCCTAGACAAATTAGAGGATTGGGCCAAAAGAAATCTGATGAGATTCAATAAGGACAAGTGCAGAGTCCTGCACTTAGGATGGAAGAATCCCGTGCACCGCTACAGACTAGGGACCGAATGGCTCGGCAGCAGTTCTGCAGAAAAGGACCTAGGGCTTACAGTGGATGAGAAGCTGGATAGGAGTCAACAGTGTGCCCTTGTTGCCAAGAAGTCCAATGGCATTTTGGGATGTATAAGTAGGGGCATTGTCAGCAGATCGAGGGACGTGATCGTTCCCCTCTACTCGACATTGGTGAGGCCTCATCTGGAGTACTGTGTCCAGTTTTGGGCCCCATACTACAAGAAGGATGTGGAAAAATTGGAAAGAGTCCAGCGAAGGGCAACAAAAATGATTAGGGGACTGGAACACATGACTTATGAGGAGAGGCTGAGGGAACTGGGATTGTTTAGTCTGCAGAAGAGAAGAATGAGGGGGGATTTGATAGCAGCCTTCAACTACCTGAAGGGGGTTCCAAAGAGGATAGATCTAGACTGTTCTCAGTGGTAGCAGATGACAGAACAAGGAGTAATGGTCTCAAGTTGCAGTGGGAGAGGTTTAGGTTGGATATTAGGAAAAACTTTTTCACAAGGAGGGTGGTGAAGCACTGGAATGCGTTACCTAGGGAGGTGGTGGAATCTCCTTCCTTTGACGTTCTTAAGGTCAGGCTTGACAAAGCCCTGGCTGGGATGATTTAGTTGGGGGTTGATCCTGCTTTGAGCAGGGGGTTGGACTAGATGACCTCCTGAGGTCCCTTCCAACCCTGAGATTTTTTTATTCTATGATATGATAGAGCTCTATAAAATCATGACTAGTGTGAAGAAAGAAAGTAAATAAGGTAGTGTTATTTACTCCTTCTCAAAACACAAGAACTAGGCGGCACCAAATGAAATCAATAGACAGCAGGTTTAATACAAACAAAAGGAAGTATTTCTTCACACAACACACAGTCAACCTGTGGTACTCTTTGCCAGAGGATGTTGTGAAGGACAAGACTATAACAGGGTTCAAAAAAGAACTAGATAAATTAATGGAGGATAGGTCCATCAATGGCTATTAGCCAGGATGGGCAAGAATGGTGTCCCTACCCTCTCTTTGCCAGAAGCTGGGAATGAGCAACAAGGAATAGATCACTTGACGATTACTTATTCATTCCCTCTGGGGCACCCGGCATTGGTCACTGTTGGAAGACAGGATACTGGGCTAGATGGACCTTTGTCTGACCCAGTATGGCCGTTCTGATGTTCTTTGCACCAGCCCAGAAGGTCTGTAGCACAATTAATGTTGGGTGAAATATTTCAGATAAATTGTTCATTCACCAAAATGCAGTTTCATTCAAGCCGAAACTGCGGATTTGACACCAATGGTTTCAGCCATTCACAAAATAGCCAAAGGAGGAGGAGGAGCTGCTGCTGGGTGCTACTCCTTGAAACCTTTTGCCCAGTGGTAGGGCGCTCCCCTGGGAGATGGAAGACCCAGGGTTGCATCCTCACTCTGGAACAGACCCCAAAACAAACTTTCTCAGTTCCCAAAAAATTCTGAAACATTTCAGATTTGGTTCAACCCAAACCATTCCCTGCCTCCCTCCCACCCTGACCTGAAAAATCAGTTATTCGCCCATCTCTAAGTGCAATGATCCATCTGGCTCCCTGTTTTTTTCCCTCAGTAAGGACCTCCAGATTGGACCCAATAACACTTAGCACTTAAAAGCCATTAGCTACTTAATCCTCTCCACATCCCTTGGGAGGTAGTCGGTATTTACAGATGGGGAAACTGAGACACCCAGCGGTATTACGCCAAAGGCCATAGAGTGAGCAAGGATTAGCATATAGGAGTTCCTGGCTCCCATGTCTGAGTGTGTCAGACCACCTGCCTCATACGGCAGGTCTGAAGCCACGTTTCTCCTCCATGTGGACCTAGAGTCTCCTCTCCATCCAATGACACCCTTTATTTGGAAGGCGGCTGCTCCATTTCCTACAGGATATTAATGCTCCTGAAAAATCCTCCAGGCTGCAAAATGGTGCAGTAACACAGAGTCTCAACAGTTATCAAATATGAACAGGTTGGTCCTGGGGCCACCAAAGCTAAAAGCTGGGCTGGCAGCCAGTCTAGCCAGGATCATTAGCTTCCTGAATCACTTTCAGAAGCAGAGGCCAAAAGTGAACTAAAGCTCCATTATTTTTAGGGGGCCTGATTTTCAGCAGCGCTGAGCACTCACAACCGCAGTTGATGCTCTGGGCAACTCAGTCTCCATTTGCATTTCTTTAGCCGTTCGAGGCCCCCGGTTGTGATCAGGATCCTTGTGCTAGGTGCTGTTCACACACATAGTAAGAGACAGTCCCTGCCCTGAAGTGTTTATAGTCTAAATAGACCAAAGAGGAATTATTATTATCTTCATTTGACAGATGGGGAAACATAGGCACAGGGTGATTTAAAAAAAACAACGAGGAATCTTTGTGGCACCTTAGAGAGTAACAAATTTATTTGGGCATAAGCTTTTGTGGGCTAGAACCCATTCAGTGATTTAAGTGACTTGCCCACAGTCACAAAGGAAGTCAGTAGCCAGGACTTTGAGCCCAGGTTGCCCAAGTCTTAGTACCTTAGCCACAAGGCCATCTTGCCTCTCAATAAATCAACCCCACGATTTTGACTTGCCGGATTCCAATTCTGAACCAAAGAAGCATTTTCTGTAAAAAAGGGACAGTTTATAGTTATCTAATCATCAGTTTTGGCTCTGTAGGTATGCTGGAGCCAAAAGTTTGAATCCTGCCAAGGCTGAGTCAGACTTCCATCCTTTCAAAGTCCATCTGTTCCATTCTAGGAAGTTACTTGAGATGAGAGCTTTGAAACCTAGTTATGCTCCGTATAGGCATTAAAGGGCCAGTGTTTTACAGGATGTGTGTGTGTGTGTGTGTGTGAAGGGGTTTGTAGTGGGAGCTTTGGTCAAAATTGCCTTTCTTCCCCCCTTGCTGTGCACTGCGAGGTCTGTTTATCTGCAGCCTTTATGCAACAGTTTTCCCTGTATTTCAGACCCAGATTCAGCAAAGCACTTCAGCCCGTTTCTATGCTCTGCTGGACAGGGGCCCCATTAGGGAAGGCAATGCTATTTTTATATTGATCCAGGCCCCAAGCCTGATATCCTTTTCCAAGCAAAACTCTCATGCCTTTAGCATTGATCTGATAGCTCCCAAAGCACTCCTGGATCCACGAGGATGGCAGTCATTACTATCATGACTGCATGTGAAAACAGCTATGCAAACTCGCATGAAAATTTAAAGACGCCAGGAAAACAGGGCCGTGTTTTAAAAAGTGCACGCTCATCCGTTTTCACTGACCCTAAGCTTAACCATGACTAGCTAACACACTTAAACACCACTTGCTCTGTCTACACAAGGTGTACATTGCTGTTCACAGGAAGACCCTGAGTCAAGAGCCCACGCTCCAATTCCGGGAAGTTTGGACCCCTCCTGTTCATGTTGAACCCATGTCTGATTCCATCACACTCACACTTAGAGATAAAAAGAAAAGGAGTACTTGTGGCACCTTAGAGACTAACAAATTTATTAGAGCATAAGCTTTCGTGAGCTACAGCTCACTTCATCGGATGCATTTCGTGAGCTGTAGCTCACGAAAGCTTATGCTCTAATAAATTTGTTAGTCTCTAAGGTGCCACAAGTACTCCTTTTCTTTTTGTGAATACAGACTAAGACGGCTGCTACTCTGACACTTAGAGATAGAGTCCCCACCCCGCGCCTATCTCTCTCAACTTCCTTCAGCGTTTTGGCTTTTGTGCTTTTATTTCCAATCAATACATGATCCAGAGACATTGTAAGCACATGGGTTTCAAGCCAGGAATCCCATCTGTTCTGGTCAGAATCCTGCGGGAAGGAGCTGCCCAAAACCAAAGGAGTGAAATGGAGAGATGCATCAGCATCCAATTCGTAACAATGCCGGTAAACTCACATCTGTGGCTCACATTTAGCAGCCCTGCCACCAGCCAATCTTTACATTGAGCATCACTCAGGCCCAGGCCTACAAGGTGCTGAGCCACATCAGCTCCCATTGATTTCAATGAGAATTGATGGTGCTCAGCCAGGACAATTATGAAATGGCCTTGTCCATAGGGGAAATTTCTTGCTGACACCAGGCGGCTAATGGTTGGATCATGCCCCTAGAAGCACAGGTTCTTATATCCCTAAAAAGTCTTTCCATTCGGCTAATGCAATTATGGATGCTCTTATTATCTGTGTAAATATTAATCCCTTTATGAGCTCTTGTCTTCAGTTATGTCATGTGGCAGAGAGCTCCCCAGGGTTCCCTCCAGTCCCATTACCATGGTGGATATGGGCGCATGCACCCCCCGTTCAGGGAGGCTACCCCATGCCCCGCTTTCTTCCACCAGAAGCCCTGCCCCACTCCACTCTTTCTGCCCCACTAAATCCCCCACCCCCTGCTCTCGCTAGCAGGCCTGCCGGCACAGCCCCAAATCCCGGCCAGTGCCCAGAGCTGCCCCGAGCCTGGGACAGCCTGTCAGTACCCAGAGTAATACAGAGGAGCCCTGAGCCCCGGCTGGGAGCTCTGAGCCCCACTGAGGCCCGGCCCAGGGGCTGTGGCAGGAAGCATTAGCGGAGGTTTGGGGAGGCTTAGCCTCCATTACCCGCCACCCATGATAGCAGACAACCAGAACATCCGAAAGCTTCCCTGGATACAGGGCCATATGGGATGTATTATGGAAGGGATGTAAGTGGGAAGGAAAAAGTGTATGGGCTGGAAATTTTCCCAAATGGTTCTGAACCTTTGACGTGATGGCAGCGCAGGACAATTTTTAGGCTGAGATCTATTATGGGAACTCTTCTTATTAGAGATAGACTCCAGCTGTAAAATTAAGGTCCGGACTGCAAACATACCTAGATTTGGGGGTGTTTTATCCTGGTGCTGTTTGACACATTTAAAGCTAGGAGGACTGATTCTTCCCTAACGTACACCAGATTTAAATAGGGGTAACTCCAATAACTTAAATAGACTCACTCCTGATTGACACCAGTGCAGGTGATAAGAGACTCAGTCCAGGGGTCATTGGCTATGTTTCAACCTTGATCATAATTCACATTTCAGACACTCTATGTTTTGGGCGTGTTTGGAGAAAGGGCTTTGGTTTGGTCCCATCTTCATCTGTGACTTTCCCTTCCCATCTTGTTGCCTTGTATCTACAGATACCAATCCCTCAAGGTCTTTACCTAGCTTTGGGTGGAAGTTCTGGGAGGTGGGACACTTTGGAACCTCCCCAGGAACTACACTGAAATAGAGGGGCAGGGTTCTGACTTGAACCAGTTTTATTAGCTCTGTTATTTTGCTTTAAATGCATTTACTTTTGTAGCACAGCCAAGGAGAATTGTAACTATGGGCTTGGGATCAATGCAAGAGCAGAAACGCTGAAGTCACCCCAGAAGGAATCCACATTGGCTGATAAGTCATCTAACTGAATGGCTACATAGTCAGGGAGGAGTCCCTTTCAGAAAAGAAACTGCCAGTAAATTCTGGGTTACTTAGTGGAAACTGGCACATGGATGGGATCTGAATGCACCTGTAAAACAAGGATAATAATCTTTCCTTTTTCTTAACCCCATCAGCTATTCAGTTCAGGGATTGTGTTTTACTGTGTTTGTACAGCACCTAGTACACTGGGGCTTTGATCTCAGATGAGACTTCTAGTTGCTACCGTAATAATAATAATGATGATAATAATATGGACCATCACTAAATAATTGTATCTGACCGGGGTGGAATTTAATCCCATATCTACTTGGACGTACCATTTTGTTTGATTTCTCTTTATCCTGCGCTTGGCTCTTTCCTGCTTGAGTCAAATATTCTAAGGGAATTGTGACAACACAAAAGGTATCTCAGGAATTGCAGGGGTGGGGGATTTATTTTGCTTGTTGAAAGAGTTGTGTGTCAAAACCCCCTTTTCACGGCTAATTTTGAGAGTGTCTGCAGGGAGCCAAAGACAAAGACTAGCATGTCCTAGTGCTTAGAGCATGACATTAAGGCCTTGTGAACACTCAGATTTTTTTTTTCAGAGTAGCAGCAGTGTTAGTCTGTATTCGCAAAAAGAAAAGGAGTACTTGTGGCACCTTAAGAGACTAACAAATTTATTTGAGCATAAGCTTTCGTGAGCTACAGCTCACTTCATCGGATGCATTTATTCAGATTTCTGTCAGCAGTGCAGCTGTATCATTCCAAACTCATAGTGCAGACACAGTTGCTGACCACTGATCCATTGCCTGAGCTCAGGTGATCAGGTAAATCTTAGAAAGAGTTAAGATGCTTGGTAAATTAGTGCAAATGAAACTAAAGCTGTAATGCAAGTTAGAGTAAGTAAAGAAACTTAAAAGATTACTTTACAATGGACTTTGGAGCGAGGCTGGTTTAGTGGTAGTAATAGTTAGCATCAGGCAACATTAGACCTAATAAAATTAGCATAGGTAACCAACCTCGAGTCAGACGATTTAGCAATATATATTTAGTAATAAACTGCCTAGATAGCAAAATCTTCATTTAGCCAGACACCCTTAACCATATTGTACAGAGAACCATCTATCTGCGCAAATGCTTACATCAAGTGTCGGAACTCCCAACCAACAAATAAGGGACAAGAGGCCAGGCCTTAATCAGAAATAGTCTTGGAAATTGATGGGTTTAAGGAACAGGCACATACAAGGGACCTCTGGGGATCAACCTCAATGCTTATCTCTCTTTAAGGCAAACCCACAGCTCTGCAGACGCACAATTCTTATCTTGTTTTCTAGTGCTGTGATTTTGCGTATATTTATTGTGGTATTAATAAAACTCATCAAGTCTCTATGTTTGACTGGAACAGGGTTCAAAAGAGAACTAGATAAGTTCATGGAGAGTAGGTCCATCAATGGCTATTAGCCAGGATGGGCAGGGATGGTGTCCCTCGCCTCTGTTTGCCAGAAGCTGGGAATGGGTGACAGGGGATGGATCACTTGACGATTACCTGTTCTATTCATTGGGGCACCTTGTATTGGCCACTGTTGGAAGACAGGATACTGGGCTAGATGGACCTTTGGTCTGACCCAGTAAGGACGTTCTTATGTTCTTATGTGTGACTCACCAATCGTCTTCATAATTAATCTCTAAGTAACCTCCAAAAAATGAACCTGTTATTAGTGACAAATGCATTTTGCACCCCAAATAAATCATAAGGCTACAGAGTTCAAACTAGTGCAGCATGATTACTTTATTCCAGTTTCAAACAGGGTAAACTACACTAGTATAACTTGAGTCTACACTAGTGTTTTGCACTAGAACAGATACAAATTCCATTCTGGAAAACATCTAGGTCTCACTTTGACTTGCTGTGTAGTCTTGAAGCAAGCAGTTCACTTCTCTATGACTCAGTTTCTCCACTGGAAAACATGTCTAATAATAGTGATCTACCTCAGATGGGGGATGTGAGGATTAGTTGTTATAAAGTGCTTTGGGAGCCATTTACAAAGAGTGCTATGTAAGCATCAAAGTTACTTTCCCAGCAGAAAGAGGTGAGATTATGCAAGAAACGTGCAAGAAAATTCACAGCATGTCTCCAGAAATGTGTGAAGGCGGCGGCTGAGTTGTCAAAAGAAGTTGGAGGCAAAGCACAATTCAATGGAACTAGCTGAAATGTAGCAAATAGAGGGAAACGACCATCAACACTTTTTTCAGCAGAAAATTGGGGTTTTGACTAAATGGATTTTTAATGGAAATATATGCATTCCTCAAATCATTCCCCACATTTCATCTGAAAACTTAAAAGACTAAAATTGTCATCCAAAAACTGGAAAACGTTCAGTTTTCAGTCCCACATTTTTCAGTCTCCATTTTTTTCTATGAAAAGTCAACATTTATTCCGCGCAACCACCGTGCCCCTGCCCCCCACTTCCAATCCAGCTCAAGTAGCAAAGTTTTGTAATAAAACTAGCACAATATACTTTATTGTGGGAATGGAATTTTCAGGGAGCCAGCTGCATAGCAACACTCTAATTACTAGGCCAAATTAACCTAATGACTTCAGTGGTGGCACATCAGGAATGAATTTGGTTCAGTTTGTCCAATGCAAAGTGGAGGTTTCACTAGGGCATGGTTAAGTGTCTGTTTTAGGGCCTGATTTGAATCTCATTTACCCAGTGTAACTCTACTGATTTCAAGGAAATTCTTCCTGATTTTAATGCCAGTGCAAGGGGAGAACAGAACCAGACCCACGGTGACACATCAGTGCCAGGAACGCACAGAGTTGACTTTGTTTAGCGTCCTTCCCACAAACCATATCCCAAAATGCATTGCACGTTTAAAATACCATAGGGATGGAGTCTCACCTTGAGAGCAGAAGGAGAGTGAAATTAGGCAGCGGAGACGGGGCAAGGATTCTGTGTTCTCAAATTAAATTTAAAAATAGATGGAGAGTCAATGAGGCGGCAAGATACAGGCAGGCTGTTCCAGATGGCAAGAGCTAGAGAGGAGAAGGGTCTGGAACCAAGAGTGGTGAGAGGGTTTGAGGGGGAGAGGCAGCTAGGACAGGAATATTGTAAGGAGCGACAGGAGGAGTAGACGGGAGAACCAGGGGCCATATAAAGGAGTGATTGAAGCCTAAGGGAACCTGGCTGGTATAACTCACATGCCTTGGGGCTGGAGGGAGATATGATTGACATCCAGCTGATTGCATGCAATGTTACTATAGCCATGTCAGTCTCAGGACATAAGAGAGATGTGGTGGGTGAGGTAATATCTTTTAATGGACCAACTTCTGTTGGGGGTGGGGGGTGAGGGACAAGCTTTCAAGTTACACAGAGCTCTTCTTCAGGTCTGGGAAGCTAACTCAGAGAGTCAGAGCTAAATACAAGTTGGAACAGACTGACCCCTGGAAATATCTGTTAACTACTTATGCTAAACACTCTGTTCCACCTTGTATTTAGCTGTGATGCTCTGAGTTAGTTTCCCAGCCCTGAAGAAGAGCTAACTCCCATTGACTTAAGTAGGAGTTAAGCATCTAAATATTGTTGATGATCTGGGTTGTGTCTCAGGTCCCATCTGTGGGGATAAATACATTAGAGATTGCTCAGATATTCTGGGGATGGGAGTGTTATAAGTACCCTAAATAGACAGCCAAAATACTGCTTGGCAAAAAAAGGTTCAATCTGCTATGATCAGGTGCAAAATGCTCCAGAAAAGAAAACTGAAGGTGGCTGTTCTTCCCAGAGGTAAGGGGCCAGCTACTGCAGAAACAACCCTTCACAGGAAGGCCCCTGGGAACCCAAACTGGAGAGCTCAGCAGTGACCAGAGGGATGGTAAATGGTGCGGGGGAAGGCTATGTTACTAACTCTGATGGCTTGGAATTTCCGTGTAGGTTGCCCTAAGATTTTTAAGGAAATCCCTGGTGTTCCAAGTTCTCAGGACACTTGTCTCCATGCAGTGTTAGTCCGCAATGGTTTTACCTTCATCCAGTAAAGATTAGGATTTCTTTCCTCTGCTGCCACCCATCCTAAAGCAACACAGGGTCCCCATTCTATTTTCCACGCACCACACTTGCTCACGACCATGGGCTATGTCTGGGTGTATCTGACACCAGAACTGATGCCCAATCCTTCAGAGAGTTGCTTAACGGTCTGGGTATGAGCAGCCACATTGACTTCAGCAGGGCTACAGAGGTACTTAGATTTAAGCACGAGAAGAAATCTTTGCAGGGTCATCCCTATATACAGAGAATTGCAACCCCTAACCGGAATGAATCAGTGGTTCTGCGATGGCTTTTTGGTAGATGCACTTTCAGGATCATGGACTAATACCACACTGCAATACTATGCAATTATCTAGGACAGGAAGAGATGATGCCTCCTGTATCCACTGGAAGCTGCAGTGGGAATGGAGATGGACAGGATATAAACACCTCGTTTGGTAGGCAGGACACTCAGAACAACACCCGCATTCCTATACATAGTGCCAAAGGATGTGTGATGACCACAAACTTCGGAGCTTGCTTTTACATCTTGCCCCAACGCCCTTGACAATATCCCAGCATCCTGAACCATTTTGGTTCCTGATCTTGAGCCATCCAAGCTTGCCATTCAGCAGTGGGTATATTTGCATTGCTTCCCTTCGCAAAACCAACTCGGGGCTCCCTTCCTGCAATTGGATACATGTAGACAAATGCTTTGGATGGATCCAACAGCAGGATTGTGGCCTTAGCTGCAAATATCTACTTCCCACAATGCCTTGCAAACCTTTGCTTGAAAACACCAACCTGAATTCCAGTATATTCCATTACATGATACTGCCTTGGATTAAGGTTCCCAAATATGCATTTAATTTAAGCTCAATAAAGTGGTTATTGTCCAGTTGTTAATAGCTACTTATTAAAAGCATATTGACTGCATGTGGTGCTGAGAGATCTCACAGGGAGAGCCCCAGGCTGAGATACCCACCTCCACCTCTTTAGCATTTAATGAGAGATACATGTGTGTGAGGCTGTTAATCCTCAACAAATATGTTTTTAATAACCACTTGTTATTCAGTTAAGGAACCGTGTATATATACACCTCCCCCTTATGAAATGTAAATGAAATGCATATTTGGAAGCCTTGTTTAATAGAGTTACCAGTTGCTTTGTGATGGAATAACATAATGCAGGGCAATGTACGTTTCACACCTATAACAGATTTCTAAATGTTAAGAGCTAGAGGTGGGATGACTTTGTCACAGAATATGTCTATGGCAGAGTGAAGGCAAAAATCCAGTCTCCATTCTATCTTACCCACTGCACCATACTGCCCCCTAATTCCAGGCAAAGGGATAGCACATGGGAGATTTTTTCTAAGCCAGTTAGCAGTAGCGACCGGGATGCAGAGATGTAACTGACAGAGAGTAGAGGCTCTTTGCAAAGACTGGAGCTTTTTCATTGCAGGGATTTGTGCTGAATTTTTTTCTGGTTTCAGGCCATGCCAGCTGATGTTGCTGAGCTTTGCTTTGAGTTCAAATGAATCCAGAAACCAAAAGCCAGGGGTTGAGCTGGAGTGGCTCAATGAACTGATTGTTCTTTTGAGGCTGCCCCCTTATGCTCTAAAACCTCCTGTTGTGACCAAAGCCTTCTGCAGGGGCACTGGGCCTCCAGTGCCACAGTGAAGACTGCCTGAGTCTGCAGACAACCTGTAATGATGGTGCTGAAAGAGCTGTGAACAGCCCAGGTTCGTGCCAATAGGGAGTTGACTCTGAAGCATAATGACAACCATTCTAATGCCAACATTGTTAAAAGAAACGCTGCTGATGAAAGCATACAAGAAAGGAGAAGCAGCATTGTATTATGAAGACCAGCACAGCCTACTGTGAGTGGCATCACATTCTGGCATCTAAATGCAGCGGGCTGTGGTTTGTGGGAGGGTCATTAACATCACTGATGGGTGTGAGCTGAGCAAGCGAGAGGCCCAAGCTCTGCTCCTAAGTGGTTAACAAGTTGTGCAAAACTTGCAGGTCATCCTTGTTTTGAGCTACCAGTGGGGCTCAATTCCAGACCTGAAGGCACGCCTCTATTAGGATGGGAGAGATGGGTATCAAGTCTCTATGGCCATTCAGTGCCTGATCTGTCTGTTATATCTTGCCAGCCAGGCTATCAGCCTGTGCCAAACGTGAGCTGGAAACACCTCTGCTCCCACAGTCGACAGGACACCATCAGATAATGACTTGGAGATCCAGGCAAGATTCAAACCAGAGCCATCCAAGTCCACCTGGCCTCAATTTATTTGCCTAGCTCACTGAGGTCTTGTTGTGTCTTCAAATGCTAGGGGGACTCAAAAGAATTTCTGAGATCTGATTGTTTTGGAGAGTTCAAAAATGCTGCCCCTTTCTTGTTTTCTCTCTGTTTTGCTTTGAAATAACTTTGCCAAGGGTTTGGGGGTGGGGGGAGGGGGAGGATACTGCCAGAAATGCTCATAATGACCCTCTTTGGGGACTAGGTTTATACGCTCAGCTGTCCCTTGTAAACTAATCCCTGTGTGAGATTTTTCCCAAACCATTCAGTCCCCACCACCCCCTCTGCTTGGCTCATGCTGCAAGTATGCAGAAAAAAATACTTTGGTACAAGAATGTGCCTTTTGTACTGCAGGAGGGTTGGGGCAAGAGAAAAATAAAACCATCAGGGCTAGCAAAAAGCAGGGGTATGATGGGGAGTCAATTTCATCACAATGGTCCTTTGCCAGAGGCTCATGCTTAGGGTCCCTATACTAGACAGAGGTTCCCCAGGATGAGTCTCAGCCTGAACCCACTGCCTCTTGTTTGCCACCATGGCAACATCACAGTCAGGATTTGAAAGCGGAACTGAAAGCAGGGAGTGTTTACAGCCGGATTGTTTCCCTGCAACATGTGGGGTTGGGGTGTCTGTGTCTGGACGGCCAAGAGTAGCAAAAAGAGCAACTCCTTTGTTCAGAATAGTGGGGATGCGAAGGCGGGGTGTGTGTGTGGAGGGAATCTCCATCGCAGGGGTGAGGGGAGAAGATTCTCTATTGTTCCCAGTGGTGGTGGAAATGGGGGGTTGGGGGAGTTCTCCATTGCTCCCAATAGAAGTGACTGGGTGCTGAGCCCTTTTGAAAATCTGGCCTGGAACTTTAACCTGACATTCTTCTGGTTTCTGTGCCTACCTGGCATGGACCCAGGATAAAGGAGAATACCTCGATCTGTTTCTGTGCCCACTTGGCACAGACTCTGCCAACAGCCCCATTGCAGAGAAGAGTCTGAGATGGATTTCTAGGACCACCTAGCCTGAGTTCAAAGTGCAGTCCCAGGAAAAAGAGAGCCCCAATGTGTATCACCGTGCCTGCCAGGCGTGGATTTGGTGTACAGCCACACAGAGAACGCAGCTCCACACAGAGAACGCAGCTCCACACAGAGAACTAGGCTGCTCAGTCCACGGAACTGAGTTTATTTCCCCTCCTGCCTTTCTCTTTCTAAACTGTCATTGGCACCAGGTAGCCTCCCCTGCTTAAAAGGACTGAAGGTCTAGCACCCTCTCCTCAGCAGGTGCCTTGCTCTGGTCCCAGCTGGGCTGCAGTGGGAAACCAGCCTGGTTAAACGTTACTCAGCCAGCACGTTTAACAAGACACCCTCCCCTCCTGAATGAGCTCAAGGAAAGCCCAGCCAAGCCATGGCCAGAGGCCTGCTGAGCAGTGAGCTGTCATGCCATGCGACGGCACCGCTGTTAATGAAGCAGGTGTGAGCCCTGCGTGCGGGGCTTGCACTGTCCTCCCAGCCAATTGCTGACGTCTGGGTGATAGATGAGCATCCTTGCTCTGTCCCTGGAGCTATGGCTGCCCTGCCACTCCAGAGCCACCTGGACTCAGGCCCAAGAGTTTCACTCCTTGAGTTAATGGAAATATTATACACATGGAGCTGGCCCCTTCCCAGAGACACTCCTGTCATATGGACAGAGTCGCTTGCTCTAGCTCTCCTTTGTGCTAGCGAATGCTCTAGCGAAGACAGGGATAAGGAGGAGCTGCAGCCAGCTAAGCAAGGAGCATGGCAAGCTCAGGGACTGGGAAGAGGGCAAGTAGCCGGGCACCTCATTCCCTTCTTTGCGCACACTGTGGCTGAAAATAGGATTGGGGGCTGCCCCAATCCTCCATCTGAATCCTCATAGGAGTCTTTGGGGAGATGGCTGAGAACGGAGGAGGCTTATGGTTTATTTGCTGCTTCATACAGGAGGGGTTGAGTCCCAGTCACTGCAATGGGCAGAGGATTTTGCAAAAGGGCAGTAAGCCAGATCCTGCGGGGCCCAAGCACCAGCAACAATGGGCTCAGCAGTGTCATTTTTCTACACTCAGCACTGTTCAGGATCGAGCCCTAGAGAAGAGGCAGCAGCACTGGTGAGGGGCAGTTGGTCTTGCGGCACTGACGTAGAACAGAGGTAATCTGGGTTTCCTGCTCTCCCACAGACTGCCTGGGTGACCCGGAGCAAGTCATTTAACTCCTCGATGCCTCATTTCCCCATCTGTGAAGTGAGGGAAATGTAATGCTCTCTTTGTCCACCAGGTCTGGTTAGACTGTAAGCTCTCCAGGGCAGAGACTGTCTCTCACCCTGTGTGTGCGCAGCACCTAGAATATTGGGGCCGCTAGGCACTACCACAACGCTTGGACAGACAATGAGGGACTCTCACCCCCTTGCTCCCCTGCAGGGATACTGACCTCTCAGCCTAACAGCAGCATTTGAATCATCGGCGCTTGTGACCTCATGGGATGTTTAACGTAGCTGTTGGCAAGCTGGGTCAGAAGCAAGCAGGCTCTTTGCCCATGGGAAAAAATTCTGTAATTTTCGCTATAAATAAGTACCAAATTCTCCAAACTTTGGTGGCAAATGAGCCATGACTCCAGCTGTCACTGCCATGCAAGAAAAATGGACTAAAATGGAAGGTGGAAAGGGCAGCCAACTCTATAAGCCAGTGTAGGCTTCGGAAATTATATAACAGGAGGCATAACAGCACGAAGTCAGTGGCTCTCCAGATCACTTTGCAAACAAAAGATTCCCCACAGATCTCATCTTTCCAGAGCCTCTCTGTTGCTTGTGGGAGCATTCTCACAATTCTGCATGCTCTGGAAAGGCTCCTTATACTAGTGATGGGCCATGAACCACAATTGAAGGATTATGGATCTAGATGGCCAGGTGAACCATACCATGACCTGTGCTACTATTACAGAAGCATAGACATTACAGGTAGGCTACTCTTATTAGCAGAGCTGATCACTGAAACATCAATGAAACCATGTTCCATTGGAATATGCAGTTCTGTCAAAATTGAAATGCTTTGCAAAAAATTGGGTCAATGTCATGGGATTTCATTTAGGAAAAAAAATGTGAAAAAAGTGATGTTAAAACTTTCTCTTTCAAGATCTTCTGAATGAAGTGTTTCAAATTCTTATTTTGAAACTACTTTTCCTTTTCAATTTTTGCAATTTTATATTATATTACATAATATACCACATTTTGCCATCATAGATTTTTTTTTTAAAAAGTCAAAATCAAATCAAAGTGTTAATGAAACATGTTGAATGACCCAAACTATATTTGTTTAATTTTCCTTCATGGAGAATTTTGAAAATTTCCCTTTTTGCTCAGATTTGGAGCCAAACCAAATTTCAAAATCTTTCACGAAACAGAACATCTGTCCTCCTAACAACTCAACTTGTTAGGTTAATAAATTTGCACCTAGATTGCGCAGTGACTGGAATACAAGTGCTCTAGATAGCTTAGAAATGATATGTAGAAAGAGTCTATGCAGAATTATTGTTTATGGCTTAAACTGGTGGAGCTCCAGTCCACAGACTTCTGGGCTGGTAGTCAGGTGACTTGGGTTATGTTTGTGGCACTTGGGCAAGTCACTTCACTTCTGTTTTCTTCTTTATCCCCTTAGACTTGTATTTTATCAATTTAGATTATAGCTCTTCAGGAATGGGATTATCTTTTACTATATGGATATACAGCGTCTTTTGTAGTGAGGTCCTTAGCTAAGTCCAGGCCTCCAGGTGCTACTGAAATAACTAATAATCATAATGCTGTCATTTCTGTAGACACCACGTCTCTTTGTGTGCAGACAGAAATGGCCATATCCAATTCATCAAAGAATTCGTTGGAAAGCTTGTAGTATTTTGCCAATAAATTATTTGACAAATTCCCCCCATTGTTTCCCCATTTGATAGAGCTGGGTGAATAAACAATGAATATCTTTGCTGAATAATCTGTACAAAGAATTTCACACAATTCAATATAAAATATTTGACCCACTATTTTTCCCCACCACTATCCACTCTCTTCTGCATCCAACTTTCTCATGACCTAAGCCCAAGGAACAAGGGGCAATAAAGTACAGAAAGCTATTCTCTCTGTATTTATCTCAGCACTTACATTGCTCTCACCACCCAACCACCCCTCAAGCTTTAATTAATATGTCCACATGACACCCTTGGGAGGCAGAGATATAGTATTATTCTGATTTACAGATGGGGAAACTGAGGCACAGACTGATGAGATGACTTTTCCAAAGTCAAACAGTAAGCTTGTGGCAGAGCCAAGAACTGAAGCACAACCCCTGGGGCCCCAGTCTAGTGCCCTCAATGCACATGTAATCCATGGGTGAGTGTGTGTTACAGGTCCCCCTCTGCGTGGGATCCACAGAAAATGTGAGTCTTTTACACCCCTAAGTAGTGCACTTTAGCTCATGTTGTAGCAGGCTGTGCTTTTAATTCCTGAGATCCCTGGTTCAATCATGGGCACGTCATCCAATATGGCGGCTATCGCAGTCAGCTGTCATCTTTCTGTTGTCAGAGAAGAGCCTGGACTTAATGAATTACTCTCCAGATCTTCTGAGCTGGATCTGTGACTCACACATAGGTTGGAACCTCAGAAAAGCAAAGCCAGCAACATATAGCTCTGAACTAAAAGGTTTTCCCTGGGTTTGAAAGAAATCATTACTTTAAAAAATAACAAAATAAAGACATGGCAGTTTTGCCATTGAGTTCAATAAGATCAGGACTGGGTCAAAATACATTGAAGGCTCAACAGCGTATCACTCAGGCACATCTCCAAGACATCCACCCCTCTCTGTCATTCAGCACAGGAGACAGGTGAGTAAGTCAGAGGGAGAACCATCCTGTTGTCAACTTCACAGGCCCAAACTCAATAGGGAAGCTGGGGTGAGGCCCTGCCAAGTGCTGGGGGTTCTTTATCCTTTTTGTGTTTTTGCTCAGATCTGATAAATCTATTGTCACAGAGAAGAATCACTCAGATAGGAGCCCTGTTTATGGAGCAGTTCCTAGCCAAAACATTGCAAAGTCCTGGTTTTTCTCAATTTGTTCTTGAAAAAGCAAAGCAGTCTGGCTGAATTCAGTCCCGGTGTAAATTCTGAGTAGCTCCAATGGAGGTCAGCAAGAGGAAGGATGGGCCAGTGGTTAGGGTACTAGCCTGGAACTTGGGAAACCTGTGTTCATTTCCCTGCTCTGCTGTTTGACCTTGGGCAAGTCACTTAATCTCTTTAACCTTAGTTCCCAGTCTGTAAAACGGGCACAATAGCCACTCACTACTTCACAGGGTACTGTGAGATAAAACACACTAAAAGAGCATGAGGTGCTTAGATCCTAGGGCAATGGAGGCCAGATAAGCATGGTAGAGAACCAGCAGTGAAACTCAGAGGAAAATTTGGCCTATAGTCTGTAGCTCTGGCAAGGAACCAGACTTTGGGCCTAATCCTGTTCCCAGTAATTTTTGCCCCTAGTTTCAGTGGGAGCATGGTCAGGCCTTTTGTTTGAAGTCTACTGGTTTGCTTCACCACTTCATGCTATGCCAGTGTAGTTCCATTGAAGTAAATGGGCAAGATCCCCAGCTGGTGTAAATCAGTGTAGCATCTCTGTACTCAACCGAGCTATGACGATTTATACCAGCCGAAGATCTGGCCCAATGGAGTCACAGGGTATAACAGAGTGGAGAACCCAGCTCTCTGCCTCTTTGAGTTCCTTTTGTACCTGCTGCCTCGCAGTTGCGAAAATGATACTATTATAATGTGGGGAAAATCCAAAGATCTCCCTCTCTCTTCCCACATGTCTAATCTAATACCTACAAAATCCCTGTGAATGTTATTAACCAAAGACTGTGCAACCTAGAGACCTTCTTTTTCAGTTATTGAGTCTAAATCCTATGAGGGTTGTGTTTTTATTAAACGTGTTTCATATCTCTTATCATCCCTGTGCCAGCTGGATGGCTACATTTTCAGTGCAGTTATATGCATCATCTAAATATACTCTGCATTTAATGATAATATTTAAACAACTTCTTGGACGAAGAGGCAAACCAGCATAAACAGTATGTCTAGTTATCACGACACTTTGCATGCATATAGGTTATGATTCAAAGCCCGCTGAAGTCAATGGAAAGACCCCTAATGATTTCCAAGGGCTTTGGATCAGGTACATCTTGGTATAGTTGTGTCAACAGACATTCAGCAGATACAGAATGCGAGAAGAACAGGAACACAGTGACCAAGGGACAACACCCACAGAGGATGTGAGTTGCTGTCTGTGAAGATGGAACTGCCTGCTCTACCACAGAGCTAGCAAGATTGTCAGCTCATTGGGGCAGAGACTCTTTTTGTTCTGTGTCTGCACAGCGCCTAGTGCGATGAGATCTTGGTCTATGATGAGGGTCCTAGGTGCGACAACAGTGCAAATAAAAATGGGCACAGATAAGAACAAAAAGAGACAGATTTTTAAAAAGACAGATACAAACTGTTTGAACATTTTTGGCTGAAACTTTTTTTTTTTTTGATAAACGACTTTTCAACTGAAATGAGATTTTCATGGAAAATTTTCAATTTGGTTGAAATTTTTCGTGTTTTCAACAAAAAATATTTTTGTTTTTTTTCTTTTCTTCCTTCCACAGGGGCAAGAAAGAAAGAAACTTCCACAAAACTGAAAACTAATAACTGAAATAACTGAAACTGAAACTTCCACAAAACTGAAAACTAATAACTGGTTGTCAAAACTGACATTTTTTATTACATTTTGAACAACTGTTTTAGTTTGGGTGTTTTGGGGGAGTTTGTGTGTGTTTGTTTCATTTTTGGGGGAAATTTCGCAGGAAATACTTTCCAGTCCCTGACCAAATAAACTTTCACTGCAGATGTGAACTATGGAACACACTTAACAAGGAAACTGAGTCATGTTAGGATGTAGCCTTGAGGAGTTGTGTTAGCTAGCACTTTGCAGGCAGTGTTGACATGGATAAATTGCATTTAACATGTTGTTACATGGTCATGAATAAACCCTGCTGGAACCATGACTGATTGATAAGATCCTAATTTCCCCTTATGCAGGCAAAATTCCCATTGAGGGTTAAGTGCCAGTTTCGACAACCCTTATTCACATGAATACCCCACTGAAATCCAAGATACCCCAGTCATTGGATGTTATAGATCAATAGACAGACAGATAAATAGGGCATACAGTTTTATTTTGGAAGGTTAAAATTGCAATTGAAATGTCAAATTTCAGTGCTGGTTAAATTTTTTAAACAAAGTTTCGATTAAAATAGTCATCAAAATTTTGACAAAAAATGGGGGCAAGTTGTGTAAACTTTTACAAAAAAATTGTTTTAATCCCGCCCCACTCTAATTCTTCTCTTGAGGACTCTGCTCAGAACTATTGGGTCCCTGATTCCTGCCACTCTGCAAATCATGTCACTTTTTCTGACTGTCAGTGCCTGAAATCCACAAATATTTTCTCATGGGGTAAAAAGAACCAACTTAGAGCCTTTTTCACAGATCCATCATTTTGGGGGAGCTGATACCCCACATTATTATTTGTCATTAATAATGATCTGCATTGCAATAGTGCCTAGGAGCCCCTGTCATGGACCCGGCCCCTATTGTGCTAGGCGCTGTATAAAACACAGAACAAAAAGACAGTCCCTATAGGAATGCACCTCTCGCTATAGTACATTCACCGGGCACCCCAGCAAGGAATGGCAAGTGGTACACAAGCTTACATCACTAGCAGCTCCTTCGCTTTTCCATAGGCCAAGCTGTTCCAGTCTGTGAGGGCAGCCAAAACAACTCAGTGAGTGAGTCACTGGGAATGGAAACACTTGTGCCGCTAAGTCCAACTCCTGGCCTCAGCTTTTGTGAGTGACACAAGCATTTTGGCACTAGCCCCTCACCCTCTCTTGAAGCTATAGATCTGTAGTCCCAGTCACTTTCCACCTTTAGGTCCTAGTAATGTTCCATCCTCCCCCTACCTCTACCCCTGGACAAAGTGGTTTACAAGTACAGAGGAATAAACACAAAGGTGTTTCTTGAAGCTGCAGGAGCTGGTCTTAAATCCTGACACTTTTCGGGGTTTGAAAAGCCTTGAGGGGGAAAGGAACTGACTGAGGGAAAGCAGTAAAAGTCTTATGCTTGTCAGAAAGGTAGCAGGGAACTGTAATCCCACCCCTTGCAATTTACTGGCCTAGGGCAGTGTACAGCTGTATAGTTGCCCTTTAAAATAGGTACAAAAGAGAGTGTATTTGAGGCAGCTAAGAGCAAAGGAAATGGGAAATATTACACATTCCTCATTAGACTGTAGTCTGTGCAAAGGCGACCAGGGAAGAATAGACAGTCAATTTGGGGAGAGAAAGGAGAGGGGACTGAGACAGGAATGGCACGGGGTGCTGCAGATATGGTACAAGTGATATAGGCAATGTCCAGGACAAAGCAAGGCAAGACGAGGAGGCCAGGAATGAGGAGGGAGCTCCTGAGTGCAACAGAGTATATGAGAGGATGGATGGCAGAGTGGTGAGAACACCAGGCTCTGACACATGGGTCCAGTTCCCTGTGGTACCACAGACTCTGTGTGACGTTGGGCAAGTCATTTAGTCTCTCTGTGCCTTAGAGAGGGGCAGCCCTGCCCTGCATTGCAGGGTGTTGTCAGGATAAATACACTGTAGATTGTGAGGTGCTCAGACACTATGGCCCATAAGTAGTTATAAGATAACTAGGGAGTGCTGCAGGCCCGGATGGAGGATGGGTTGGCCAAAGCATGGAGCTTCCAGGACTGGACAAGCAGAAGAGTTCTGCAGGTCAAGGCTGAAGAGCAGTGGCAGAGCTGTGTCAGGGACAGCATAGAAATACCAGCAAGGGTCTGTGGGTCAGGCTTGAGAGGCATGGACAGTTCTGTGGGGTCTAAGAGAACAGCAAGGGATCCTGCAGTACAGGATCCAACAGTGTTTCCAAAGTTGTGGGGGAGGAAGGAACGGGACTGGAACAGCAGCAGGATGCTGCAAGCCAGGAGTGAGGTGCATTGGCAGCCCTCTGCAGGAGCCCAGAACTGGCAGAGCAAGGGCTGTTGCAGGCCAGGAATAAACTTCTCTGGAAGAGCCTTAAAGAGAGCAGGACTGTAATAGTGGTGGTGGGGTGAGAGGGGTGTCATGGGGCAGGAAAGCGAGGTGCGCATCAGCAGAGCTGTGGAGGAAGCCAGCAAGCAGCTGCCGCCACTTTGCCTAATGACAAGCCCATGGGATCGCTGTCCAAACTCTTCTTAAGTCCTTCACTGTCATTTTGCATTGAGAGAGGGAGAGGAGAGAGGGGTTTCCGCCACTGATTTTCTCTCTGAGAGGAGGAACAGGTTGGCTGGGAGACGTCGCACTGGCCTGGTGTTTTCCCAGCCCGTCCACCCTGTCTAACTGGGAAGTGCCAATGTAACGGGTGTTGTTAAAGGGGTGGAGGGCGCAGCACGACTTCGGAGTCAGCACTGGCAGGCTGGGGGCTTTGGGGGGAGTCATTGACCCTCTCTATGCTTCAGCTTCCAGCTCCATATCATAGGAGAATGACATTCACACAGCTCGCCCAGCTCATGCCCATCCTCAGGGTGTGTCTACACTGGAGCTGGGGTGTGTGTGTGTGTGATTTTCAGCAGACATACCCGTACTAGCTTTCACTGAGCGAGGGTGCTAAAAACAGCACTGCAGCCATGGGGGGAGGGGGCGGAAGCCACCCTGTGTACAATCCTGTCTGTAACTCTGGGCACGTACTCAGCCAGCTAGCCCATCCTACTGCCTGTGCAGCCACAGTTACACTTAGAGCCAGCATGCCAGAACTAGCGCAACTAGCGCACATACATCCACCTGAGCTGGAAGTTGCACCTCCACCTTCCATGCAGATGTACCCACGAATGGAAGATGTTCTAAAAGTGCAGGGGAGCAGGAATCCTGGATTCTGGTATTCTGGCACTAAGAAAGGCTGGAGTTAGTTTTCCTGGGTGGGATATATGGGGAGGCACAACTGGAATAGTACTTCTGGCGACCTTGCTTGGCTCTGAAGAGAAGCTTCATTCATAGAGTTTAAGCCCTGATGGGACCATTACAATATCTAGTTTGATTTCAACAGATGGAGAATCTACTGCTTTCCTTGGTAGTTTGTTCCGGTGATTGACCACTCTCCCTGTTAAAAATTTGTGCCTTATTTCTCAATTGAATTTGTCTGACTTTAACTTCCAGCCATGGGTTCTTGTTATTCCAGCTATCAAAATTCAGCCCGGCCATCAAAGAAACTAGCCGGTAGAATTTATCCAGGTTAGAGGTTTAAAAGTTGCCAGCAGGTCTGGGAGAGTTGGGCAAACTGGTCCCAAATAAACCAGAGCTGATGGGAAACCCACCCACTTTTCAGACGTCCTTATAAATTCCCAGCATGGCGTAGGCATCTTGGGAAGCTTGCAGAGAGTCAAGCATCTTTGGAGCAAACCTAGATGCAGGTTCAAGTAAATTTTGGTCCAGTTTATGGCTTTGATTCAAAACCACAGGGGGACGATGGTTTAGATGGAAAACTAGGTGAAACTCAGCAGTCTTCTTTTCTCAGAGAGCTTTAATTTGTTAGAATCTGGAATTCAAAGTAAAAACTTAGGAGGAGAAAGGTCACATACTACCAAACCACTAGGTGACTCCAAGGCAAGAACCATGAAGGGAAACTGCTGAGGTTCTCCAATGAATGGCAACCAGGGGAAAAGCAGGGAGCCTTCTCTTTAGGCTTGGACATTGCATGGGGGAGTGAGGTATGTGCAGATAAGTGGGAGGGGACTGGGTAAGGTGCCAAGGTGCAGATACACCCCAGTGCAACTTAATGCCAATTGTAACTCTGCACAATGAAAGAAATACTGCTGCATTTGTTGCAAAATATGAGCATATGTGCATAGGCGAGTATACAAATAAACATACTCATTGTGTATATTTGAGTCCTACATCGCAAATTAAAGGTCCATTTAGGGCATTTCATTGAACCTCTGAACTTTGAAATAAAGGCATTCAATGTGTTTATTTCACTCCAATATCACACATTCAACTAACTACAGCTGACAGATCTACCACAGCTCTGTTTAATTTTGCCTTAATTTCTTTCCTTTTTTATTTCCTTTTTAAAAAGAAAAAACCAAACTAAGGAAATTGCACACAAACAATGCCATTAATGGAACACAGTGAATACTGAACTGCAGAAAAAAACAGGAAGTTTGAGGTGATAGATCCAACAGTAACATGTCAAGCATCTCTGTGGGATGAGATTTGGAAATAACAGATTAATCATGCCTAACAGGACTTTCCTATTTCAAAGGAAAATGAATGCAGGTCTTAGGGAGCCATTTGGTTTCAAAGCAAGTGGAAGGAGACGGCAACCCCACCAGGAACTACTGTGCCCATTCCCACTACAAAGCCATTGTCAAACTGGCTTCACTGTTATATTTCCTTACACAATGGGCAATGTGCAGTCTAACATAACTTTTATTTTAGATCAAGGAGAACAACAAATGTAAAGTATCCAGGAAAGGGGGGAACCCAAGCCTAGACAGCTACACTGCAGTTTTATAGCCCCGCAAGCCTGAGTCAGCTGACACAGGCCAGCTGCTCTGCACAGGGGGAGAATACTCAGAGATTTAAAGGTGCAGCCCACAAAAAAGAATAAAGGCATCAGTCCAGACCACAACTATCAAGCCCCGATAGATGCAGACCAGGTAACCCTGGGATCCCCATTTACTGAAAAGCATCTGCACTTAGCCCACCCAGTCTGAAATCATATAGGCCAAAAGTGAGCAAGACCTGTTTCCAATTTTATCTGTAAGCAGTGAATTAGGTGCTTTTGTTCCTGGTTACTGCATTGAGGAGAGAAAATTTGACAGCTTGCACAACTCTTGTCCTGTCCTCTTTACTGCAAGAAAACATAAGATCTATAAGTGTGTGTGTGTGTATGTGTATCAAAGCAAATGCAGAGACACACGCTCTCTGCCAGCAGACTGGAGCAGGGTGGTAGGCAGCTGGCCACAGGGTGTATGCGCCATTCCAAATCCAGTTCCCTTCTGCTGTGAGGATGCCACCCACTGCGTCAGAGTTACATCACCTGCCTCTGACAGCTGGGGAGCCCAGGGGAAGGTTTTCTTCACCGGACTCTTAATGAGAGTCAGGCAGCAATCAGACATAAACAGCTCCACAGGGCTGGCATGGTGAGGTGAGATCTAAGGTGGTGTGAGGGGTGCATAGAAGGGACCTGACAAAGGAGGAGGAGGAAGGATGATGAAGAAGACTGCTCCAGACTAACATTTTCCACTCGTGCACACATAAACCCTCTGAACAAAGCTGTGTCGAGGGCTAGTTTAAAGCCAAGAGAAATGAAGTGAGATCTCTTGCTGGACACTGGGAAGTGAAAAATGAAGGTTGCAAAGGGTCAAGAGTCAAATTTTGGATCTAGATCCAACCTTCCCCTCAAAAGTAGTTTGGCCTGGGTATGGGGGAGAGAGGTTAGTCCCTTATCAAGATGAATGTATGCCGTTGCTATCATGATCTCTAGGTGCACTGACGACAGAGTTAAATGCACACAGAATGCATCTACCATGGCTGATGGTCACGGAGGCTAAAGGATCTCTCCTCCATTTCTGCACAGCAAGATGGGTCCTCAGGGAGAGACTGAACTGTGCCTTGGAGATGAGCAGATTCAGGCAGGAAGTGAATTCCAGAATTCAGGATCTTCCCCTCGGAGAATGCCCCAGCCTCTGCAGGACGAATCGAGGGCACAGAGTGGCTTATTGTGGGATTCAGACCTGGGTTCAGATTCTGCCCCCTGACCCTTCAGCAAAGTGGTTTGGAACCAGGATTCCAATATGAACATTGCTGGGGTAGAGAAGAAAGACTACAGCTGCTGTAATGAATGGGGAGCTGCTGGACACAGCCAGACTCTGGTCCTCTGGCTCCCATGCTAACTCAGCATCACTACTCAAGTTTTCCCAAAGTCCTGCCCTGAATTTATCAGTCATTGAAAGCACTTCTGAGTACACTACAAAGGGAAGTGACTGAAAGAGCTGTGGGGCCAGATCTCCATCAGTCCTGCTAGGTCACCGCTGTGTGACAGTCACATAGACTTCACATGGTGCCTACAGCTAAAACACCAGGCAGCTCTGGCAGTACACACTGTTACTCCAGGCCCCGAGGTATCCCTGCTCGGTAGGGGTGAAATTCCCTCTATGCAGAAAGATGGTGAAAAGCTTTCTGCTTATGCAGAAATATGCAGACTTATGCAAGAAGTCCCATTGTAGCTCTAGTCTGAGGAGCGGGAGGGAGCACAGACACTGTGCTGTCTCTTTAAACAAGTGGGAATCTTGAATCTCAGTGTTGCGCTTACCCATGAGCAATCCATTCTTTGATCACCTCACTCTTTGCCTTGCTTAGAAAAGAAATAAGCAGAGGGACTGGGGCAGAGGAGAAGAATTGCATTCTTTTTAAACCTCAAAGAGGTTCAGTGCAACTTACGGAAAAAGAAAACCATTTTTGCGGACTCCAAATTTATCAAAACCATCCCCACTTCCTTTGTCAATAAAAGGCTGCAGTGGATTACATGAGAGTTCTGGCCTGTAACTTGAAGTCTTGCCCATTTTTCTTTGCACGGGAGTAAAACCGTCTTGTCTGTGAAGCGTGGATCAAATTGTTTGGGTGTTGCAGGGGTTGGCAGTTATGAGTTTCTTTTTTATACCAGTCATCATTTCTCCCCTTCGTTATGTCTTTCCTCCAGTCAAGTGAAATGAACCCCCACAATAAATGCTCACTGCTATACGCCTCACCCAAGAATAACATCTACTGACTTCAGGGGAGCTTTGCCTTAGAAAGAAGCACAGTGTCAGACCTACAGTCTGAAGCGCTTTGGGGAGGCTGATTCTTCTGGCATCTGAGCCAGATTCCATTGAAGTCAATGGAAAAACACCGGCCAATTTCAATGGGCTTTGGATCAGGTCCCTCTGGGTCTGATTCTGCCTCCTTGGGCCTGATCCTCCCCCATGGGGCCCCATCCTCTTCTTCGTCTGAGCATGGACACACATCAGCGTCAGACCCATTGGAATGAGAGGAGAATCAGGTCCAATGAGCAGTGCCAGACTGAAGAATGTTGGGGCCATGTGCACTTTGGTAATTGCCCCTCTCTTTGCCCCTGGGGCAGGGGGAAAGGCCCCGAGGAGGCTGGGGGAAGGTGGCAGGGGGAGGGGATGTTGCAGAGTGAGCCCGCCCCACACAGATCCTGCAGCAGCTTCTGTCCCGCAGGGCTGGTCCAGCTGCCTGCTCTGGCCTGTTGGCTCTTGCCACAGTGTGCAAACGTGACCCACCCCAGCCTTGCCCCTTCCTGCCCTTGAGTTGGGTTTTTGTGTGTGGGGGGGGTTCTCCCTCCCCAGCAGCCGGGGCCCCCTGAGATGGGGACCCTGTGCATGTGCATCCAGCACACCTAGGTTAACCTAGATTAAGTGAAATTCACCCCTGGGCCACAGGGCCTTTGCACCACAAGAGTCCCTCGTGAGCCCGGCTTTGAGGACTGAAGCAGTGCCCAGGTCTCGTGCTGACCCCTCCCAACTGGGGAATGTCACCCACGTTCTCCCACAAGGCTAGATGGAGCCCCTAGGAGCGGCGTGGAACTGCTCTGGCCCAGCATCAGCCCAGGGAAGGAGACAACTCCTCTCTGGCTCTCCTCTTGTTCTGGTGGCAGGGAGAGCAGTTCCAGCAGCTTAAAAGGGGGCCATTTATTTCACTCCTCATGCCTGGCCAGCTGCTCTGGACAACAGTTAGGGGAGGGGCACAACCAGGGCTTTGCCTCCTACCCCACCCATTCCCTGAATACATACCCCCCCCCCCCGCCTTTTCTGTCCTCCCCTGGAAGACAAGGGCACAATCTAGTCTGTGGATTTCATTGGGGCTACTCAAGGAGTTAGGTCCTGCTCTGTGTGCGTACATGTGACAAAATCAAGCCCTCTAGCAATACAAAGGAGGAGAACAATGACCGCCTGACCCAGAAACAAAACCCTAACGAACCTAGAAGTCAATGGAAGCTGCAGCAGCTCTGAAAGACCCTGATCGCTTACTAGAGGTACCTGAATATGGAATTTGGTGCCTAGTTTTAGCCACCCAAACTCAGAAATTATGACCCTGTTCAGTGCTAGACAGAGGATGGGAAATGCCTTCCAGACCCTGTCAGTGACTGGCTCATGTCCTCTTGGTGATGTCTTTACACAATATTAAAAATGCAAGGAAACCACATGGACACAGCTGGATTCAAATCATCGTGTTTACCAACTATGCAAGGTTTAGCTACTTCTATACACTGCTCAGTTCCGGTGGCTTCTGTAATAGAAGACCCAGAGACGGAATAGGGGATCCCAAGTGATTTAAAGCAATACTACCAATTCCTATCCACTACAGTTACCCTTCCAGCTGTCTTAGCTTTTCAATAGTTACAGCTGCTGTTGCAGGTGCTAAGCCTATCTATAGTTTCTGAGCACTGCTGGCTTGCAACTCAGTGATGCATTGGCTCTGTCAGGTTTTATTAATTGTGCTGTGTAATAAGCTCTGCATTTATGTATCTCCTCCCACTGATTTGCTGGACTCCTATGTCCCCATGAGATGCTGACATTCTGCTTCGCTTGGCTTCTTTGACAATACTATACATCAGGTTCTCATCATTTCCACTCAGATCCTTGCCTCTTGATTCTCTCCCCCATGCAATTCTCTACCTCCATGCACCAGCAGTGCAGAAGGCCCCTGCTGCCTTTAAGTCAAAGCCAAAGTTGTCCTTGTCCAGCTGGGCCTTTCGTTAGTTTTATTATTGTTTTTCTGCTTGCCTGGATCCCGTGGGTAGGGATGAAGCAGACACTGCTTATTGCAGGGCTCATGACTTTATTAGACTCACAGTCAGATGCCACGTTCTTGCTGAAGAATCATCACAAACCAGACTAGATAACCAGCTCAGCCACACTGATGTCAATCTGGAGTAACTCCAGATTTACAGCAGCATAGGTGAGATCAGAATGTGGCCCACAGTCCAGGGCCACATGGGAATTGCAGGATATTTGCTGTCCCAACCCATGACCAGAACCAGAGAGCAGTTTTTCTTCTAAGCAGAATGGTGGGAATTGGCCATTGCAACAATTTTCTGACCAAAATGTACTTTTTTTTTTTTTGGGTTGCAAATTTGAAGTTTTCCACAGAAAATTTGTTCCCTAGCTGTCCCGTGTGCAAGGCTCTTGTGAATTTCTCGCTCTGCCTGCAAGCGAACTTTTTCAGTTCTCCTAAAATGGAAACCCCGGCCTGTGAAAGATTTTGCATTTTTGACTTTGTCCCAATTACATATTCCCCCCTCCCCACACCACACACACACAAAAGACTTGGAATTTTCCACAGGAAGGGGTTTCTATTTTCCAGCCAGTTCTACTTCTAAGCACATGGCACACTTTGTGCAGCAATGTGGGACACTCTGTTAGGGGCATCATGTCCAATAAAGGGAGAGAGGGACTGAATTTAAAGCTAAGCCTTGTTTTGGGGAACTCTCTCCTGGCCCCAGCCTCTTCGAACAATCAGCTGATCCTGCGAGGGGTGAGGTTATTCTTAGTGAATCTCTCCAGGGAGGTGAGTAAAAGGAAGTGGAATTTTTGCATATGCAACTGAATTGCGCTGGAGAAGGCTTTTGGCTCTGCTGCATTAATAAATATAGGACTAATTTTTGAGAGCGTAATTCATGCCAGCAATAGATAAGAATGGAATGCAGGTTCCCTCAGAGACCAGTCTAGAAGCCAGTTATCCTCAGATCAGAGTAGCAAGCATGCAATGAACGCAAAGGCTAGTCACCCATAATAAATCCAACCTAGAAGGCCAGAGCCTGCATTTGTAGAGGATGGAATACAGCCCCACCCAACTGCAAATTATGGAAGGCATGCCAAGCTCTGCTTGTGCAGCAGGAGTTTGCTATTTGCAACATTCAGAGCGACTGGGAGTCAATTTAAACACTAGGCTATCCACTCTGTCTATGATGAGACTGGGGGGGGGAAGGGGCAGGGAAGGGTGATTGGCCCAAGACAGTGGATGCTATTCTCCTGTCATGGACAGTTTCAATGGAGTTAATTCTGAACTGCAAAAAAGAAAAGGAGGACTTGTGGCACCTTAGAGACTAACAAATTTATTTGAGCATAAGCTTTCGTGAGCTACAGAGTGAGCTGTAGCTCACGAAAGCTTATGCTCAAATAAATTTGTTAGTCTCTAAGGTGCCACAAGTCCTCCTTTTCTTTTTTGTGAATACAGACTAACACGGCGGCTACTCTGAATTCTGAACTGCATCACTCTAAGTGAGAAAAGAATCAGGTCCAGTCAACTGAAGTCTTGATTGATTTGCAGGCTGATAGGTATTCCTCAGGGAGGTCATCTTTTTAAAGAAAGTGAGTACCAAAGGCAAGCAAAATATTTCTTTGTACAGGTATCCCCATTCTGTATAAATATTATGGTAGCACTGAGCCTCAGCTCAGTTCAGGGCCCCATTGTGCTAGGCGATGTATGGACATGCAGAGGAGACACTTCCTGTCCCAAAGAGCTTACAGGCTAACCAGACAAGACAGAAAAGGGTGGGATTTCTGAAAAGCAACTAAAGCCCATTGGAGTTAGGCATGCAAATGCCTTTGAGGATCTGGGCCTGAGTGACTTTCAATGGGATTGGGATGCTCCTAAATCACTGAGCTGGTTTTTGAAAATCCCACCCTGACGCACAAAGAAGCGAAGTCACTAGCTCAAGGTCACACAGCTGAGGAACAGTCCCTATTTCCTGACTTCAAGTCCACTGACATCTCCACTGCACCACGCTGCCTCCACGTGGAGGGCCCTTCCACCAGATTTCCAGGAGCCGGATAAGCTACCAAGAAGGGAAAAGAGAGGCACTTCTTGCTGGAAATAGCGAAAGAGACCACGTCTTCCAAAGAATCCTAGGGTCCCAGGTTTAAATGACTCAAATGATGAAGCTTCCGCAGGTTGTCTTGAGATATTATTCCACGGACTAATAGACCTCAATGTCAGGGCAGTTGTGACTGATAGCCTATCATTTCCTTTGCTCAGTCTCATCTCGTTACCTTTGGATCAGCCTGAACAATACTTTTATTTGCATTTTACAGCCTTAAAACCCTGGGACAGTTTGCCATTGGAACCTTCAGCTTATCAATAACACACTGAAAATACATTACCCCAAGGTCCTGATCACCTGTGGTCATTAAGAATCCCGTGGCCCTTTTGAAGTTGTAGAGGTATCAATTCTGGTCTCATGACCTAATTCTAATGCTCTGCCAGCCAAAATCCCTCCTGTAGTTCTCTGTAGACTGAGAGCTTTGCAACCCTTCTGTGCTAAGATGAAGTGTGATGTTGGAGTGCGCTGTTCAACACCCCATGTTATTGACAAGATGATTCTTGTGTACAAGGATAGATTGTGTGTTGGTTCACACCCTGTGCAACCCCACTGGAATCCACTGACTGTTGGAATCAGTGGAGTTCACAGAATCATAGAACTGAAAGGTCTTTGAGAGGTCTTCTAGTCCAGTCCCTTGCACTAAAGGCAGGACTAAGTATTATCTAGACCATCTCTGACAGGTGTTTGTCCAACCTGCTCTTACAAATCCCCAATGATGGAGATTCCACAACCTCCCTAGACAATTTATTCCAGTGCTTAACCACTCTGACAGTTAGGAAGTTTTTCCTAATGTCCAACCTAAATCGCCCTTGCTGCAATTTAAGTTGCATGTTGAGTGAGAGGAATGTAAGTTAGGGCAGAATTTGTCTCAGTTTTCAATATAGGGCTGTTTTATATTTTTAGTTGACTGTACAGAGTCCCAAACAAATTTTTTTTTAAATTCATATAACGTCAAATTTGGGGAGATTTTAACTCTGGACCCAACTCTTCCCCCATCTCAGCCTATATTTCTCAAATCATTTTTCTAGTGCTTTAGATATAGGGTTGAATTTTCAGAAATGTCTAAGCGACTTAGGAGCTAAGTCCTATTTTCAAAAGCAACTTAGGCATCTCACAGAAAGTTATAGACTTGGGCCAGAGTTTAAAGGTATTTAGGTACCCAAAGATGCAGATAGGTTTCTAGTGGGGTTTTCACAAGCACCTAACTCCCCTTGGTTTCACTTCTAGGTGCCTAGGCACTTTTGTAATCCGATTAGGTGCCTACTTTCATCCTTAGGTGCCTAAATAACTTTACAAATATGGCCCTTGTGCTACAAAGTCACTTAGGTGCTTGGGGAAATTTTACCCATGTTTCAGCAGTGCCATATGAAGGGGAATTGTCTCTACTTCAGTTTGGAATCTGGTGCTTTTGTGTGTATCAACCAAAACAGCAGAGGTGGCTTTTCCATGGGGAACTGGCTCACCAGTTTCCACTCCAGGCTCTGTCCTAGCATTCTTATGATGGGCAGTATGACAAAAGACAAGTTGCTGAGGGGTTGATTCAAAGTCCAGTGAAGTCAATGGGAATCGTTCCATTGGGTCAGGCCTTAGAGCACAGAGGTAAAATAACCCAACATACAAGATGGGGTTCTAATTCCATGGGGGAGTAGGGGTGGTCAGAAGCCACAAGAAGTAAAGTTCAAGGGTGTTAGAAGCCCTCTCTAACTCCCCAAAAGATTGACTTATAGGCCCACAATTCAAAACATGCTTGATGTTAAATGGTAGCCAACCCCTGGATGTAATAGTAGATGCCGTTTTGCAGGATGTTTAAGTTTCCTCCTATCTGATTTTAAAAAGAAAATGTAAATCCCAGTTCTTTTCCCTGGGTCCCATATTCCTGGTCTCATGCAGCTCTATAAATATCACCTTCGCTTCATTTGTTGTGACTTTTTTGGCAGCCAAGACTTTGTTGCCGTGGGGAGAAGTCTGTTGACAAAGATACCTAACTCAGCCGGGTCTCTGGTTGCCTATTAAACATACTCGCTGTTTTTCAGTCTCTTGCTGCTCAGAGCCTTGTAACTTCACTGGAACGAGGTGACATCACATGCATACATTATGAGATACTCTCGCCTGCTGGCTAGCAGGCTGGTGAAAACAAGTATCGGTGTATTTTGCAGAAAGTAAATGACACTTAATTGAGCTGCCCGGGGCTGTGCTATTGAAGGTTTCTGGTGTCAATATACCTCATAAAAAGCTATGCTGGAGTCATCAGAACACTCTTCCCGCCCCCACTCCAATATATAAGTTCAACCTTTGAATGTGCATTGTTTGGCTGTGCATCTACCCAGATATCCAGCTAGGAGGGCATGGTGTCATGGGGTACATCTACACTGTGGTAAAAGACACTATGGAAATTTTCACAAATAAAACCCTCAGTTTAAGATTTCAACAAGAGAGGATTTCAGGCTCCTTTTCCACAGCTAAATAAATAAAACTTCCCAAATAGATATACCATTGTGGTCAGTGAAGCTTGCAACTGCAAGAGCAGCATGTAGTCACCCTTCACTGCGTGGGGGATGCAGAGCCACCCAAGGAATAGAAGATCACACAGCACTGAGGACCAGATGGATGAGCTGAACTCCTGGTCAGGCCCCTCCACAGGTGGAACAGGTTCCATTTCTATTAGCAATTCCCTCTGTGGGAGTCTAGAGGCTGTGTTTGACATGTCAGATCGGACTCAGAACATGATCCTGGGGAGCTCTGCACACCTGCTCTTTATTTAGAGATTAGGCAGTCAAGCTTTGGAGAAAAATGGGTGGGAAAATGAGAACTGAGCTATGCAATACTTCTAATGGCGTGTTAGAGAAATAGTCTTCATTAAATCAAAGCCATGTTGCTGGAATCCTTTGGGGCTAATCAAATCCTCTCTCTATTCCTGTATCTCACTAGTGCATCCTCCAAGATACTCTCATGGAAAGATACATGTTCTAAGTGGATTTTAAAAAAAACATTTAAAAGGCAGGCTACAAGGATCCTGAGCCCAAGGTGTCTCAAAGCCATTTGGGAGTAACTTCTTTGAATGCTCTATTTTAAGAGAGTAGAGATAGCAGTGTTATGTAATAGATAAAGAACTGATCATTGGAGAATTTAACAGCTCTGAAACAAAGATGGACAAATATGCCCTATCAGGCGCATGATATGTGGGATCTCAGTCTCCTAAACAGGAAGTTTATTAAAGAAAACAGCTGCAGCTAAAGAAAAACAAATAGATTTCCACACAGCTTGAATTCCAGCTTTGTCACCCTTGTTTACCACTGACTACTTCAGCAAACAGAGACACTGACTGGCTGAATGGTATGCTGCAAGCCAGCAGAAATCAGAGGTTTTCAAACTGACATTTTCCCACCCTGCACCCTCAATATAGGTGCTTCAGGAATTCCCCAGGCTGATGACATCTTCAGATGCTTTTTCTTACATGGCAGACTTCTCCACCACAATCTGCCAGTACTGGGTGAGTAGTTTCCTGTATTAGTACTACTTTGCCATTGTAAGAGAGGTGTCAAGGCGTGGCACTTGGCATCTTGTATGAGTGGTTCATGTCTCCTAATGGCCGTCTCCTATTAAGATAAGATACTAAGAGAAAGTGTTTTCAGAGCCACAGGTTATTCTGTGGACAACATTGACTATCAAGGACTCACTCTGCAGCCAGATCTTGGTAGCAATTTCCAGTTATATTAGCACAACTGGGAAATTCATGTGACTCATCATTATTGCATATGCCACAGGGCAACACAACCCTCTAGGAAGAACTGTTATTTATCCATGTGTCTTATCTATTCCTCATGTGATAGGGAAGGGGGAGAAGCTTCTTTTGGGGGATACCTTGGGCTAAATTCTTCTCCCAGCTACCAAATCAACCCTAAAAGAGAAAAGGAGTACTTGTGGCACCTTAGAGACTAACAAATTTATTTGAGCATAAGCTTTCGTGAGCTACAGCTCACTTCATCAGATGCACGAAAGCTTATGCTCAAATAAATTTGTTAGTCTCTAAGGTGCCACAAGTACTCCTTTTCTTTTTTGCGAATACAAACTAACACGGCTGCTACTCTGAAACAAGTCAACCCTACTGATTTCTACAGTTTGCACCAATGTGAAAACATAGTCAGGCCCATTACCTGGAACCCTATCCCCTTTAAAGTCAGTTTTTCCAACTCCCCCCCACCTCCCAAATTCACCACCCCACCATTAAAAAATAAAAGGTAGAAGCAGCAGCAAATATACAGTGCTAGAAACCTGCTGTGGAACTTGCTGGGGTTTGTAGCAGCAAATCCTGGCCAATATGACAGACACATCACCGAATAGCTATGCTGAGAGTTCTATTTTTAAACCTCTGACTTGGCTACCTATTAACTCCCCTTACTCCTAGGACGATCCACAGAGATTCCCCTGCATTTGTACAAGGCATCAGGCCTGATTCCTGCCTTTTAACCTTTATGATTTGTTTTCATCTCCAAGAGGGAGAACTGCACCCCTGGACCATATTTCAAGGCCCGGCTGTGTTAGTTTTGGACAAGCCCAGAGCCATTTCATACTTTGCACTGGCACAGCCTTGTTATGCCAGCTGCTTAACAACAACACACCTGTATGCAAGCTGGGTCTGTGGGCTGCGAGGCGACCGGGCAGTGGTCCTAATTATTACAGGGTGACACAACGGTGCTGGCATGACCTCATGGATTTATTTTAGCCGGGTGATCTGACGTGATGGAGAGCACATGTTTTTGCAGCTGTCCAAACCCCCCTTGGGGAACCCAGGCATACCTTTTTTGTACCCCTCCAGGCATAGAGCTGGACACCTGTGTACAGGAATTGGAGTCATCCAAAGGACCTTAGCAAAGATGCTTCTCTTTCCTTTTGATCTTTAATTAATTTACCTGGTGGGAAGATTTATTGAACATTTTTTAGCTATCATTATTGATTTAGAGATTCTTTATTTATTAAAATCAAAGCTTCAGTGTAGCGTGTCAGAGTAAGCCAGAGCTCTACAAACTCCCTGGTGCGCACACAAAGGCTGACGCACTGGCACGGCAAAAACTTCTTTGTGGGAAGTTGACGAGCTGCTCAGGAAAATATTAGACACATTTATGTAATAATGATAGTTCACGCTCACACGGAGCCTTTCAACAGAGGATTCAAAAGGAGTTTATAAACATTACCAGCCACACTACTTCCACAAGGTAGGTACAATCTGTTTTAGAGATGGGGAAACTGAGGCACAAAAGTTTTGGGGGTTTCAGAAGTGGCTATCTATTTTGTGCACCTCAGTTTCTTGGATGCCCAAACTTGAGTCAGTGATGTCCTGATTTTCAGATGCATTTTCCATTGACTGCAACTGCTCAGCACTTGCAAAAAACCAGTCCTGAAGTATCTCAGATTGGGCACCAAACGTCAGTGATCACTCGTGAGAATATGGTTTTAAATGTTAGAACTAGGAATAGAACCTAGGAGTCCTGTCCCGCATCCCTCAGTTCTAATCCAGCCACCCCCACCAGCAACCTGCAATTACACGAGCTAGGCTAAGTGTTACAAGGACAATCAATCTTTGTGGAATAACTTGAGCAACAGCCTAGATCAGAAAAAAATCTGCCCCCACCTCAGGTTAATGTTGCACAGTTTGCCAGGCATATCACCAGTCTTTTTCATTGTCCTTTGAAACATGAGATATGAGCCAACACCATGGAAAGAAAAACAGAATCATGCAAATTAAAAAAAACTCTATTAGATCAGCTCCTCCATCCCTGCACTGTCCTGTGAGAAGGCTAATGCCGTCTCTAAGACCTTGTCCTGTTCCAGTTTAAAATGGACAATAGGGCTTCTTTCACTCCCCTTCCTTCACTCACCATTAGGTCTCCCCGTCCATATTCACTCAAATTTTCCCCTTTGCTCATTTTCATTCCATGGTTTCTACTGACAACCCCTGCAGTAATTCCCTTCCCTCTTCAGCATCTACACCCTTCAATACTTGTAGACGGTTGTAATTGCTCCTGAGGCAAATTTGCCTAGGGAAGAATGGCTGCCCCCACAGTACCCCTTCTGTAGGAAGATGGAGGACTACAAGTCACAGGGCCAACAATCGGACACCTTTCCCCACAGGACAGCTGGCAGGGGTTGTGAGGTCTCTTCCTTTGCCCTTGTTTGTGCATGCGTTGGGGCAGCATTCCAGTGGGTTCCCTCAGCGCCCTGGGCATCGTCTGGGACTCTGCCACCCTTCTGTTGAGGCTCTGACCTCATTCACCTCCATGCCTTTTTGGAGTGGTGCCTTGAAGTTGGCGGACCCCAGTTCTTTCCGGGACTGGGCCCCCACCACATTGGGGGAGCAGGTCAAATAGGATGGCACCTTTCGCCAGCACTAACCCAAGTTCCCTGACTTACCCACCCTTCACCCACACAGCCCTCACACTAACCCACTGTGGCCATTGCTAGGCATACCGGTGTGAAGTGGCTGTATCCTGAAGGCACCACTCCTCCTCTGCCACAGCCAGCTTTCAGAGAAGCATCTCAGGCAGGGTGCGGGGAGGGTCCCAGACACAGCAGCCCCCACAGCCGTCCATGCTGGCCAAGCATCGCACTGCAGCCACTCCCTGCCTCAATTTACTCCTCCAACACGGGTCCCCTCAGCCTTCCCCACACAGGTTGGACTGGGTGATATGGCAGAGCCCTCCAGTCAAGTCACTAAGTGAAACTGAACCCCTCCGGGGGTAACAAAAGTCCAAACAGCTCTGCTGCCCTGCTTGGATTGCACTGCAGCCCACCCTCTGGGCTCAGTTCCAAGCCCATTCCAGGCTACTTAAAGTCTCTCTTCTCTAGGATAGAGCCCTGACTCCTACGCCACTTCCCTGAAACCCCCTTGCATCTCCCAGATGCTATTTTCGGGCCTTCCACAGGAACCCAACTTGCTCCCTATGGTTCCCTCTCCAAACTGAGTTCACTGCTCTTTTAGGAGGTCCAGGTATTCATCAGGCTGTCACTTGACCCCAATTAGTCCAGGGCTGAGAGGCAGCTAATTATGGAACAGGCAGGATTGGCCCCATTTCTCCTTGAAGAGGCCAGTCATTCTGTGACAGGGTTTTTTTTTTTTTTCTATTCTTCTATTTCTGTTCACCACACCACCATTCTGGAAAAGCCAGCAGAGGGGACTCCAGAAGGGTATTAGAGAACTGGGGATTTCACAGACTATCCATAGGAGGCTACCAGAGTGGGGGTGTTTGGGAGGGTGACATAGACAATCCCTAGAGTGTGACAGAAGGAGGAACAGCACCGTGGGTTACACACAGGACCCACACCATCCCATGAGTGTTAAACCACCAGCCCCACCCCTAATTAAACCACTTTAGTCACAGTCCTCAGCCAAGTGACCTACATTTTAAAAGGGTCAGTGCTCCATACAATGTACATTTGGTGGGTGAGATTTCCAAAAGTGCCTATGGGAGCTGGGCTTCATGAGTTTTTAAGAAAATCACCCAACGTCTCCATATTATTGCGAAGCATATGCTTAATTTAAAGCTCATCCTTAAATCCTATCAACTGCAATGGGTTTAAAGCACTGATTTAACATTAAACAAATGTTTAAGTGCTTTGCTGAATTGGGACTTAAATTATTAAATTTGATTAGATTCGATTTGATTAGAGGTAAAATGTTGAAAAGCACCTAAATGTTTAAAGACTCTAAATCCCATTGACTGTTAATGAGACTTAGACTCCTAAATGCCTACACAATGTTTCAAATGAGATTTAAAATCCTAAATCATTTAGGAATGTTTGTAAACTTTACCCTAGATCTTTCCAGCGCATCAGTTTGAACTACTCATGTTACAATCCCTCTGTGGGCATTCAAAGTACCCTTAAAATGCGGCCCTGTGCAGAAAAGTAACTATTAAAAATGACACTTTGTTACCAGAAACATTTGCCCGGCTTGTTTCTGGTGAGTCATATCCACTCACTGTGAAGAGCAAAAACATGTTTTTACTCCTGTCAGCATTGCACAACCAACACAGCTTGGGAAAAACAAGCGAGGAGCTATTCTACCTTGTGCATTGTCACCGCAGGCACCAATTCCACAATCTCCATAGTAACATGAATACTTAGCTCGTATGTGGCTCTGTTCATCAAAGAAGTTTATAAAGGAAGATATCATTATCACCATTTTACAGACGGGATCCAGGGACACCAAGGTGTGGAAGGGTTTGTGCAAGGTCTTGGAGGTGAAAGAGTTGGAATAGAACCTCATCTCCCAGGCTGCTGGAGCATTCTGCTGAATAAACCGAATGTGCAGTATTAGCAATTACAAAAATCAGAGCTGCCTTTATATGAAAGTCACTGGCAAATAAATATACATCTCCAAGAAATCACTGTTGTGACTATACTCGCACTTCATTATAGTCAATACATCAGAAATAATTATAAATGTAGGAGCACTTCAAATCACTAAAAAATGTGAACTAATTTAGCCTGGCAACTACCGCTGGGTGAGGTTTTTTTTTTCCAAACAAATAGCTTATTCACCAAAAAATGCAGGTTTGGGTTGACTGCACTATTTATGAAATTGGGTCAAACTCAGCAAATAGTTGTGGCTGAAAAAAAATGGGGAAAAAATTCAAGAAAAACTGAAATGTTTCATATGGACATTTTCAAAACGAAACCTTTTGATCCTTTGTTTCAAAAGTAAGTTTTGTTTCAAAATGTGTCTAGATCTATTTAAACAACATCATTGACAAAAAAAATGGACGGGAAAAAAAGATGAAAGGAAATGAAAAAAATGAAAACATTTTGTTTGGGTCAAAGGAAACGTTTCCTTGTCCCAAAAGGAATTTTTTCTCCCAATTTACGAGTGTGGCCACCGAAATGAAAAAAATCACTCACTCAGCTTACTCACAATGTCCATATAATATATTGTTATTGATGCTGAACTGATGGGGGAAACTGAGGCATAGTCTGATTAGGTCCAGTCATACAGAGCCACAGAGCAAGGTTTAGAACTCAAGGCTTACTGAAATTTTCCTTAGACTTAAAACATGGAAATAGCATTAGCGATAAAATGTGCCTTTTTTGTTATTCGGAATGGTGTTTTAGACCCTGATTCAGGAAAGCACCACGGTTAAAGACAACACTTCATCATGTGCCTAACTTTAAGCACATATTGAAGTGCTGTTGTGTTAGCCTCCATTTTGGCTGACTCACTGGGGAGCGAACGGGACACTCATAGAGCTAAAAGCATGAGCTGCTACAGCTTGAGCTAAAGAGCAGGACGCTGCAGCTGGGGCTGTAACAGACATATCCTCTGTGGATTGGACACAGAGAGGAACCTGTAACCACACTGACTAGTGGTCTACACACTGTCCTGAATAGTGATGGACTTACGCATGTGCCTAAGGCCCAGATTCTCAAAGGTATTTAGGCACCTGAACTGCTATCCTGAGTCAGGAACTAAATGTGGAGTAAATAATTAATGGTGCCACGAGAAAAATCATGCTCCCTTTTACATCCATGGAACCACAATGATTTTGCCAGGGTGCTTTGGGAGAAATGAAGAGCAATTCAGCCCAGTGTCCTTAAGAGAATGCTTCATCTCAGTGCAATCACATGACCTACCTGCAGCCAACTACGTGATTCTCCATGGAGCCGTGCCAAGAAGAACAGATACACCAGTGTGAATTGCTGTCAACCACAGGTATATCTACTGCAATAACACCAACAGATTTTCAAACCAGCCTAAGGAAATTAGGTGCCCAAATCCCATTGACTGTCGGTAGGAGTTGGTCACCTAATTCCCTCAGATTTATTTGAAAATCCCAGCCTAAATATTTAGAGCTGCTAGCGATGGACCCAAAATGTGGGGACCTAAACTCTACAGCTTATACCAAACTTTAAATGACACCTCAATGACTGCTTATTGAAACAGTCCAAACTATAGGCCTATATCCAGGTGTGATAGACCCACCCAGGTCTGGATGTGACCAGGTAGTTCACAGATGATTTTTTGTTGACACTTCCCAAGGCATTTTGAATCCATGCTTCTTCTTTCTTTAGGCAAGAGAATTCTATCTGCCTCAGAGTGGCAGAGGTTGGGGTGTCCTGGAAAGAGACTTTTGAACAGCCTCGGGGAATTAAGAGATCAAGGCCTCGATTAGCAGAGCACTCGACCACACACATCTTTCACTTAACACAACATGCTTCACTTCAATGCATGCGTTTATGTGCTTTGCTTAACCGGGAACCCAAATCTCTCTCTCTCTCTGGGTATACCCATGGTGCAGCTGGACCTGTAACTTCCATCTTTGGTAGATGTACAGGTGCTAGCTTTGATCCGGCTAAAAACAGCAGTGTAGCTGCAGTGATGCCGGCAGCAGGACAGGCTAAGCACCACTGCACCTTCCTGTCTGGGATGATTGGTACGTATTTGGGCAGCCAGTCCTTCTTGTCCCCCATGCTGCTGCAGTCATGCTGTTATTTTTAGTGGGCTAGCTCGATGAATGCTAGCGCGGGTATGTTTCCCAAGCTGGAAATTACACCCGATCCACCAGCTGTAGTGTAATGTAGGTGAACCTTCTCTCTCAAACAAAATCAGTCTTACCCTGAAACTGAATCGTCTCACTCTTGCCTTGCTCCGTCCCTACCTGCGACTGGCGTATGTGCTCACCCTGGTGTCATAACTGCTGAAGAGAAAAACCAGCCACTGCTGGATAAGTGTCTCCGTGTATTCTCTGGCCTCCAGCCACAATCACACTCATCAAGTCCAGTGCACCACCCATGTAATTTACAGCTGAATGATGAGAGTTGACAAACAGCGATTTTTTTTCAGATCAAAGGAACTATGGCAAAAATGCTTGGGGGGTCCCAGTGGTCTATGTTTTCTGTCATATGTTTCCTGTTCTGCTCCTTCCTAATTTTCTTCCCCCTCCCCATTCCTCCAAGGCTGGTGGTCATGCAACCCCAGCCTCTTGATTCTTTCCAGAACCCAGACTAGATCATGTTTTGGCCTCCATATGCAATTAATTTCAGCTATATATGGCATGTGGGGCATAATCTCTGATTAGGAAAAGCTGTTTTACAATGAAATGCAATTACAGAATGAGTCGAGGATTGTGCCAGGGAGAGTTTATTTGGACTTTTCATAAAGAAACAAAACAGAATGTGTGATCTTTATTGCTGCTGAAAGGCGCCAGATTGCCAGCCCTGAAGAGCAAGGCCAGCGCTTTATACAAAGAGGAGGCACAATGTGGGAAGTTACGGTAAATGCCCTCCATGTTGCCTCCTGCTGGTGTCTCGTCCATCATCTGAAAGAACCACTGCTAAAGCAGAGGTGGGAATTCCTTCTCCAGCATATCTAGAGTCCTAGATCTTGCTGTTGAGATGAGCCGAAAGAACTAGCATGACCAATTGCAGAGGGTAACAGACTGGTTGCTAAAAAGACTATGTTCTGTTCCTACCATTGGCCTGCTGTGTGACTTTGGGTCACTTCAGCTCTCTGTTGCCTCTCCCATCCTTTGTCTCGTTAGATTGTAAGCTCTTTGGAGGAGGGATTTTTTTTCTTTCATGTGTGTATGCACAGAGCCTAGTACAACAGCAGTAATAAATACCTAGCTTTTATCAGTAGATCGCAAAGCACTTTACAAAGAGGGCAGTATCATTATCCCCATTTTATAGATGGGAAAACTGAGTCTCAGAGAGGTGAAGTGACTTGCCCAAAGTCACCCAGCAGGCCCATGATAGAGCTGGAAATAGAAAGCAGGGTTCCTGAATCCCAGTCCCATGAGTTATCCATGACTCGGTCACACTGCCTTCCCTCCCAATGGGGTCCTGAGCCTCTAGGTGCTACCATAATATAAATTGTAATAACAGAGCCAGCTGAGGGAGAAGGTTTCTATGACATGGACTTGTTCACAAGGAAATGAACTAAGGACACCAGCTTGTTTCTCAATGTCACCAGGAATTCCAGGTGACCATTGTCACAGTTCAGGGAAATTGTACCTTTATTTCCTCTCCATGGTTCCTCAAGGGCATCTACTCTAGGCTCCCAGCTCCTCAGCCATCACCTCTCTTGTGTAGAGACCCACATTTCTCTCCCCCTGGCTAGGGCTTTTTCCAGGCTGTACTGCTCCCTGCCTATACTGTGATAACCCCAGCAAGCCAGACTGCTTCATGCAGTCCTGAGTTATCATACAGCTCTTTCTAAGCAAGCACATTTATTGTTAAGGTGAGAGCATTACAGAGAAAACATTAAAAATAAATAAAAGAACCTACACATGGGCTAAAAAGCTAAACAGAAATCATTGGCCCCAATTCCAACCTTAGCCTCTGGTAGGTGTCAGTCCCATGTTTTTCCCCCTGGTTACAAGTTCATTACTGTCTCATATTCAGAACCAGAACCACCATGAATAGTTCAGTCTTTCCTTTATACAGTTTGAACCTTCGATCTTAGCCTCATGTTACAGATGATCCTCAGACAACGGTCCAGTCATCAGGACATAGCTTCAAAGAGCTGGGGGTTTTTTTGCACAACCTGAAGTGGATGATTTGAATTAACCTCTCCCCAGGGATTCCCCAGGAAATTCACTTCACATGAATTGTCCCAAAAGTCCAGCCTTGTCTGGCACATTTTCAGTATCACCCTCTGAACACCCATGTCTCACGTCTATTATATCTCCCCCCTCGAGAGGTTATATACAATCCCGTCCGACAATAATACATAACCCCCATTCATTGAATACAATAGACCCCAAAAGTACTTAAACTTAATTCAATAAGGTCTGCTAAGGATACAGCAGGAAATTGCCATAGCTGTCACTATCCTGGTGTGCAGCACAGTCATGGGTGGCTGTTGATTTCTTCACATACACTACAACTGGGGAGGGGTGGGAAAGTTGAGAAAAAATGTAGTCTCTTTTTTACCAAAATGTTTTTTTTTCCCCAGCAATGAAAGCTTTCCAGCCAGCTCTAGAGGTCATTGTTAAGGAATAATTTTTATTTCCCATTTCCCAATTTGAAAACCAACTTTCCTGATTTTGTAAAAATAATAATAATAATAAAAAACCCTAAACCATTTTTGACCAAAATTTTCCAACCACTATTACAGTTACTCATATCCTTAACTGTTGGCAGGACTGGGGTACAAGTGTGTGTAATATGGAGTAGCTTTATTTAAACATGTATTGTGCAGGTATGACTGCACATGTATACTCACTATATATTTAAATAAAGTTGCTCTATGTTTATGGCAAGAATAAGGCCAAAGGGCATGCAGAAAAAAGAACGTGGTTCTAGGAAAAGCTTTAACTTTTTGGACTTCGACATATTCAACAAGATAGAAAAATGTCCCTTTCACTCCATCTCTGTGGTCCATGCTCCAGCACCTCTCATGTTTGTCGATACCTCAGATTGGATCGAGGTTAGAGGATCTCTGATATCAAAGCAAAAACAAACAATCCCCAGGCCCCCAAAAGCCCAAAGCTCCATCAAACAATGCTTTTTCCATCATTTCTCTTGGCTGTCAAAGAACCCTTGGCTTTTGATTAATTTTTGTTTCGAGAAGCAGTAGAGGAAGTTCCAGGATGCAAAGTTGGTTCTAATAGTCCATGTGGATGGAAATTGTCATTGCAGATCATGGTAAACACATCTTGGAAGAGTTATTAACGGACTACCCTGGAACTTCTGAACCACTTCTAGTGTGCAGCTAATTGCACCAAAGCCTAAAGCGTCAACTAGCAAAAGCCATGTTGCAAATGAGAAAGTCGGGAATGGTTTAGGTAGTGCTGGGACGCAATCACCCCAAAGGAACTCACAAAATATCTATGCCAATCATACAAAAACATTTACGCTCATATTATTGTGATATGTTTTATACTTCATTGGTGATGCAATCCAAATGTCTACTTTTCCCTTCGTTCCTTCTGCATTACTATCTGGTGCTTTGACTTATTCTCTTGCTTTTGTAATTGATTACGCTGAGCCTGGTGAAAGGGAAAACATGATACACAATCAAGGACCAACCTAGAAACAAAGTTATAAGCAAAAAACAAAGGTTACGAGATGGTTGTAGTGCCAAGTACCTTAATGTCTCTGTGCAGAGAGGGAAAATATATAACTGTGCTTAAAAAGAAAAAAAGAATACGATTTATTACAAAAAACTATGGTAAAGTAAATTTATTGGGCAAGGGTTAAGAAACTAAGGCTCCCCATCTTAAAAACATGAAGGCACATATTTAATTTTACTTATCTGAGTATCCCCATTGTCATCAATGAGGCAACTCACAGGAGCAGAATTATTGAACGTGTGTTTGCTGGAGTGAGACATATAGGATTATCAAAGTCCTAAACGTTTGGAAAGGCTGGGACAAAGAGCAAGTGAGCAAGGATTAAAAATAAGTAAAATAGAGACAGAGAAAGTTGGCAAAAGGACCTTGGCAAAGGAAGACAACGATCAATCAATTTCAATATCGTTAAAAATGTATAAGCAAGGGAACCTCAAGATGTTCATATGCCAAACTGAGTAATGTTGTGATCTTATTGCTGCAATCTTTGCTGTATATCATCCTCCCCACATATTATTCAACACCCTCTTCTTGCAGACTGGCTAATATTCGAGCTTGCAAAGGCACAAGCAATGAGAGATTTTACTCTTGGCGCCAATCAATTTATTTACACAAGATTACCCACATGAGTGAAGTTACTGCAGGATCAGGGCCTTAGGGTTGCACTAGTGCTTCAGGGTAGGAATCTAACTTTTGTACACTTATTATTTCTATTACAGTAAGTCTTATCGGCCCCACTGTGTTAGGTGCTGTACAAACAGAGCAAGAGAGAATCCCCACCCTGATGATCCTACAATCTAAACATCAAAACTCAAAATGAAAACCATTATTCTTATTGATTATTTGTGTTGTGGTAATACCTAGAGTCATTAACCTTATTCTAGGTGCTGTATAAACACTAAATAAGAAGACGGCCCCTGACTCAAAGAGCTTACTGATTAGATTCTGCTTCTCCCTTTCTAGTTCTTAACTAGAGGTGGTCAAACAGGTCAGACATGTTCCTTCCCAAAGGTTTTTTCATCAGAAAATAGGGTTTCTTTGAAAATTGAATTTATTTTTGGAAGTTCGTTTTGTTATGAATTTTTTCCTGTTGCTAATTTTTTTTTCAAAATGAAAAATTTCAGGAAAAACACCTCAGATTTTTTGTTCATAGCAAAATATTTCGGAAAGAAAAACAAATTTACATCCTTTTTGAAAATTTTCACCCTCCCCACCTACTGACTGTTTTCCAAATCTTCAAAAGTTGGAAAACATTTAAAAAGTGGGTGAAATGAGATGGAGTAGAGACTTGGATATTGATTTCCAACCTTTGCTAGTTCAGAGCAAAGGTAACACTTTGGGCTTGTCCACACATGGGATTTCAATTCACAGCCTACCTGGCTCTGGAATAATTTTAATGTGTAACAAGACTGTACACTTTAAAGTGTCATGTTAACATTTCAAAATGAGCATATACCCTTTTAAGTGTTCTTCCTATATAGGAGGTCAGACTAGATCAGCAGTTATCAACCAGGTTCCAGCGGGTCTGCCAAAATAAACCAGAGAGCAGGGCCAGTGTTAGACTCGCTGGGGACAGGGGCAGAAAGCCGAAGCTCGAGCCCCGCTGCGTGGAAATAAAGCTGAAGCCCAAGAAACTTAGCTTCATGGGGCCCCCTGTGGTGTAGGGCCCTGGGCAGTTGCCCTGCTTGCTACCCTCTGTATGTCAGCCCTGGCTTTTAATCTACTGGATGGGCAGAAAAACTGTTGTTGTGGCACAGGTGGGCTGTGGAGTTTTTAATAGATTGTTGGGGCGGGGATGGGCAGGGCTCAGAAAGAAAAAGGTTGAGAATCCCTGGAACAGATGATCTGGTGGCTCTTTCTGTGCTTAAACTCTATTACGGTAAAACTGAAAGTGTTTTCATTTTCTCACACTTTTTTTATGTTTCCCAGCTCGAAGAAGTTGGAAAGCGATAGGAGAATGTGGGAAACTGAGGAACAAACCCACACACCGATATTTTGGAAATTACCCCTGGGAAAAAGAGAATTCCAAAAGGGGATTTTTCTCCATTAAAAAAAAATTGCATGAAAAATCCCAGTTTTATCCAGTTCTATTCTGAACCTTTGGGGTTTTCAGCATTGGGGTGCAAACCTAATAAAAAACAGCTCTCTCATAAGGTTCCTGGTGCTTCCATCTCCTAATGGCACTGGCTTTAAGAGCATGCACAATGCCCAGTGATGGCTGAAACCAACCCGTGGGAGGCACAGAAGCGCATATGAAAAAGGTCAGTTGGAGCTTTGGAGGAAGGTTTGGTTTAGCTTTTTCAGCCTCTTCTCTGAACCATTTTCCCTGCTTCAGCTATCATGGGGTTCCGGAGATGGAAATAATCCCATTGTCACTTTGTGATGCAATGGTTGTCTTTGAGCTTTGTCTCTGCAGCCTGCATTGGAGTATGAACAGCCTGGCCTGCAGACTCAGGGCTCTGAGGTTAACTTTGACTCTCCTGGTCTGTGTTCCCAGCTCCTCAGCGGCATATTCCTCAGGTTACCTCCCCTGCCTTGGCTACAGACATTGACCAGAAAACACTTAGCTGTGGTACATTCAGAAAACCAACTCTGACATTTCTGAGCCCTGTCCTGAGAGAGGAGGTGGGAGTTGCTCCTTGCATTCCAGCTGGCGGCAGGGATAGCTCTCCCTAAATCCCTTTTTGACTTGCTACAGAACTCAAATATGCCCCAACCAATCACAACACAAATCAAACTGGTGGAAGATTTGCAATGGCTTCCTTTGAGGTGGCCTTGCTGACGAGAGAGTGTCTCTATTGCTTATTGTGCATCAGAACTCCTGGGTTCTAAGCCCAGCTTATCCACTGACTCACAGTGATCTCTGGGGCCAATCACTTTCTGCTGGGACTTTCAAAGGAGCCTAAGGAATTAGGTACCTAATTCCCATTGAAATTTAGTAGGATGTAAGCACCTAACTCTTTTAGATATCTTTGTAAATCCCAGTCTTTATTGCCTGTGACTGAGTTTCGCCATCTGAAAATGGGCATTTGACTACCTCATTGGTTGTGGAGGGGGTTAATTAATTAACTGCTGTTTGTAAAGTTTCTGAGACTTTCAGATGAAAGATCCCTGTAGGGCTGGTTGAAAAATGGCGAGTATTTTGTGCCAAAGAAAGAAAGAAATCCTTTTAGGTGAAAATTTGTGGAATTTTTCAATTTCTCCAATGAAATGAATAATTTCAGGGTTTCCTTTTTGCAGGATTCCCTCTCTCCCCCTTTTCCTCCCCCACTGGAAAAGCAGGGCTGAAAGAGAAAGAACTGAGTGGGGGTGAGGAGTGGGGAAGAGATTCAAAAACCAAAACAAAAATGCTGTTTTAAAATGTGTTTCAATGAAATTTTTTTGACCCTTTGTATCATCCATCTTGTATGGTATGTGAGTTATGTACAGCTCTATCCTCTTGTAACATATAGCTCAGATTATATGAATTGTGTACAGTCCTATCCCTTTGTAACATGCAGCTCATACTTTCTTTATACAGTGACTTCAGACAGTTAATGCCAACTTGGATGGGGAGTTGCACAAATTCCCTGTCTTCCAAAGCTTTGTCTCATCTACCGCATTTCACCCCACCCATCAACTTCTTCCAGGGATTAACTTCCACAGCCTTCTCCCACTCTACTCCTGGACTGAAGCTGTTGCTCCACATCCTGAAGTTTGCAGGGCCAGTTCTGATTTTCAGAGTTCTGTTCCATGGCCCATGTTCTGAACTGGCAGCACAATTCAACAGCCTGGAGTTTATTTCCGGACTCAGGATGTCTTAATGCCATGTTGTGTTGGGATCATGTTATGGCAAGAAAAGGACCCATTGGTTATGGCCAGAAAGGGACACTAAATTGTCCCGGGGCTGGGGAAATGTGAATTTATTTTAATCTTTACATTTGTTCCATAGACAGAGTATAGCATTATAGTATACCTTTCTCTCAGCAACATCAGCCCCTCTGGTGTCTGGGCTCTCACGAGCTGATCCACTACAGCTGAGAACTGAACATCTGTTCCACTGGACCTGGCAGAAGTGCCTGAGGATGGTAATACGTGCTCCAGACTTCAGCTCTAATAGTCAAGAAGGAATCTCTTGCGCTGTGATAAGATGCAGCAACCTGCCCTCGAAATGGAAGAAAAAGCCTCAGGGACTTTCAAGAGTCAGTGAAAACTTACAGCTGGGTGAGTGAATGAGAGCAGAGATTGAGTGGTTTAGAACTAAAGAGGGTTTGAAACATCAGCCTCTACCTCTTGGAGATGGAGCCCAGGCCAAGAAATGGTCACTGAAGAAAGGATGTGGTTAGAAAAGAGACTAGATAAGATGATGCCTCCTATTGAGAGCTGGCTAAATCATCCATAGCTATTAATTTAGCTGGTAAAACTATCCCTTTCTCTCTGCTCCCCATTTATCTGTGGATCAGCTATAATTCTGGATAAAGTTAGTTGCAATTTCTCAATGAATAATTTGTGCGAATGCATTTCCCCCTCTGGATTGTTCGTGAATTGCCCTCCCTGGGTATGAGTGATTCAGGACTTCTTGTTATTTGCCCCCAACGATTGTCATTGAAGTCACATGGCACTGTTTCTGTTCTCTGACTGGATGAACTAAGCTTTATAAAACAGGAACTGGTTTTTGCCATTCACATATGACCTGCAAAGGGAGTCGTGTCCTATGTTCATTGTTCAGGATCCTCCAACAAACCGTTTGTGCTAGTCAGTAACAGGGATCTTGAAAGAATCTGTTCTTATGATCTCCTGCCTTCTGATGCTATGACTTAACCACCTCATCCTTGTCCACAAGTAAGCCTATTCTATTGAGAATTGCAGCCTTAGCTGGTTCATTTAGTTCAGAGAAGCTTCTGAATTTTGTAGGGGGGGCTCTTTTCCAAATCAGATCTCTGAGTGTTTTTGGAGGTTATTGCTATTATTTGTGTTACTGTTTGTATTACAGGAGCACCCAGAAGCTGCAGAACCATTGTGCTAGGCACTGTATGAACGTTTGGTAAGAAATGTTTGATTCAAAGAACGTACATTCTAAAGAGATCAAGGGTGGGACGGGAAACAGAGGCACAGAAAAGTGGAGTGACTTAGTCAAGGTCGCATAGTAGGTCAGTGGCAGAGCAGGAACTAGAACCCATGACTCCTAACTGTCCTCACCAGGCCTGGAAATGCTAATTACCCATTAGCAAATGCCTGCTCTAGGATATCTTACCATAATGAAGAGATGAGAGTCAGCTGGCTCTTCTCGTGACCAGACAAAACATTACACCACATGCAAAGAAGGCATAAACCCTGCAAAGCCTCACCTCTGGCTCCCCAACCTCTCAGCTAACCCTCCACTGATACAATGTCTGACAACAGCCAACAGTTTATTAAATAGAGAGCAAAAATTTGGCACCTCCCATGGCAACTGAGCCAACGGTAATAAAAAGGGAAATACAAGCTGCACAACGGGGAGACACGGAACAGCGTGCAGTCCGAGCAGTGAGGCTCGACACTGAAGCACAGGTAGACCAAGAGGGCTGTATACAGGACAGCAAGAAATTAACCCTGTCTCCTCAGGGAGTTTGCAGCGTGACATCTGTTTCTTCATATTGTCCAAGCAATAAGAAGAATTGGGAACTCAGGCCAAGATATTACAAAGTGCCTGTGGCAGCTGCAACCCAGATCTATTTCCATGTGAAACTGGGCTCACAGTTCTGATGTCTTGACAAATAGATATTGCCCTTGCTGTGGGTGGAGGGGATTAATCTGAGAGGCCAAGGGCACTGAGGCAGACCTAAAAGATGGAGCCAGATTTAAATCTGAAATAGCCATAGCTTCCAGGGATAGCCTTGATTAATGGGATGGTTTCCCGACTTGCAGGACAATCTTCACAGATCTTGCAAGACCAGATAGCATCCAGCATCACCAAGCAATGACTTAGCTTTACGGCATACATTGTGTCAACATATGATGGCACTAACATCATTATGTCAGGCCCAGCTAATAGGCACTAGGACACATCTATGCAACGTAACAGTGTGAAGATGCACAGGTCATGGATCGAAATGGGTTGCATTTGAGGACCCCCTCCCCACAACGGGGTCCTAGCAATAGAGGGCATTTCTAGCAGGATGCTCACCCTGGGGCTCATTGCTAGCTGGATCCTTGCACAGTTTCTATGGCCAGCTGATTAATATACACAATGGTTTTAACTAGAGACACCTGAATAACACAAACATCACTTTGCAAATATTTTTGTGACTACGCCTGGCAAACTGGCTCTGCTTTCCGCATTTGAATTTAAGGTGCTCCCAGTTACTGGAGACACATAGCGCAGTGCCTTTGTGTGCTACTGCTTTTAAAAGCCAGCCATTCGGATGCTCAGGACGAAATTCTAAGACCAAAGCCTTCCTCTCCTGTATTTATGAAGGTCGGTGGAAAAACACAAGGGATCTAGGCTGCTTACACTGAGGGAGTTTGGCTTCCACTTGAATGCCAACCTCCAAAGACCATCTCCCAGCTGAATAACTTCTTTGTTTTTAAATTAGATGTTTCTTGACCAATTATTTTGTTCTCAAACAACAAGTGTGTACATAAAGAAGATGCATGTAGCTGGGTTTTCAGGAGAGATGCAATACTACACTCCCAGCAGGTTCAATTCCCTCTGAGGTGGAATTCTTATAGTGAGAACATATGAATGGCCATATGGGTCATACCAATGGTCCATTTAGCCAAGAATCCTGTCTTCTGACGGTGGCCAGTGCTAGATCTTTTAGAGGGAATGAACAGAACAGGGCAATTGTTGAGTGATCTATCCCCTGTTGTCCAGTTCCAGCTTCTGGCAGTCACAGAAGCACAACCAGAGTATGGTGTTGCACCCCTGACCATCTTGGCTAATAGCCATTGATGGACCTATCCTTCATGAGCTTATCTAATTCTTTTCTGAACCCAGTTATACTTCTGGCCTTCACAACATCCCCTGGCAATGAGTTCCACAGGTTAAGTGTGTGTTGTATGAAGAAGTACTTCCTTATGCTTGTTTTAAACCTGCTGTCAGTTAGTCTGATTCTCTACTGCTAGAACTGGATGGAATTTTTCATCCAGAAAATAATCCCATCTGAAAATGTGCTTTTGTTCAAATCAAAGTTTTTACTGGAAAAATGTAAATTTTGCTCACATCTCTCACCCCACATAATTTTCCAATTATGAGAATCCAGAATGAAAAATCTCATTTTCTTATGTTCCAAATCAACATTTTGAAAGAAAACTTATTTTTGAATTAACACTATGAAATGAAGTACTGTTTTGAAATTTCAGTTTGTTTCAGTTGAAAATGTCAAAAATTGCTGTTTCAAGATTTCCAGTGTGAAACTTCATATTAACTTTTACTTCAAATTTTTGCTGTTGCAACTTTTTGGTCCAGTTCAGCTTGGAGAATCATTTTGAAATGCTGAAATTCCCAGAGAGGAAAAAATCAGTTTTTCAAACAGTTTTTATCCACTTGCATCCTTGCATTGCCATTTAGGCCTATTCAAAATGAGTGTAACACTTGCGTACACCTGCTAGAATTGTACACCCACTTTACACATGTGTCTAATTACACTAGGTGTGAGGTGGTGGAGAATCAGATTCTTAGACCAGGGGCTTGTCTGCCTTTGGATTAGTCCAGTTTTCACCCATCAATAGTCAATAACCAGTGCTCAGAATTGCTTAGGAAGCCATTTGCAGAGCATGACAATAACTTGATTCAAACTACTAACTTTTAACAATGCTACATATTCTCATGTGCCTATAAACCATAGAACCATAGAACATCAGGGTTGCAAGGGACCTCAGGAGGTCATCTAGTCCAACCCCCTGCTCAAAGCAGGACCAATCCCCAACTAAATCGTCCCAGCCAGGGCTTTGTCAAGCCTGACCTTGAAAACCTCTAAGGAAGGAGATTCCACCACTTCCCTAGGTAACTCATTCCAGTGCTTCATCACCCTCCTAGTGAAAAGGTTCTTCCTAATATCCAACCTAAACCTCTCCCACTGCAACTTGAGACCATTACTCCTTGTTCTGTCATCTGCTACCACTGAGAACAGTCTAGATCCATCCTCTTTGGAACCCCCTTTCAGGTAGTTGAAGGCAGCTATCAAATCCCCCCTCATTCTTCTCTTCTGCTGACTAAATAATCCCACATCCCTCAGCCTCTTCTCATAAATCATGTGCTCCAGCACCCTAATCATTTTTGTTACCCTCTGCTGGACTCTTTCCAATTTTTCCACATCCTTCTTGTAGTGTGGGGCTCAAAACTGGACACAGTACTCCAGATGAGGCCTCACCAATGCCGAATAGAGGGGAATGATCACATCCCTCGATCTGCTGGCAACACCCCTATTTATACAGCTCCAAATGCCTATAGGTGGCGCACTTTCTTTTAAATAACTATAAATAATTAAGGAATACATATCACTTTTATCCACACACCCGGAACAACCAGTTTAGTTCTGCTATAGGAACCCCCTAGTGTTGATAAGGAAAACCACACTTCGCAGTGGTGCAGCTGCACTGGTTGCTAGTCATAAACTGCTGAAACCAGAGCTAATCCTCAGGATAGACCAGGCCTTGGAGACAAATTATTTTTTATTATTATTTGTTTGTTTGCCTTCATTTTTTGTTAATAAACATAGAGATCTAGGCCCCCTGTGAAATAATCTCTTTCCTGGTTGATCTATTCATTTATTTTTCTCATTTCTATGCCCTGTTGTTAACTAAAAACTCAGTTCACAGAAACCATTTTTTAAAAATTTGTTTTATGGCATATTGAGTAATTTCCTGTTTTCATTCCCTGTCTCAGAATATTGCTGAGTACGTTCTCCAGAGGTTCAGGAACACCTACAGAGTTGGGATCAGCTTGGCCTTGTAAACCTTTAGGGTCAGATGTTGCTAAGAGTGTGAAATTCACCCCTGTGTAGAGACCCAGCCCAAGATCTATGCACCATTTAAGCCCCACTTAATCACTCAAAATAGGATGTAAGGGTGCACAGGCCTGTATTAGCCCATCTGCCTAGGGGTGAACTGGACCCATCCAGATTTGTAGTGGAATATCTTTCATCAAATTTTGAGGTCAGATGCCTCAAGCAGAGTTTGGCAACAATAGATCTGTGGATTTCTCTAAGTATAGTAAACAACAATTTGGGCCTGATTTTTCAGAGAGACTGAGCTCCCATTGACTTCTGCTGGAGTTGTTTGTCATCAGTCCTTCTGAAAATCAGGCCCTAGTGGCCCTGATTCAGCACAGCACATAAGCAGGTGCTTAAAGTCATGTCTATTCAGCAAGGCTCATAGGGTATGTCTAGACTGCAAAGAAAAAACCACGGCACCAAGTCTCAGGGTCAATTGACTCGGGCTCGTGGAGCTTGGGCTGCAGGGCCTGGGCTCCGATACCAGCCCCTCCCCCCCCCCCCCCCGCTGGGTTTTGAGCTCTGGCTCCGTCCACACCTGAAATCCTCCCCCCTTGCTGGGCTCCGATATCCTCCCCCTTGCTGGGTTTTGAGCTTGGGCTCCAGTCCATACCGGAAATGTCTCCCTGAAGTCCAAGCCCCGCAGAGAGGAAATTAACAGGAAGAGGTCAAAAGGAGGGAGACCTTATTTGGAGGTGAACATCAAAGGTCTGTTCTGGTATATTTGTGGGGGCAGAGAGACATCCTGGCATCCCTCACTTAGGAAGAAAACTGACAGTGAGTTTGCTTCATGAAAAGGGGATCCCAGCCAAACTGGTTGAAAACACTGAGGAAAGAATGGGAGGAGACAGGGGAATGCCATGTTAGTTTAGTCTCTAGAAAGTGTGTTATGATTTGTTTTCATCCCTCACACTGGTTTGTATCTGAATTGCTATTCTTTTTTAAATAAATTTCCTTTTGCTTTATAATAGAACTCAGCTGCTGTGTGTGACACAGGAGCGGTGGTCTAAGGTAAAACTGGTAAACTATGGTGCACTGTTCCTCTAGGAACAGAGTGTCTGGGATTTCTGTGGGTACGCAGTGATCAGGGGCTGGATACCACAGGGGGATACTTTGAAGTGACTTGGAGTGCATCTATTGGCCACTTGCTAGGCAAAGACAGGGCTGGTGTAGCCCAGTGGAGAGTGGTTGGTTAGGGAGCTAACACTCAGTGAGCCCAGGCAAGACTGGAGACAGGGGTGACAAAGTAACTCACAGCCTTGGGTGCCCTGAGAAGCATCACAGGCAGTGTCTGACTAAAATAAAAAAAAATCAACTATTTAGAAATATAGATCTATTTCCCAGCCTGTTGCAAATTGGCAATAACACGCCAGGTTATTAAAGAGGGAAACATTTTACAAATCTGGCTTTTCACCCTGTTTGTTACATGTTTACGTTTCTGATTTCACTCCACTTTGATAAAGAAATTTGCCTCATCCAGATTCTAATCTGTTTCACTCCCTAGTTCTCATGCATTTGCACTGCTGTTCTGTGGGAGTGTCGAATGCTGCAGCAGCATGTTTAATTCCTGATTTCATAGAATCATAGAATATCAGGGTAGAAGGCACCTCAGGAGGTCATCTAGTCCAACCCCCTGCTCAAAGCACGACCAATCCCCAACTAAAACCTAACTATTCATTTTGGGTTTTAAATAATTCAGTAGCATTTATGCTCCTATAACCCTTATACTCCTTTGAAAAATCTCATGCTAAATGTTGACCTTAAGCCAGAGTATCCATATTATTATTATTTGTATCACAGTGGTGCCTAGAGACCTCCACTGAGATCAAGACTTTGTTGTGCAAGGTGGTGTACATACACATTGTAAGCTTTTTGGGACAGGGACCATCTTTCTGTTCTGAGTTTGCACAAAGACTACCTCAAAGGGGTCCTGACCCATGACTGGGGCTCCTAGGAGCTACTGCAATACGAATAAATAAATAAATAAGCAAGCCATCATCATCATCATCAATAATAAATAAAATAGGATGTCCCTGCTCAAAAGAGTTTACAATCAAAAGAGTCAGGACAGAGTCCCCAGTTTACAGATGGGAAACTGCAATACAGAGGTTAAGATCCAGATCCTCAAAAGTATTTAGGTGCCTACCTCTTACAGATTTCAATCAATTAGACCTTTAACAATATGGGTCTAGGGGACTTTCCCAAATTATCACAGGGATTCTGTTGCAAAGCCAGGAATTGAACCTAATCTCTTAATTCTGACTCCAATGCCATAGCAAGAGGACCATCCCTCCTTTTCATTGTGTTCATGTGTCTATTAACTGCCCATTTTTCAGTGTCTACCTGAGGCCTTATGGTTTAGGAGACTAAAACTATCTTACAAGAAACAATTTTGCTGCTTCTCATGTTAAAATAAACTCCCCATTCAAATCCAGCAAAGAGCTCCTCTCTGAAATATTTCAGAGATACCTGAGGCAAACTCAATATCGTTTAATTCAAAACACGGTTTACGATTCCCAGCTCAGTCTTTTACTAATATTTGCACACGGGATACTGCAAATTGTCCTGTAACACATCATTAAAATCCCATGAGAATCCTAAAATGATTACATTGAAATTGAAAGGCTTTTAATGCCTTCCAGGAAATCTTAAAGATGTTTTCCTTAGACATATTCAGCAAATCCTTTGCAATATATTGAGTGACCTGTTCCACAATGTTTTGGTATTATATTCCCACTGTGGATACATTGCCAAATTCTTTACATATGAGTAATACTAGCTAGATGGCACAGAGGGATCAAATGCACTAGTCTTTCATCTACTAGCATTTGAGACCTGGAGTAGGCTCCAATCTGTGAAATGAGGCTGATGGTTTGGGTTAATCCACCTTGCCAACAAGGCTTGGAGGAAACCCATCTGTGTTCTGGGCATGGTGTATCTGGTGATCTTGGGTAGCCCTACTCTGAGGGGCTGCTAGGAGTTCAAATTCAGCATAGCCTTACAGCTTTGTTTAGAAGCTGTGGCTGCTATTAACCTGAATTGCTTCCTCCCCGTGGTCTTAAATCAAGGGTGGCTTCCAGTTGAGGTTGACCTCTATTAATTCGTGTTACTTTCCCCTGGGGCTTCCAATGGTAAAGGCGGCGCTAATAAATGCGGGTGGCTCTTATTTAAAACTAAATGGTAAGTGTGCAACCACTAAATAATCTAGTTTATAAACCCTGTGATAGGTGCTTAGTTGGTGTCAGTCAGGGTGTGGCTTCCTCGATTAGTACAGTCCAGGCGTTCTCAAACTGTGGGTCAGGACCACAAAGTGGGTTGTGTGACCCCATTTTAAACAACCCAGGGCTGGCTTAAAACTTGCTGGGGCCCAGGGCTGAAGCCTAAGCCAAGCCCCACCACCCGGGGCCAAAGCCGAAGCCTGAGGCCTTCAGCCCTGGGTCACAGGGCTCAGGTTACAGGCCCCCTACCCAAGGCTTCAGCTTTGGTCCCCTGCCAGGGGCAGCAGGGCTCAGGAGGGCTCTGGCTTGGGCCTCCCCTCCAGGGTCATGTAGTAATTTTGGTTGTCAGAAGCAGGTTGCAGTGCAATGAAGTTAGAGAACCCCTGAGTTACACTGATTTACACCAGCTGCAAATCTAGCCCCATAACTCTGGAACAGATCTGGTCTTGAGGCCTGATTCTCCCTTGCCTAGCATCTTGTGTCCTCACTTATGCCTGTGCAAAGTGACTGCAAATTGAGAGTGAAATGTTACCCTGTCAGAATGACAGTGTTACACCCATTTTGGTGCAGGAAAATCAAACCCCTTGTGTCTATACCCCTCTCCGACTAGTTAGTCCTGGTCTACACTTAAATATTAGGTCAACAGAGGTACAGCACCAAGGGGGGTGAAAAATTCCCTGGGGTAAATGAGGCTAGATCAACACAAGACTTCTTCCATTGAGCTGCTCAGAGAGGTGGATTACCTACAGCGATGGGAAAACCCCTACCGTCATTGTAGGAAGCATCTATGGCATAATGTAGACATGGCCTCAGTCTCAATGCGAGGCAAACACACATCTGCTTCGCAAACCGCCACCCTACAAACTGGAGCCAAGTTGTAACTGGAATCTCTGACTAGTTTGTAACTATAATGTAAATGAGCATAGCTGGTTCCTTTTCGGCTCTCTTTTTTTCCTTCTTTCTAGATTAGGGTGACCAGACAGCAAATGTGAAAAATCAGGACAGGGGGAGGGGGGTAATAGGAGCCTGTATAAGAAAAAGACCCAAAAATCGGGACTGTCCCTATAAAATCAGGACATCTGGTCACACTATTCTAGATGTTTGCTTCTTTTGCAGACACATTGACTTACACTCACTTCTCTGGGTTCAAGAACCTCCTCTGATATTCTACCACATTAATCAAATACAAAAGTAAGAACTGTTCTAAAATATGTCTGAAAACACCAATGCTCTAGCACTCCTCAATTCAGCCATGTCCGTTTGTTTGTTTTTAACTTGTCCATGAGAGATAAATGCCTGTCTATCAAAGCCAATGGAGTTAGATCTGGGAGGAACTTAGCTCACTGTGTTTTACTTTGAAATATTTTTATTCTTTGTCCCCTCGACAAGTGGGAGTTAGGCAAACAACCATAAAATACAAGCATGCAATTCCACAGAGGGCTTCTGGAGTCATCACAAACCGCATGATTCACAAGAGTGGACATTTCTGGTATTACACTGCCACGTGTTTGTTATTTGTTGTTATTTGTCAGAAGGTCAGAGGAGTCTCTCTGGACTGGGCTCCGTTTACATTCTATTTTCCAAAGGACTTTTACCTGAGACCTGTAGGGGCACTGATCCCTGTGAACAGAGTATGCAATGAATAATGCCCTCTAAACTCTTATGCTGAAGCAGGATGGGGTGCAGAGATGCTGTTCAGTGTATGGCAGGGGAACCTAAAACCCTCTCTCAGAGTCTCTCTGATGACTGTAGATACTCGTCCTCATTACAAAGGAACCCAATCACGAGGGATTGGGGCTGGCTCAGCTGGCTCTGCTTACTCCTTCAGGGAGAAATATAGCTATGGGCCATAGACCAAAAGGAAAGAAGATAAGAGGGCAAGGGTTACACTCTTTGAACCAGATTCTGATCGCTACCCCATTGGTGTAGATCTGGAGTCACTCTACCAGCAATCAGTGGAGTTGCACTGATGTCAAATGAGTGTGATTTCACAAATTGGCCCTCCTTCTTTTGCCATTGAAAGACATTGGGCCTGATTCTGATTTCACTTGCACCAGTGTAAGTCCCTTGACTTCAGTGGGGTTTCTGCTGATTACATTGTGTTGCTCAGAATCAGTCTCCACTTTGACTCCAGGGTTTTGGCTGCAGTGGAAAGACTCTGAGGAATAGTTTGTGTTTGTCCTTCTCAGTTCCACAATATTTCGGGAAGAAAGACACCTTTGTTATTGTTATCATTAGTGTGTCTAAACCAGTTTAATAATTCTGACACAAAATGCTGTTGTTAAGTATTTATACCACAGTAGCATCTAGAGGCCACAATCAAGATCAGTGCCCCACTGTGCTATATACTGTTCAGCCATATTGCAGTCTAGATGAGAGCCCCATTGTGCCTGGGACACGACAAACACATAAGAAGACCCAGTCCCTGCACCAAGGAGTGAAATGTTTGCAGACAGTTGCCAGACACCAAAGCTATGTCTTCCTAACAAAGCCTATGCTGATGTAGCTGTCATCAGAGCCATGCCGGCATAATCCCATAGTGTAGACAGGAAGAGGACTTCTGCTACTGTGGGAACACCACCTCCCTGGTCAATGTTAGTTAAGTCACCAGCAACATTCATCTATCGGCATAGCTGTGTCCACACTGGTGGTTTTGTTTTCACAGCTAGTTTACGGGGGGGGCGGGGGAGGCGGGTGTAATCACACCCCTCAGTGGCATAGCGATGCTGGCATAAATTTTAAGCTAGAATGATAAAAATCAACAAGGCACACATTAAATGGATTAAAATCTGGTGAACTAATAGATCTAAAAATATAATTATAAATGGATTTCATCATTCTAGTGGGGGGTCCAACAAGGATCAGTTTTCAGCCCTAGTTGATTTAATATTTGTATCGATGACTTGGAAGAAATCATAGCATCATCACTGATAGAGTTTGGAGATGACACAAAGATTGGGGAAGTGGTAAATAATTAAAAGCTTAGATCACTTGGGAAGCTGGATACAATCAAATAATACGTTTCAATATGGTCAAATGTAGGGTCATACATCTAGGAACAAAAAACGTCTGCCATATTTACAGGTTGGAAGATTCGATCCTGGTAAGCAGTTTGATTTTGAAAAAGGCTTGAGGGTCATGGCGGATAATTAGCTGAACATGAGCTCCCAGTGCGACAATGTGGCCAAAAGGCATAATGCAATCCTTGGATGTGTAAACAGGGGAATAATGAGTAGGAATAGGGAGGTTATAGTCACTCTGTATTTGGCACTGATGCAATTGCTGTTGGAATACTGTGTCCAGTTCTTCACTTCATGAAGGATGTTGAAAAATTTGGAGAGAGTTCAGAGAAGAGCCATGAGAATGATAAAAGGATTTGAAAATGTGCTTTATAGTGATAGACTAAATAGATTGAGCTCCCTCAAAGAGAAGATTAAGGGGCAATTTGATCACAGTCTGTAGGTACCTACATGTGGAACATAAATTCAATATTAAAAGGCCTTCAGTCTAGCAGACAAAGGTACAACAAGCTCCAATAACTGGAAGTTGAAGCTAGACAAATTCAGACTATAAAGAAGGTGCATTTTTTTAAGTCTATTGGACTTGAAGCAGGAATTAATTCAGGGAAGTTCTATCCCTGCATTATATAGGAGGTCAAACTAGATTATCACAATGGTCTCTTCTGGCCTTAAAATCTATTCATCTGTACACCTTCCTTGGTCTTTCTACAGTTCCCACCACCATGGTGTCTCAGGGCTACCAAAACACAGCATTTCCTGATGAAAGCCAAGAAATCCTGGCGCAAGATTGACAGTGTTGATCTGTCTACTCACTGCCCAGCTTCTGGGAAAGCCCAACAGTATGAGTAGAGGGAAAGTAGCAGCCATCACTTGAAATTTTCCTGGGCTAGGTACAAAACATCTAGTTACTCACTGCATGGAATTTCCTTGGCCCAACAGTTCTGCAAATGAAACTTGTGTTTGTTTTTAATGATTTGTGTCTTCAGATGTAAAAAAATTCCATCTGTAATGAACAATTATAAAACACTTTATTTGACTCCAAATTCACTAGGTTAAATAGGTGATTAATGGGGATTTTTCTATCTATACACATGAAAATGTACAGTAGATGCTCAGATGCCATGCTTCTGCTATGAGAACTACCCTGTATTGATGAACTATATGGTTCTATAGTAACAGTACGTCCCAGTGCTAACAGCACATACAGTATATTCAGTGTGAAGCCCTTGAAACCTTGCCCCAAACTTAAAAAACCCCACCAAACACAGAAATAAGACAGAGCTAAATATTGCAGTCAATTTTATTGGCAGATATGAAGCAATGGGCTATCAACAGTCAAGCTTGCTTTTAAACACTTTTGGATGACATAAAGAACTTACTTCATCCCCAGTCACATCTAACCCCCCATCTAAGGCCAAATGGCAGCCTCAGCCATTCCCCCTCCAAGCCCTCCTGAAAGGTCAGCCATGGTGCAATGCCAATAAAGGGCAAGTTCCACAATACCTGAGCTGAAAGATTTTTGCCACAACCCTGTCCTCTTCCTCTGGATTTATGGCTGTTATTGGTGAGTGCCTGCCAGCTCCAGGTGGGACAGTCTAAAGGAATGGAGTCAGGTGGGAGGGAACTATTATTCATCATAAAACCATTAGAGTATGTAATGAACAGAGCTCTGATTTCACCCCCGCCCTCCGAACAGCTGGGCTTCCCTGGGCATCTCCAGAATGGATGGATAGAGGGACTGTGCTGAGTTTCACAATTTCCTTGGCAGGCATTGCCAGGCCCACATGACTTCATCTCTGTTAATGTTATTTTTCTAGAGTCAGGAATAACATGGACTTTCCATATCTTGTGGTTTTCTGGAGGGTGTGAGAAAATTCCCCTGCTATGACTTACTTACATAGCTGCAAAACCAAGCCAGCAGTGGTGAAGACATTGAGCAATTCTGTAGAAAGAAGACCTGCTCTGGGGATGTGACATATTGAGATTCATCAGTGTGATGCAACCAAAGGAGCACCAAACCAGCAGAAGGCATTCCTGGAACTCACTGGGCTCACACTCACACTCACTCAGAGCAACACACACACATCAGCCAAGTCTCATCTTTGTAGAGGCCACACACTCAGAACGAGTGCAAACATGGGGCAGAGGCACCACTAATTGTCCCTATCTCCCCCCCCCAAGAGTTATTTGCACCCCAGCTAGCACCTATAGCATTTGGTGAAGAAGTGGAAATGCAGATTTCAATGGAAATCTCAAGGGACCTCACCTAGAATACTGTGTGCAGTTCTGGTCTCCCATGTTTAAAAAGGATGAATTCAAACTGGAGCAGGTACAGAGAAGGGCTACTAGGATGATCCGAGGAATGGAAAACTTGTCTTATGAAAGGAGACTTAAGGAGCTTGGCTTGTTTAGCCTAACTAAAAGAAGGTTGAGGGGAGATATGATTGCCCTCTATAAATATATCAGAGGGATAAATATAGGAGAGGGAGAGGAATTATTTAAGCTCAGCACCAATGTGGACACAAGAACAAATGGGTATAAACTGGCCACCAGGAAGTTTAGACTTGAAATCAGACGAAGGTTTTTAACCATCAGAGGAGTGAAGTTTTGGAATAGCCTTCCAAGGGAAGCAGTGGGGGCAAAAGATCTATCTGGTTTTAAGATTCTACTCGATAAGTTTATGGAGGAGATGGTATGATGGGATAATGGGATTTTGGTAAGTAATTGATCTTTAAATATTCAGGGTAAATAGGCCAAATCCCCTGAGATGGGATATTAGATGGATGGGATCTGAGTTACTATAGAAAATTCTTTCCTGGGTATCTGGCTGGTGAATCTTGCCCATATGCTCAGGGTTTAGCTAATTGCCATATTTGGGGTCGGGAAGGAATTTTCCTCCAGGGCAGATTGGAGAGGCCCTGGAGGTTTTTCGCCTTCCTCTGTAGCATGGGGCATGGTTGACTTGAGGGAGGCTTCTCTGCTCCTTGAAGTCTTTGAACCATGATTTAAGGACTTCAATAGCTCAGACATGGGTGAGGTTTTTCATAGGAGTGGGTGGGTGAGATTCTGTGGCCTGCGCTGTGCAGGAGGTCGGACTAGATGATCAGAATGGTCCCTTCTGACCTTAGTATCTATGAATCTATGGAAGAGGAGGAAAATACCAGCGTATGCTAGAGTGTATTTCAGCCAGGGATTAGCGTGTACAGCACCTGCTGACTGCACCTTCCTTTTAGCTCACCGAGTTGAACTATAAAAGTTTGGGAAAGGGCCCCAATGTTACCATGGCCCTAGTTTAAGTGTGTAATAAGGGTGATGAGTGAAGCTCCGTTTGAGGGTTAGGAGGCATCTAAAGAATCAGATTCTTCTCTGAAACTCCTGAAACTAGCAAACCTGGGAAGAATAGTGTTTTGGGTGGCATTTCAGTACTTTGAGTATCATTCCCTGAAAGGCAGAATTGACAGGGGAAAAGGAGGGTGGAAGGATGGTGTTCTGGTTGAGCCTGGAGCTCAAAACAGCTAGGTTTGATTCCCAGCTTTGCCATAGATTCCTGTTGCACTGCCATGACCTACCTCTTCAGGCCAGCTGCTGACTCAGCTTCTCCTTCCTCAGCCTGGCTGTCCCAGGCTGGTTTGATTGCTACAGTGCCTAGGCCCTCTAGCTAAAGCCAAAACAAAACCATCCACCCCAGTCTCCATCTGGTAAGAGCCCCTCTTTCCTGAGGGTCTGTCTTTTCTTCTCAGCCCCTCTGCAGCACCTTTGAGCCTCTAACAAGCAACAGCTCCCAGGCCCTTTGGGACCCCATAGGCTTTGTCTTCTTATTTCCATCCCAGAAGGCCTAGTTTAATCACATGACCTGACTGTCTTGTGATTTTGCTAATATTCTCCACCTGGGGAGACAAGTTCTGTATGCCACCAGTAGAGCTGGACCCACCTGCTCCTCAAGGGCCAGTCACACTGTGACAGTGATCTTGGGCAAGTCATTTAATCTTCCTGTGTCTCAGTTTTCCATCTGTAAAATTGAGATAATGATCCTTCTTTTGTCTGTCTGGTCTACTTCAACTGTAGCTTCTTTAGGACAGAGCTCATCTCTTGCCGTGCATTCGTAGAGCATCTAGCAGATATGCCAAACCCACGAGAAAAACCACAGAAATTGGGCTTGTTTTCGGCTTAATTGGCTTGTGAGTTGCTTGTTGGCTAGCTTTTGGCTTGTAGCTTTGTTGTTTGTTTGGTTTGTAGCTTGTTGTAGCTTGTCGCTTTTTCTTCTTTTTTTTTGATTGGCTCCCGGCAAGTAGGGGCAAACAGGGGAGAGAGTCAGGGGTGCACAGCGGGCCCACCACAGTCTCAGACCGCATGCCGGGGGGATCTAGTCACATAGAGTGTTGGGGTTCTTAGGGATTGGCTTGTTTTGGCCTTGTTTTGAAATGGGATTGGCTTGATTTTTGGCTTAATGTGAAAGCCGGGGTGCTTATTTACTGCATGAAAGTTGACAACTCTGGCACCTAATACAATGCATCCCTATCTTTATTGAGTCCTCTAGGTGACACTGTAAAATAAGTAATAATAATAAAAAAATGATTTAATGTTTTCAAATCTCCAGGGTTTAATTAACTGAGTATTAGCTCATGAGATGAGTGTGGGTTTGGGATTGTTTGAAATTTTGGGCAAAGGTTTAGTTCTTATCTCATTGAAACATTTTCATCCATTGTTGCTTAGTAGCAGTACCTATTGGAAGGCCATAGTCTCTAAGATTGCCAGCTCTGCCTGTTACAACTCAGGCAGCTTCAGCTAACTCCAGAAAAATTAAGTATGAAATTGTTTTCCCCTTCGAGGCCACATGACTCCAAAATAAACACAGCAGCTGAGCCGTGTTTCTTAGATTGTTACTGCCCCATTTCCTTTTCTGCTCTGACATCAGCCAGTCTCTCGTCACCACCTCTCAGCATCCCTGTTCAGAGAAGTCAGGGCTGTGCATTCACCATCCATAATCTCATGGAACTATCTCTTGTGAAGGAAGGGCAGCCGGCAGGTTGTAGGCACCAGTAGTCCTCAGACACAGGCAGTGGCAGTCAGCAGTAAGGGTGGGCTGCCCCTAGCCTCACTGCCTTTGGAAAGAGCAGGGAGGTGGCATAAACCCTGTTATTCTTGGTCAACTTTGCAGGATCCCAGAATGCCTGTCTTAATGGAGAAGAAGGATGGTCTCAAGGTGAAGCACAGGAGATGTGGGTTCCATTTGTGACTCCGCCACTGACTTGCGATGTGTGAGCTGACTTTTCAGTGTCCATCTGTAAAATGGGGACATTCATTCTCTGCCCCACAGGCAGCTATTATGGCTTAATTCATTCATGCTTCTAAAACACTGCTCTTTGGTGGAAGGTGCTATAGAATGCAAAGTAGTATAAATTAGAACTGGAATAACAGCGCTGAGGCCAAAGGTCCCGGGAGTACACAAGGGACAGGCAACTCAAATTGATTGCCACACAAACACCAATGAAAAGAGACTGTGAGCAGTATTTTAGTTAGGGACAGAGGTGACCAAGTCAGATTCTTTGCCCGAAATTCAATTCCAGTTGTGAAATACTAATTTTCCCTTCAACATTTTTTTAATTTTGCTTCATACCAGGTACAAATATTTTAAAAACCATAAGAAAAGCTGATTTTCATATTTCCTGCCCACTCAGAAGCAGGAAGTCCTGGAAAACTCCCTGGAGAAAGGTTTCAGAGTAGCAGCCGTGTTAGTCTGTATTCGCAAAAAGAAAAGGAGTACTTGTCACCTTAGAGACTAACAAATTTATTTGAGCATAAGCTTTCGTGAGCTACATCCGATGAAGGGAGCTGCAGCTCACAAAAGCTTATGCTCAAATAAATTTGTTAGTCTCTAAGGTGCCACAAGTACTCCTTTTCTTTTTCCCTGGAGAAAGAGCTCTGTTCTCATGTCACCTCCCTTGATAATTTGCAAAGTCACAAGATTCAGACCATCCTGGTATACATCTGAGCTTCTTCTCCAAACTCCATCAAATATTTGGAAGTTATCCCATTGCCCATTGCAATGCAGTGATCCTGCTCCACATCTGGTTTGGGACCTAGTGTGAAATGCCACTCAAATGGACCTAAACAGAGCCTGATACTTAGGGCTGATTGGAAAACGGCAAACCAAAACTGCAAGAATTCACAATAAAATCCAAAAAATATTGTTTCCTTTTCTTCAATTGAAATTTTGTTTTTGTCCAAATGTTGCTAAAAGTTAAATATGTGCTTAACTGCTTCCCTGATTAAACCATAAAGTGGTCAAAACCCAGTGCTATATATTGTCCCAGGTGTATTTAGCTAACCAGAAGGCTTGAAAACCTAAGTATATGGATTGTTAGTGACCCAGGCCTGCAGTTTGGTTTTGGCTTCAGGTTTCATTCAGCCCATCATGGAATCACTCTTGATTTTGGATGTAAAGGTATGTTGACACTGCTGTTGGAGGTGTGATTAGAGCACAGGTAGACATATCCTAGCTAGTTTTGAGCTAGTCCCACTGTGGCCCAGGATCCTGAGTACATATGCAACTGGCTTCACTGGTATTGTTACTCAAGATAGATCAAAGCTAGCTCGGGTATGTCTATATATGCTGCAGTCACACCTCTGAGTGCAAGTGTAGACATTCCCTTAGTTACACAACAGTTTGCAAATCTCTAATTCTCATGAGATTTCCAGACCCAAGTGGTTTGAACAGACACTTTGGATAAGAACCCCGAAGTCTGAGTGCTTCTCAGAATCAAAGCTAATCTCCAGATCTGTTAGGGTAGGCTCATCCCTATCCTTAAACAACTCCTATCCTGCCTTTCTCACCAAGGGGCCCAGAAGATTGCCTTTGATTTCATGGCTCACTTGACAAACGGTTTGTTCTAAGCCCCATTGAAATCAGTGGAAAGCCTCCAGTGGACTTTGGATCAGGCCCAAAAGCAGCAGCCACCTCCAGGAACAAGTGTATAAAAAATGGGGCAAGGGGCGGAGAGACCTGATTTAAGATTATACAAGGGGAAATTGCAAAAAAATTACCTAAACCTTTAGGAACATATTTATATTTTGATTTCATGTAATATTACTTCCTGGTTTCCAGCACATATTCCCTGGGCGTCCCCTATCAAATATCAGGCAGTATTAAATCACTGATCCCTGATCCCTGCAGCTCTCAGAAAAACATCTGTACTAATTTGTTGGTTTTCCTTCACATAAGGGCCAGATGAACTCCTCCAGGGCTCGGCTGAGTGAGATCGCTGACAGATGCAGAATAGAAGTGCAAAGATTTTTCCTTTATTAAAAATAAGGTTCCATTCTCCAAGTCCTTAGTTTGTAATTTGCTGTGGTGGTGAAATGACACACAGCAACCTTGATCCAACACTGTTGTGGATACAGAAATAGTATCCTTATCTAATGCTACTTTAGCATCAATGTTTACTGACAACGTTTTCCAGATTGGCATGGGAAGGACTGGCTGGGAGGTTTGGTGATGGGACATTGTGTCTTTTGCCTGGGGGTCACTGAGTTGAATCAAAACTGTATAGTGGTTGAAGTTTATGGATGTGTGAGGACTGATTACATGGCATCGTAAGTGATAGGAATGGGTGTCAATCCCCTTTCTTCTGGGTCCACCTTGCCAAAGTACTCACAAAATGTTGCTTCTACTGTCACCGTCAAATTCACTCCTGGTATAATGAGCTCCACTGGTATCAATGGACTGAGTTTGGCCAGTCACTGCAGAGAAACTAAGGACTACATGTATCATGGGTATAGAACTCCTTTACTATCTCTACGTGTGACTTTCTAACACCCGGGGTTATAGATTAGGGTGGCAATGGCATGAAGGAAGCTCACACTGTCATTTCTTCTGGAACTGAGAAGAAAGGTACCACTTATTACCATTTCTTGTTGGCGCTGTTGTGCTAGGGACGTTATTGACTCTGAACTGGACTGACGCCTCATGTTACCATAGGCTACTGAACAGTTTGTTAATTGGTAACAACTTGTTCAGCTAATAACTTAGGCCAGATTCAAACCAATGGTCCTGGGATAAAAGGCACCATCGTCTATCCTCAATTCCCTAGTCATGCAGCCCTCTCAGGTGCTAAATATACATTTCATTAAAAAAAAACCCTAACTATGTCAAAAGAAAGTTATTTAGATTGCAAAGTCAAGCATGCAAAAATTAGGAAGTGCCATATTTAGTTGCCCAGGCAATCTTAATTCTGCCCCCTGGTGTGTCCAAACTAAATGAGGGAGGGGTTCTATGGAAAAAAACAGGATGTGCTCACAATTAATGACATACGCACAAGGGGGAAGAACGAAGGTTCCATGGAAAACAATAAATGTGACATTTCCTTATATTTGAACGTTTGATTTTGCAACCTAAACAATATTTTAAAACATTTTTTTAAATGTAACTTCAACATCCTAGATTTCTTCTTCTTCTTTTTTTTAAAGGAAAAAGATAAAACATTCTATTAATACATATAGGTGTAACTCTCAGCTTTCATTGAAAACAAAAGTAAAGTTTTAGCTCTTATGGCTATAGAGTAAACCTTTGAAACCTGAATACAGTGTTACCAGTGTAGTCATGTCTGTAGAGAGCCTAGAACAACATCTCTGAGAGTTGTGAATGCCCCACTCACCTCAATGAGGTGTTAACACAGGTGCTTGGTAATCGTAATTTACATGTCAACACTTAACTATTTCACTGCCTATTTAAGCCTGGAAGAAAGGAGAAGGATGACCATAATACGAAGATCCACACAATCCAACCCTAGGCTTATTTTGTGGGTGGACATTTGAAAAGCATAATTTCCTCCTCCTCAGTTTTACCCCTACTAATACCATACTGGGGTACAAAGACTCAGTGGGAGAAGCCCCCACACATCACAGCAGTCCCCTAAGATTTCCTCTGAAAACTCTCTTCCGATCACTGACTTGTTCAGCTTGTGATAGCCTCATAAATACAAAGCCTAGTTTTCTCTATCTTGGCAAAGGAGGGTAGGTGCTTTCAGCAGAGATGAATAATCCCCCAACCAACTCCCTAGAAGCAACGATCAATTTTCATTGGAAAAAAACCCCTCCTGAGTTGAGTAAACTCAGGGGAAGGTGGCTTCCACACACAAACAGTTCTTTAAACATCTGACGTACCCTGAAAACATTAAAAACAGAGAGATTTTTAAAAAATGTTTGGCTATTGAAAGATGGTGATGGCTGCTAAGGCAGACCATTAAAAACAACCCCACAAAACCTTTCCCCAGCCAGTAACATCTGAGGACTGTTGGTTGATGTCATCTTGAGTTTACCATAGCAACGTGAGTTCTAACGGTGTTCTTCTTGTGTCACCTCGGCGCTGAGCCCCTTGCAGGCTGCAGGAGGACTGGGCGCTGCTTGTTCACGCACCTATGTAAACAGCCTCCTGCATGTGCATAAGCTTCTTTGTGTTTGCTCAGATTGCTGCTGATGAGGAATTGGGTGAGCGGCAAAGAAAACACATTAGAGGCCTTGAAAGTATTCATGAGTATTATGGGCTCAGTCATCTCATGGACTAATGGGTGGCATCTTCCCAGTTGCAGTTAGTGCTTAGCAGGGCTAAGCTTCATCACCTAAAGCTGTAGTAGTGCTCCTTTTAGAGCCCCGGTATTTGCCATATTAGATTAGGATAGATCTACATTGTGAAAAAAAAAAAAAAAGATTCCAGGGCGGTGAGATTCATAGCTCAGATGGGACTCATGCTATGGGGCTAAAAACGGCAGTGTAGATATTCCCACTTAGGCTGGAGCTAGGGCTCTGAAATCTGGTGAGAGGGTTGGGTCTCAGAGCCCAAGCAGGTACATCAGCTGAGCTAGGCTCTGAGGCTCACAGTCCTGGGCTTTTTTTTTTTGCAGTGTAGATGTACCTTGATACCACTGGTAGCCTGTTTTTTGACAGTGGCCAGTACCACATGTTTGAATCCATATAAGGGACAATTAGGGAAAAACCTGCCCAAGGAGATTCCAATCTGTCCAAATTACTTATGTGCTTCCCCATTACTAAAGTATCTGAGCATCTCACAAGGCACAAAGTAGGAAAATGCTATTATTCATGGGGCCTGGAGAGACTTGCTCAATGTCACAGAGGTAGTTCATGGCAGAACAGGTCTCTTTAGTCCCAGTCTAGTGACCTAATCATGGACCATCCATCTCACCCTCAGACTGAGTTGTTTTATGCCCTCACGCAGGGGGTCTCTTTCCCTGATGAATTTTTTGTCTTATCTGTTGTAACTGTGGATTTTCTCATGATCCATAGGTATGTCTATTCTGTACTAATGCTCCTATTTTAGGTCTTCACCCTGCAAAGATTTACGCATGAAACTAACTTCCAGCATGTGCAAAATCCCATTTATAACTGTGTGAATAACAGATTTTCCAGTTCACTGTCAATTCAAAAAAACTGGGGAAAAAACTCATTTGGGGCTGAACCAAAAATGAACATTTTTCAACATTTGGGGGCCAACTGAAAAGTTAATTTTTATTTTTATTTTATTTTATGTCAGGTCAAACAAAACATTTTTTAAGCAAAACAAAAGATACTGAAAGTCATTTTGAAGTGAAAAAATTCAAAATGTTTCCTTTAGAAAATGTCAAAATGAAATGTTTAGGGGTTTTTGGTTTTGGTGGGCTTACTTAGGGGTTTTATTTGGCTGAAACAATTTGGCAAAATTGACTTGAATTTGCAAAACATTTTTCATGTCACCAACTTTGTACAAAAAAAAGTTTCTTTCAAAAATATTTATCTAGAGTTAGTCCCACTGAACTCACTATAACACTCAGTGGCACTACTCATATACTTAACATTAAGCATGTGTGTAAGTCTTTGAGGGATTGGGGCTTTAGATAGATTTTCACATGACTTAAGTGGAAGTTAAAATGTGCACAGGACTTGTATTGACTCTCTGCACAAGGGTCGATATCACCCAACTGTCCAAACTTCAAGCAAAAATAATGTGGGAACGGGATGCCTAATGGTGCTAATTTTGTTAGTTGAACTTAGACACTGCCCTTTGACACTCTTCCCCATGATGACACAAACAATAACAGTGTAGAAAAGTACCAGAAAAACAGATTACCTGGAACATTGAAGTTGCATTCCAACCTGTGGCATTTGTCGAGCCACTGACATGCAGTATCTGTTTTCAATAAACCCCAAGTTTATAGTTGGTTAATGAGTTGAATCCTGAGCAATAAAATGTGTCATAAAATGAAAACAGAAGAGTCTTGCGGTGTCTGTGTCATTCTTTGGTCAAGGACAGCTTGGAGGAACCAATTTGGGGGCCAAGGGTGTGAACTTTATTTGAAAAATCAATGTTTTAATTATAATGGGTATTTTCTCAGTCTCATGGTGGTGAGGGCAGCCATCTTGAAAAGTGACTTCATTTAGAAAACTGGCCCAAATCCCAGAAGCTGCATGTGCAAAATGGGAAATTGTAAGAGAGAAAACTAGTTGCTAGTCTGCTCCAGTTCTGGTTAAACCATTCTAAATAGGACTTTCTTTAAAGCTAACAAAAGGGAATTTAGTGCCAGGTCGATGCCTGAGAGATACAGCACAAGCAGTGAAAGTCATTGGGGTTGATGGCCCTAGGTTATGTTTTCACTGCTAAAAGAGGTATGTTTCAATATTGAGATAACCATCACGAGTTAGTTATCTCAGGGTAAAATCCTAGTGGAGACAAGGCACCAGAAGCTTTTACTAATCAAAGTCATAACTATATCTCCAACCTGGTGTCTATGTTCACTAGTTACATCAAATTTTGCAGACATTCAGATCTAAATTCCTGAACTCAAATCCCTCCTGCTTTTGACAGAGCCTTCCTATGTGACCTTGGGCAATTCACCTAGAATATGTCTACACAGCAACAAAAGACCCGTGGCACCGATTCTTAGAGTCCAGGTCAAGAGACTGAGGCTCATGTTGTGAAGCTAAAATTAACAGCGTAGTCTTTCGGGCCCAGACTAAGCCCAGGCTCTGAAACCTGGCAAAGTGTGATGGCCTTGGAGCCCAGGTTCCAGCCCGAGCCCAAACATCTGCACTGCTATTTTTAGCCTGCAGCGCAAGTTCTGCCAGCCTGAGACTCACTGCCATGGTTTTTTGTTTTTGTTTTTGGGTGGGTTTTTTGTTTTTGTTTTTTTTTTTTGCCATGTAGACATACCCTTGGTCTTTCAGTTCCCCATCTGTAAAATGGGGATAATTGCATTTTCTTATCTCACAGTGGTGTTGTGAGAATAAATATATTAATAATTGTGAGGTGTTCAATAGGGGCCATATAGGTCCCTGAAATAGATGTGTCCCAAATCTCAATACAACCAGTAGCTGTTCACATGAGATTTCAGCCTAAGATGGTAGAAGTTTGTGCTGATGGAGAATTTATGTGATTAGGCCAGTTTTCCACCATTTGGAGCTGAACTTTCATAGAACAGCTCTTGAAATTCCAGGACTGTGTCATCTGAAGCTAAACCCTCACCCACAAACATGCAGCTGGGACTGACTGGGAGGAATTCTTGCTCAAACTTTCTTTTCTTTTAAAATTGTCTGGTCTGTCAGTCACCTCAGAGAAAGGGTTCACCAGGGGTTAAGGTGCTAGCCTGAGATTTGGGATACCTGGGCTCAAGTCCCTGTGCTGACATCCTGTGTTGATACCAGAGAAACTCCACTTTGAAACCCCCAGACTTCATTTTGTATCCCTAGCTTCCATTTTGAATAAGCAAGAGTCACTCTACCATTAAATGGAAGCGGCAGGCCACATACCACTAAATATAGACTTGGCGGGAAAACCAAATTGGCAGGAAAAAGGTGGCGAACAATAATGATTCAGCAGAGCATAACACTGAGGTAAATAATGGTCACAAGGCTAAAAATAGAACTGGCAGTTGGCAAAAAGAAGATAAACAAGCAGGATGATTTTGTCATGTGTCTAAAAATAGAACTGAACAATGGTATAAAAGTCAGTGTGTCAGTTGAGGGGACGAAGTTGAGGAGACGAGAAAGGAAAGAAGATTCCCAGAGCGCGCGCAGGAGAGTCAGTGCTGCGGTGCGAAGTCACCAGAGTGAGTCTGTCAGACAAAGTTATAGCTATAGCTATAGTTATAGTATAGTATAGTGCTGGTGTGTATAGGCGAGTGGGGGTTAATAAAGATGAATGTGTGTGTTGTGTTGAGTGTGAGAGGAATTTATATCTAAGCCCCAAAGAACATCTAAGACTGGCCATCTGAAGTGGGGCGCATCACTTAGCATCGCTTCAAACTGTAAGGCAATATGGTTTGGGGTGCTCTGGTTGTAAGTGATTTGTGGTTTAGATTGTTGTTGTGTCTTGTTTGCATCAATAAAAGGGTGCCTTGTTGGAAAGAACATTGTTTGCGGCAAGCCTTTATTGGAAGGCTGTATCCGTGTCCTCCATGGATTTCCTTAGCCACTCTGGAGACCCACACCTTTGGAGCACAGATAGGTTATAACAGGTTGGCACCATCTAAGTACCATAGATAGATAGGCCATGCTAAGGACCTAAGATGCATAGAGTTTAGCACAACTAGAGCATGACTCTCAATCAAGATTTAAGCACGGTGCACGAGGGTGCGTGTAAACAGCAAGGGGAGGATTTCCTGCATACATGATGCAAACAGCTGTTAGCTCTAGGCAGCTGCTCTCCTCCAGAGCACATTGACTGATGGAGCCTCTCTCTGAGATGTCAGCTTTTGCTAGTGTTTTAGGAAAGATAAGTCACTAATGACCATAGTTGAAATGGGTTTTGGCAGGAAGAAAACACCAAGGTCCTTTATAAAAAGTTGCTCTTTATCTGTCGGAGTAGCAGAGCCAGTTGTTAATTTTTTTTTCATACTATACTTTGTCTCATGGGAAAGTCTGGGGAACTATTTTCCAAGCATGAATAGATCCTGCAGCGTCAGGGGCTGATACATGTTGGACTGCCAGCTAAAGGCACTTATGTATTGACAGCCATCAACTCACATGCAAAACCCCATCCTTCCCACCATGCTAGTGTGCCTCAAATCCGGACTTAGAGGGATCCCTTTGGTCTCCATGACCTCTCTGCCCACACTGTTGAATTGCGAGCAGTCAGTATGATGCACTTTGAGATATGGCCAGACTGAGATCCTTGACTCATTTCACACAGGCTACCAAATTATAACCACCATGAGTGATCACCGTGGCATGATTTGAACTGGTTGACCTGGAAGTGAAGGAATTTATTGCCTGCTCCCTAGCCAGCATCGCTATATCAGAAAGTGCTGATTGTCTAGGTTATAGGCTGTGGTGGCATGGTCCAGCAGACAGGCCACCAGAGTTAGAAGCAAAAGACTGTGTTCTGTTCCTGGGTCTGTGGTATGACCTCAGGCAAGTAATTCATTTCTGTCTGCCATCCCATCTTGCTTACATAGACTGTAACCTCTTCATTGCAGGGACTGTCTTTTATTATGTGTTTTTACAGGGCCTATCAAAAGGGGAACAATTCTGTGCTAGTATAATACGAAAAACAATCCTACAAAAAGGTAGCATCTTGAGTGGTCTGCCTCTGTGAGTGATTTGAGACTGATTGGATTGATAAATGTGTCATAATTAAGACAGTGTAATATAGCGTGGCTGGAGCAGGGAAATCTCTTCCAGTGATTTCCTGTGTGATCTTGGATAAATCACTCCATTCTGTGCCTCAGTTTCTCCATCTGTAAAAAGGGGATGTTAATACTATCCTGCAGAGTGGTGAGAAATAATTAGTGCTGTAAAGTGCATTGAGAGATGCAGTTGACAGGTGCTGTATAAATGCAAAGTATATTATATTATTATATCATTCTCCCAGCTTTTTTGCCAAAATATGCCTTGAACAGAAAAGATCCAGACACCAAATGGGCTATTAAGTGGGGATGTTTGACAGTAGTTCAGCTATGTAGAGACATGAAATAATAAATAATAATGATAAAAATAAAGTAACAATACTTAGCATTTAAATGGTGCTGTTCATCTTCAAAGCACTATATAAACATTAATTACACTGAAAAAATCAACAACAGCTGCACGTAGGACAGATTCATGATTCATTTAGAAATAATATAAGAGGAAAACACAAACGATATAGACAGGATTACAAGAATATTCATCCTGGCTCATACCATCTAGTATAATATCCTGTTTCCCACCATGACCAGATACTTGAGAAGAAGAATAAATAACAATACGTAGGATTTATATAGTGCTTTTTTCCCATGGATCTTAAAGCACTTTGCAACTCTGAGCACCATGTCCCCCAGTTTACAGATGGGGAAACTGAGGCGCCGACAGGTGAAGTGACTTGTCTGTGGTCACACAGCAAGTTAATTGCAGAGTCAAGAACCAAGATTCGGTGTCCAGTGTTCTAAGATTAAGGTTGATATTGCTTCTGAATTTTTATTTTAGCTGATACAAATGCAGATAATATTCTTATTACTCATATTATTGTTTATTATTTCTAGTGCAGTGATGTCTTTGAGCCATGGTGTTAGGCGCTGCACGAACACACATCAACTAATCCTTTTTGAACCCTCCTATCATATCTGCCTTGGTAATACCTTATAGCAATGAGTTCCCTAAATAATCATGCGGCAAGTAAGAAAAGGTATTTCCTTTTATCAGTTTTAAACTTGCTGCCATTTAATTTCATTACACATCCTACTTGTCTTGTGAAGAGGAAGGCTAGGTAGCAGCACCCCTCTGACCTTCTTTACACTTTTTGTAACATTATAGATCTATTTCATTTCCCTTCAGAGCAACACGAACCCTATGTGGTCCAGGTGTGATATCAAGTGACAAACAAGCCTCCTGCCTCGGCTAGACAGAGAACATGTCCAGGAACATCCCAGGGAAGGTATTGTTTCCACAATCTGAATACTGACTGACTTCTCTTCTTATTACTCATCTTATTGTTTATTATTTCTAGTGCAGTGATGTCTTTAAGGCATGGTGTTAGGCGCTGCACGAACACACATCTACTAATCCTTTTTGAACTCTCCTATCATATCTGCCTTGGTAAAACCTTATAGCAATGAGTTCCCTAAATAATTATGTGGCATGTAAGAAAAGGTATTTCCTTTTATTGGTTTTAAACTTGCTGCCTTTTAATTTCATTGCATAAATATTTAAATAGAAAAAAAAGCCTTTCTTCATAAGCATCAAAACTCACAACCCCTCCGGAGTTTTAGTTTCATGTTTGTGCACTATATGCTGTGGACCATCCTGTGACACATCAGCAGACTCCCTGAGGAATCCCAAAATTACAGTTAAAATGAAATTTCCAGTACCTTCAGGATGAAATACTCAGCCAGTGCTTTGAAATGTAGAAAGTGACCTGTTTGAAAGCATTATCCTGTGGGTACCTTGTTTATCACTGCTTGCAGCTTAGATTTGGCTTCCATCACAAGTGTGCAGTGAGCTTGGTGGTGCCACCCGTAGGACCTAGTGGGTATTTGTATGGTTCACAACACAGCCATTCATTATTTATCATTATGTATGTTTCAGCAGTGCCCAAAATGTGTTAGGTTTTGTAGCAACATACAGTCCCTACCCGCAATAGCTTATGTCTAAGATGCATATAACGTAGCCCAACAGCTTAAGAGTATTTCTACTGCCAAGGGTGTCTCAGAACTGGATTGAGTTGAGCTGATAACGCACTGTAGACAACTGATGACAGGACCAACAGGAGGTGGTGTGGGTTTGGGCACAAGGGAAACATTTTCAGAAGTGCCTAAGTGACTTTGGTGAAGATCTCAAAGATATTTGGGCTCCTTGATTTCAGTGGAAATTAGGAGACTAAATACCTTTGGGGAACTGTGCCTTAAATGCTTTTGAAAATAGGAGTTAAGCTCCTAAATCTCTTAGCTGCTGTTGAAAACTTTTCCCAAGTTGTGTAAAGCCCAGGATTGAGGGACATGAGCTGAGCTTCAGGGATGTATCCAGGGCTGGAGCAGCCTGGAGTCCTGGCATCAGGACTGAGGGGCATTGACAGAGCTGTGGTGGAGGGGCCCAGGGCTGGAACAGCAGAGGTCAAGGCAGGTGCATCTGAAAAGGTGTGTGTGAGGCCTACATGTGGAACAGCAAGGACTTGCTACAAGTCAACAGTGGAGTCCATGGACAGAGCTGGGGTGGGAGATGGCTAATGCTGGAACATGAAAGAGTTTCCAGGTCAGGTGTGAGATCTATTCGCAGAGGTTTAGCACCGCAGTAACCGGGAAACTGCAGGTCAAGTCTGAGGTACGTTGGCACAGCAGTTTGGGAGCTGAGTGCTGCAATGAGAGGGGGGAGCTGCTCCGTGCATCATCAAAACTTGGGTGGGGGCGCGAGAAGCTCTCAAAGCACCTGCTCACACTATGCCTGGCTCTAGTCAGCGCTGTCAGTCTCGCACCTAAATAAAATAAATAAAGTTTATCCCATCCAAGTCTCTTTCACTCTCTCCTCCCCCCGCCCCCTCTGAGCTCATACATGGCTCAGACTCCAGGACAGCTGCCTGGTTGCCAAGTCCCCCCGGCTCACTCTGCGCCGAAGCACGGAGCAACACGATCGGGATGATAACTGGGCCAGCTGTTAGAAATCATTTCAGGACCGAGAACAATTAAAGCGAAGCAGAGGTATAAATAACGGAAAGCCCTTTGCTCCTTTTCCTTGCCTGTCCATTGCGGTCTCCCCATTACAACTATCCTCCAATCACCATGGAGACATGGGCAAAAATTGCATATCATTGAAAGGAATTATTGTAAATGGCTCAGGACTGAGACATGGATTATTATTATTTTTTACCCTAGACTATTTTGAATGTAACTCAGGTCAACAGCAATGACCTTGATCCTACATGGGATCCCATGGCTTCAGTGAAATCTTTCTGAAGTCCAGGGTCCTCTGTGATGGTGAGGGGGGTGCTTGTGAGGGTCCCATTTCAGTATTGCAACATGCGGTCATGATGGGAGGTTTCTGTGTTTCATTGCAAATGCATGAAAGTGACCCAATTCAGTAAATAACCTGTGAAATTTTGCAAGCTTTTGACTCAAAAGGAGAATCATTTCTAGGTGAAAAAACACTCATTTTGGATTTAAAAAGTTACTTCCCCCCGGCAGCAAAATCCACAAATCCTTAATCTGTAAGCACAGCATTTCATTCAGACAAGGGTACATTTGCACACCACATGTGGCAGTGAATTCTCTGGGTTTCCATGCAAAGGAGGCAGTTTTGCAATCGTTTCTTGCTAAACCAAATCTCTGGCGTGCCAAATGGCCCTAAACAAACTCACAAATATTTTAAAGAATGTTAAAAAAAAATGATTTCCCCTCCCTTTTCCCCTCCCCTCCCTTTTCAGAGAAAAGGCTCCTGCCATCTGAAGGCTACTTATTGACTTATGTGAAATGAGTTGCTGAGTTCTCGGGTCACTTTCCCTGTGGACAAGTTTCCAAGCACACAAACCTCAACTGCATCTGCCACTAACTAGTTATTTAGTCTTGTCACCTTGTTGACTGTCTCTGCAGAAGGGCCAAGGGTTGTATGGATCTTTAGACTGATCTCCACTTACCCCAGCCCAAGAAGTGATCCGTTCAGGCATACAGCATGAAAGTACTGTACATCCTGTACTGGGAAAATTCTGTGGATAAACAGAGGTCTTAATTCTCCAGGGCTGTCAGTTCTGACACCTTTCACCAGAGTTAATTTTACACCAAAATATAAAAAGGAAAAAAGAAGCTGATAGCGACTTTTAGACTCTGAGGCTCTGGAAAAATATTATTCAGTCAAAGTCAAACGTTAGCCTCCCTTTATTTTGAACTCCAATGGCATTGTCTGTCTCTGAGTGCTTCACTAGCTATTTGCAAAGTCTCCCAACTACCTCTCTATATACACACACTCAGTGCAGCAGTGTCAGAGACAGGAATAGAATCAAAAAAACCTCTTATACTCATGTCATAGAAGATTAGGGTTGGAAGAGACCTCAGGAGGTCATCTAGTCCAACCCCCTGCTCAAAGCAGGACAAACCCCAACTCAATCATACCAGCCAGGGCTTTGTCATCCCCTTGCTCTAGACAGCTCTTATGTTAGAGCCAGTTGGAATGACTAGCTCCAGGCACAGCAAAAGATGGGGCGTGGGGGGGGGAATCAAGGTAATCAGCCACTATCTTTTGAGATTCATGGTCAAATCTGATGGAGCAGGGATAGAATTTTCCCCTTTTCTGTTCTGTGCATTGTGATAGGACATGGTAGCCTTCCTTATATTGATTTCCCTGGGTAGCAGGGATGGTGCATCTCGCTCCATGTACCAGGCATTCTAGACAGTACCCATGTAGTTAACGTTCAGTTCATTAGCCTTCTCCCCCTCCCATCTACAATATGAGCAGCACAAGCAGGAAAAGACTTATTAACCAGAATTATGGAAGTAGATTACAGGTGAATCAAAGTCTGAACCATTTATCTAGCTCTTTCCCTGACCCTTGGGTCTTTGGGTAAAATGGGACCTGCCTCTGACCCGATACTTGATTTCTGTTTTGCAAAACAAAAAACCCTAAGAAAGGCTTTGCAAAGCCCACACCATCCCCACTTGGCTCAGTTGCAGCCTGGATCCCACTGTGCATTGGCAGATGACAAGTATCCCTCGGTCTCCCATATCCCCACAAAGCAACCGTTTGGTGAACTCTGGATTTGGAGAAAGGAATGTTCACACCCTTCCCACTTCTGTCCATGTCAGCCATTGAGATTTGACTCTCGGGGCTCCATTCTCCTCTTGCCCTGCTTTAAATTGGGAGGAATGCCACTGAGGTCAGCAGTTATAGCACTGTAGAAGTGACATAAGTAATAGGAGAATCAGATCCTCAGTTTGGAGCAGAATACAAGTCTCAGGGGGAGGGCAAAGGCCTGTCCGTGTGTATCGTGTCAGGAGTAGGCCCTGAAGGTGCCGTAAAAGCTGATGACAACGAAGTGGGATGGTGTGGGAAGCAGTGGATGGCAGCAGAGCTCGGCAGGGTAAGAAGTTAATTTCTTCTCAGCGTATCACCTTACTGCTGTCTCACACTGTTAGTGCTGGGCCTTCCCATTCTCACAGCCCCTCCATCTGCAGCAGGATGCCTGAGGCAGAGCTGGGCCTGCAGCTGATTTCAATTTAAACACATCATTGGGGGGTAGTATTATTGTTCCACTTGCTCGTGCACACTCTCTCTCTCTCTTTATTTCTTTCAGTTTTCTTGCTGGCGGTGGTTTCTTGTAAGGCCTGTTTCCATGGTAACCCTACTCTGCTCCCCCCTTGCCCACCTTAAAGTCATGTTGAAAGATCTCAGTAGAAACAAGCTGGGTCAGTTGAGTGTCCCATCAGGGGTGACTAGGAGGAGCCTCAGCAACCTGCTCTGTGCTTTCAAATCGGCACATCTGTTCCCTGCTGGGGAGCTGCAAAGATTTGTATTTTTGCATCCATGTTGGGGGATAATTGTGGATGAGAATAAAAGAAATGTCTGCAGAGACTCTAGTGACAGTGTGCCCAAACCCCATTGAACTGCGCACTCTGAGCCCACAGGCCCCTTCCCCTCTGCTGAACTGCAGGTCCAGTCCCCACAGACCCATTCTCCACTGGTTTCTCAGTCTCCTCAGTCCCTGCTTCTTGACTAGTTTCTCTCTTTCTTCTCTTCCCTTTGAGAGGTAGCTCAGCTCCTTCCCGTGCTGGAAGAGAGAAGAGCTCTCCTAAGGTTACCAGTGGCCCATGTCAAGGAGCATGAGGTTTAGTCATTATTGTATTTATTAAACTTTACCAGGAGCCCTCACGGTATGCTTCACCATCTGTGCGCTTTCTTCCTTTGCAACAGAACATCTCGTGTAACTATATTTATGTCAGTTGGCACCAGTGAGGCATAGAAATGAAACAAAATAAAAGCAAATTGATATTAAAACCATCCCACAATACTATACATTTGAACAACCCATAAGTACAGAACAGAGGCCTCGCCTGGTTGGATCAGACCAGTGGTCCATCCAGTCCAGTATCTTCTCCACATCAGTTCAGTGACTGTCTCATCTCGTGAAGACACGCATCCCTTCTAAAAATAGGATATAATTTTATCTAATGAACTGTGAATGTTCTAATGAGCCATATAAATATCCAGACCTTTTTCTGAGTCTTATTAAACTCTTGGCCTCAATGATATTTTGTGCCTGTGAGGTCTACAGTGTAATTATGTATATATTAAAAAGAAACCTGATTGGTTCATGGATAATTTACAGGCGGAAAAAGGGGTTAAATTCAAAACTCACCCAGAGCTATATGAGATTCTTAGATAAAAAGTGCTAGGAGAGACAACAGATATTTATTATGATCTGACTCAACCTTTCTTCCATCATTTATTTTGTCTCCTGTCCTACACAACTTCTTGTTTTTCGGGAAGAGAGGGAGGGAGGCTTAAGAGGAGAGGCAGGATGGTCGAGCACTTAAGGCACTAGCCTATGGCTTAGGAGACCCTGATTCAAATTCCTGCTCTGACACAGATTTCTTGGGTGACATTGGGCAAATCTCTTAGGCCCAGATACTCAAATGGATTTCAGCTCCAATTGAAATCAATGGGAGTTAGGACCCTAAAGACCTTTGAGGTTCTGGGCCTTAGTCTGTGTGTGTCTCATAACAGCATTTCTCATAACACTTCTGCGAGCAAAGGAATACTTTAAAAGTAGTGCTCAGGTACTACACTAATTGGTGCTATATAAGTAACATAGAGAGATTGCTTAGGACCCTTGCAGGCTATCTCCTGGTGCATAGGGCGGCCTTGCTGTGTGCTCAGAAGGATGCAATAATGTAGAATGACCCAAACAACCCTGTATTCATCGAGGCTTCCTCCTTGGTAACTATATTTTCCTATTCTTTCATTCCTTTGTCCTTTCTCCATCTCTACATCCTCTGTGTGTGAGGCTCGGGGAAGGTGTCCGGGCTGGTATAGAACAGCATGCCCCAGGGGACTCGGATTACTGGACAATGTAATGCAGAAGGAAATGGGTGCTGCTCCAGGCTGATGGGGAAGTACAGCTGTGGTGGCTCATGCGCTTCAGAAGAATCCTGTCAACACATCCCAGAGTCTGTGCGAATGCATGAGCCCAGCTTGTCTGTGATTGGAAGAAATGCTGAGGGGAGAAAGAGCTGTGTTTTGTCATATGGCCCCTCTGGATCTCCTCTGAAGATGCTGGTTGTATCCACGGGATGAGAGAGAAGTGAGCAAGAGAGCAAGAGCCCTTTCCATCCACAAGGTTCTGCACCCAGGGGGTCAGATTCAGTGCTGAGCCTTCCAGAGGTGCAGCAGAGCATGAGCAGCCCAGCTGGTGGAGGGCTTTCAGCCCTCTTTGTGCCTCCTAGATTCACGACTGCTGTGGGGCTGTTCTAATTTATGGCAACTTACCAAGGGCAGCTCCTCATTCCAGAATCTCCGTAGTGCATGCCCCAGACCCAACTCCACCTAGCCCCCTACACCAGACCCTGAAACGGAGGCAGCGTAGGGCTGATTGCAGCGACTGCTGCTTCTGCACTGGAAGAATTCTACCCCTACCTCTTGTGACATCTTTACAGCTCTGGTATACTGCCAGATTGGCATGTAGAGGCCCAAGAGGGGGAGATTTTTGCACCCTACACCGTGAATTTTGCTTTTAGTTTCAGGTTGGAATGAACCCTGAAAACTCAAAGAAGAAGTGTTGAGTTTTGCCAGGTGTTCTCTCAAATCCAGAGGGATACCCCAGCTCCTCGATACCTAAATTTGCTGCCTTCACACTAGTCGACATAAGAGGTGCTATCTCTCAAAAATTCTGGTACCTCTGAGTCCATATTGCATCTTATGACCTATTCCAGTGGCAGAAGTCCAAGCAATCTCCTTTTCCCCATATACTCTTTGCCTCTTCTCATCCCCAGAACAGTGAAGTCAGGGTGAAATTGTCCTAGCAGGGCTCTGAGTGTCTTTTGGTTATGTCCCAATGCCTTGAGGCTGACCCTCGTATTCGGACAATCAAAACACCCTTTATTTTCATCTTAAAGCGGAGAATCTCATAAAGGTTTAGAACTTACTAAACAAGGATTCTTACTTTCACTCACACTCTTATACACCTGGAAACACCAGCAGACACACTTAGAAACATATACACCTGACAATAGATGCACACAAACTGACAAGCACCTACAAATTCAAATACACCCCCCAGCACCCACAGCCACACTCATGAACAAATACCCCCCCCCGCACCCACACAAACAAATCCTCACCCACACACACACTATGCACACACCCTTGTGTGCAAATTATCCATCTTCCCTTTGTATTTGGCTTGGCTGAACAGCATGCTCTCTGTGACTCAGCCAATAGATATCTGGACTAAGATAAACACCAGATAGTTGCTGGGAGCCAGAGATATTTTTGTGATTTACAGCTGTGTGGGGCTATGCAACAGAGACCCTACGACTCCCATCTTCAATCCCCCTAGAACAGGCTGTTTCTTTTCAGATGTCTACTTCTTGGGCAAAGACTGGGGGCAAGAAGACGAGATTCTTTCTAAAAGCCACAGGTGTGACACACGAGTGGAAGAACCAAGCTGCTCAAATCCCTTTCTGCTGAGGGAAAATATGGTGCCTGGCAGCTTCTTGAAGTGCATATTTTACACCCTTAGGGCCAAGAATGTTAAAATGAGATGACTTTATCTCAAGGTATTTTGGGGTCATGAAGAAGCAGGAAATATCAGAAATCATACAAGAAAACTCATTCTCTGGGATTTACAGCTCAACAGGTTTGGATAGAATCATAGAATATCAGGGTTGGAAGGGACCTCAGGAGGTCATCTAGTCCAACCCCCTGCTCAAAGCAGGACCAATCCCCAACTAAATCCTCCCAGCCAGGGCTTTGTCAAGCCTGACCTTGAAAACTTTTAAGGAAGGAGATTCCACCACCTCCCTAAGTAATGCATTCCAATGTTTCACCACCCTCCTAGTGAAAAAGTTTTTCCTAATATCCAACCTAAACCTCCCCCACTGCAACTTGAGACCATTACTCCTTGTTCTGTCGTCTGCTAACACTGAGAACAGTCTAGATCCATCCTCTTTGGAACCCCCTTTCAGGTAGTTGAAAGCAGCTATCAAATCCCCCCCCCCCCCCGCATTCTTCTCTTCCGCAGACTAAACAATCCCAGTTCCTTCAGCCTCTCCTCATAAGTCGCGTGTTCCCGTCCCCTAATCATTTTTGTTGTCCTCCACTGGGCATTTTCCAATTTTTCCACAACCTTCTTGTAGTGTGGGGCTGAAAACTGGACACAGTACTCCAGATGAGGCCTCACCAATATTGAATAGACAGGAACGATGACGTCCCTCGATCTGCTGGCAAGGCCTCTACTTATACATCACAAAATGCCATTGGCCTTCTTGGCAACAAGGGCACACTGTTGACTCATATCCAGCTTCTCGTCCATTGTAACCCCTAGGTCCTTTTCTGCAGAATTGCTGCCTAGCCATTCAGTCCCTAGTCTGTAGTGGTGCATGGGATTCTTCCGTCCTAAGTGCAGGACTCTGCACTTGTCCTTGTTGAACCTCATCAGATTTCTTTTGGCCCAATCCTCTAATTCGTCTAGGGCCCTCTGTATCCAATTTCTACCCTCCAGCGTATCTACCTCTCCTCCCAGTTTAGTGTCATCTGCAAACTTGCTGAGGGTGCAATCCACACCATCCTCCAGATCATTAATGAAGATATTGAACAAAACTGGCCCGAGGACCGACCCTTGGGGCACTCCACTTGATACCGGCTGCCAACTAGACATGGAGCCATTGATCACTACCCGTTGAGCCTGGCAATCTAGCCAGCTTTCTATCCACCTTATAGTCTATTCATCTAGCCTATAGCTCTTTAACTTGCTGGCAAGAATACTGTGGGATAGTTCAGATAAGGCTCGGATAGGCTTTTGAACTACAGGGTGCTGACCAAACGACTGACCCTTTTGAAGCTCACCCTTAACTATATTTCAGTCTCCTGATTTAAGTCCCCAGTGTACTGTATTATCAGTACTATGGTGTTAGGTATATTACCTAAGGACCATCAGAGATCAGACCCCTATTGTGTTCCACACTGTACAGACACATAGTAAGAGAATATCCCTGTCCCAAATAGCCTACTGTCTAAATAGAGAAGCCAGAGAAAGGTAGTATTGTTATTCCCATGGGGATCAGAAGCACAGAGAGATTAGGACTGATCATGTCAAAGGGGCCTAAGGAAGTTAGGGCCAGATCTGTAAAGGTATTTAGGTGCCTAACTGCAATTGAATTCCATTTTAAGTGCCTAAAAATCTTTTCATACGTGGTCCTTACGAGATCTGGGTTTGACTCCTGAGTCTGACACAGACCTAGGATAAGTTCTTTAGGGTGGGATTTTCAAGAAGTCCATAGGAGTTAGGCACCCAACTCCAACTGAATTTCCCTGAGTCCCAGTTCAGAGCCTTAACCCAGAATATTTTTCCCCTCAGTAATTTTCCTTCTGGAAAATCAGGATGGGAGAGACTGGCAGAGCTGTGGATTCTAAATCCTTCTTAGATTCCTGCAGCCACAGCTATACACCCATAGCTTTGTTTTGAGCAAGGGGGGCGGGGGGGAATAGGAAGTCGCTCACAGTGCTATTTTAAAAACTAAATTTTAAGGATTAGTTAATAATCTGTGGCCTGAGAAAACAAACACATCAACCTCCAAAGGAACTACTTCAAATAAACTTGTGTTGCTGTTGTTGTCGTTAAATTCTACCAGCTGCAAGCCTGTTTTTCACTGGCCGCAGTGTGAACTTTAGAGGGACCACGGCATGGATTACAAAGTTTCGTCATTGGCCGGGGAGTGGGGAGGGGAGATCTTTGAAATCCAGATGTGGCTCTGAGATTTTGTGACTTGGACCCATCTTTGTGTGAGACTCATACAATGATATACGGCTGAACATTCTATGCTCCTATGTGTAATTCAGGAGGTCAAATTATGCTGTTGCAATGATCTCTTCTGGCCTTGAGATCTACGACCCTACAAACTCTGATAGCCAGCAATCATATCTATACCCATATCTATATCTATCTAGCCAGCAATAGTGTCTAAGGGAGTGGGTGCTGTGCTGGCGGAGAAATGCAGCATGGCACATTCCTTCAGTCTCCTTGCTCCCCCTTTCTGTCCCCGAAGTGTGAAAGGTTGAATGCAAGGGTCAGCCGAGCCGGGGTCCGCCACAGCGCAAAAGCTGTTGGGACCTTTGTGCAGGAGCACAGTCCCCCCTGCCCCACGCACGCCGAAGGCTCTGAGCAGGTCACACTTTCAGGCCTAACTTCAGCCCATCAAGGGCTGAAATCAGATAATGAAATGATTGAGGCCGGGAGCTCCCTCTGACAGCTTAACTGATGGCTGTAATTAGAAACCGGCCCACACAGCTGCCAATGAGCCTACGGCGCAACATAGGCCCCATTGTGGCACAGCATGAGAGGCCAAGAGCCGGAGTTCACATAAGGGAAAATGACATGCTTAGGAGCACAAAGGCTCACAATATGGAGCAGCAAAGGTCTCAGAAATATATAGAATATCTGTACTGTTTGGGAGCCCTTTGCCAGTCTGATGGCTTCTTCATGGCCAGGAGGCACAGCATATCACATGTTCTATTACAGTAAAGATGATATCTGAGCTATTGGAGAGGGGGATATGTACAGAGTAAATATACTCAGGTGCATATGTCTGAGAGGATGTGTACTCTATGTGGGTATATATACAGTGTGTGTAGGTATATGGGCATATGAAAGAGAAGGAGGAGAGCATTTGTAGCTATGTATGAGAGTGTGTACTCTGTGTGTGTGTGTGTGTAAGAGTGTGTTTGAACTGAGTCTGTATGTATATATGGAAGATGTGAAGACTTTCCTTTCCTTTTGGAGTCTGCTTTTTCTCCCCGAGTCCCAGAGGGTTAATCTCTGATCTCTGGCATTTTCAAGGGGGCCTGAGAGGCGTTAGGTACTCAACTCTTACTGGAAATCGGTGGGAATTGGGTGTCTAACTCATTTAGGATCCTTTTAAAAAATCCCAGATTTAAATCTTTGCTCTCTTGTCCTGTCCACCTCTTACTCTCCCCCATTTGGCCCATCTTATTTTCCTCCTATCTGATCTTTTTATCTCTTTCCTGTTTCTAAACACAGCCCATGTCTCTGATCTTTTCAACCTCTCCTTTCCAAATGGCTCTTTCCAACCTCTTATTCCTGGACAATATCTGCTCTTCTCTTCTGGGTGTCATTGTGCCACCTATCCAGATCCACACAGATTTTAGCTTGTGATTGTAAAAAGCAAAGTGATTGAGAGGCAAGTAAAGCAGTTATTGGTCCAAAATCATCTCTGGCATATCTACACTAAAGACATTTATTAGCACTGGGCCCCATTCTTCTCCTCTTATACTGATATAAATCAGGAGTGACTCCACTGAAGAGAATGGAATCATGCCAATATGAACCTGTGAAAGGGGAGAAGAATCTGACTTGTAGTGCCTTACACCAGTTAAAAAAGGAGTTATCCCATTTCAGTCAACAGAATTATACTGATATAAGACTGTCGAGGTGTGGGTTAGAAGAATCGGGCCCAGTGTTTATTAGCAGTCATAACCTTAATCAAATAACACTTGGGGATACATACAGAAATCTTTTCCAGTGCAGCCTCCAAAGCCAAATAAAGGCGTAAATGGGACTTCTATCAACAGTCTTTTCTTTAAAAAAGTCATGTTTACTGGGTTGTAAAAAAACCTTACTTCTTGGGAAACAGCCAAAGCCCATGAGCAGTCGCCACTGATGATCAAATCATTGTCCCACCCAGACAATCATTCTGTCTCCTGCAGTGGTTAACAACTGATGCATTAAAGGAAAGTGAATCCCCATATGTCAACAAGTTAACTCAGTGCTGCTGCACCCTCTTGACGGTGGGCATGACATAGCTGGTTCTGCTCCTCTAGCACCCCCTGCCAATAGTTGCTCAGGTCCTGAAGTGGTCTGCCTCTTCTTGTAACTCAGGTCTCTGGCCAGGTGGTGTTTTAATGCCACCCCCTCTGCGGTAACTCAAAGTCCAACAAATAACACACTGGAATCTCTATCGCTGAGGGGATAGTGACCCAGTCCCTGAAATCCAATCCCCCAGGTAGTGAACAAAGGGTATGCGATCGTAGTCCTTAATCATGATGACTACATCAACAAGGACAATTGACAACTCTGACACCACCTACTATAAAGAACTCAGTGAAGACCTCATACCACCACACAAGAATGTAAGAATATCATCAAATCCTTCCCCAAACAACTCCAAGAAAAACTCTCCTACCACATCTCCCTTGTAACCACCCAGGGACCTTCTACATGCTTCCCAGGATTCACAAATAAGGGAAGCCAGACAGATATATCATTTCTGGCCATGGCACTCTTACTGAAAGACTATCAGGACTCATAGAAACCAACCTTAAGCCATTCACCACACAAAGCACAGCTTCCTCCAAGACATTACTGACTCCCTCCAGAAACTTTGCAACATTAACGACTTCCCCCAGAACATCATCCTTACCATTATGGATGTTACCTTCCTATATACCAACATCCTTTGCCATGACAGCATCACTGCCTGACTCAGATACATATAAGATAAAGCACAACATTTGGAATTCCATCCAAAACACATTGCCAAACTCACCCATTTCACCCTCATCCATGACAACTTCATATTTAACAACAAACACTTTGTCCAAACCATAGGAACAGCCCTGGGTACTAGGGTGGCTCCCCAATATGCCAGCCTCTTCATGGGCCACCTTGAGGAAGAATTTATGGGAAAATGGAGCACAAAACCAACTATGTACTTGAGATACATTGATGGTATTTTCATCCTCTGGACAGAAGATCTCAACTCCATCATAGATATCCATCACAACTTCAGCTCCCATCCCTCATCCATCAAACTCTCTCTAGAACACTCTCACCCCAACATCAACTTCCGGGCCACCACAATTAACTTAACAATAGAACTCTGCAAATGATTATATATAAGAAACCCATGAATCACCACACTTACCTCCACAGAGATAGCAACCACCCCAGACCCACCAAAAAATCTGTTCTATAGCCAAGCATTCAGATATAATGGAATTTGCTCTGAAAAGGAAGTCCAGGATACATACCTAAATATACTTAAAACCAACTTCACTAAAAATGACAGTCCACCAGAGAACTAGATCACATCATGGAACAGGCCACTCAAATACCCCGGGAGAACCTGCTTCAATACAGAAAAAACAAACAAAGAAAAACAAACAAACAAACCAAACACCAACTGACTACAGAACCGTAGCTGACATCTATCACCCCACATTGGAACCCATACAGGGTAACATCAAAGAATTACAGCCCATATTTGATGACGACCACATCCTGAAATAAATCTTTCCCAATGCCTCTTTTGTGACCCTCAAACAACCCCCTAACTCAGGGTTTGGCAACTTTTATCAAGCGGCCTGTCAGAGAAATCTGCTGGCG